>NC_035435.2:31347539-31947539 GCF_002127325.2 Helianthus annuus
AAAAACCCTATAGACACAGATACAAAAGATTTATTTTAAGATTTATTTATGAACTGAAGTGGTAATTTATTTTAAGATTTATTTACGAACTGAAGTGGTATGTAACACCCCGCCCGACTAGGGCTGACGTGTCACAATAACGGTAATCAGATCACAAACAAAATTCCACTAATAAAAATAAACATTACATTTTACAATAAAATATAAAACATTACAAATCAACGTTAATTTCTATAAAAATCCTGTGAGTCTTATATCGCTTGAGCCACTTCTAGATCTTCCAAAAAAAAAAAAAAAAAAAAAAAACCTGTAACCTAACGTACATAAAAGACATATGCACGCCTGAGTATTTTTACTCAGTGGGACAACAACTATAGAATAAAAAAAAACTTAACAATATATCTATATTAATATAGCACTTTCGTATATACATTTAGTAACACATACGGTAATTCACATTCGGTAGCACGTTCAGTAAAACGTTCGTTAGCACGTTCGGTAACACCTTCGGTAACACATTCGGTAATTCGGTAAATCAGTGGTCACGTTTCGGTGCGGTATATCGGTTGTTACCTTTCGGCGATATTAATAATACAACATATATCTATAAACAATTATATTATATACAATAGCATTTACGATGTCATACATATATATTATCACATAATCTTGGAGATAAAAAAAACATATAAAAACGATTTTAAATTTCGGACAGCAAGGTTGCGGAAATCCAAATCCGTACACATAAGTTGTTTAGAGTCCATACCTTGGTTGCGATGGCAAGACTGTAAATAACCCACGCAAGTTGAATAAATGTTTGCAAATCCTACAATTACTGTGACAACTTAATTTCTAATAAATAAGGTGCGTGATGTTTTTGGCCTTCAAAAACAAAAAAATAAAAACATTTTATAACTCATTTAGTTAAGTTAACAGGCACATACAAACGAGAACGATAAAATAAAATACATTATGTAAACTGACTTGGAAATAAATTCATAAACTTCAGTGTTTAAATAAATAATGATTTATATAGTAAAAGAAAATGATTTTAATAATTATTAAACAAACAAATGAATGGTGGATTTAGAGTGAAGGCCAAAGAGAAGCTAAGAAAAATGAACTTAATATTAGTCGTCTTTTTCGTAAAAAAATACAAAACACCCCTTCATATTCAAAACCAAAATTCGTGTTACCATAAAAAGGGTTATGAACAATGAAAAAAAACATAGTGCTTTTAATCTGGTAGAAGGGACGAGTAGGTTGGTATAAAAATTACCTCTGATCGATGCCGTCGATCTTTGCCGGAAAACTTGTAGCCGAGGTGGTAATGAACAGAATAGGAGGCGATTTAGAGTGGGATAACAATCAGGTGAGTTGTGTTTTCAAAACGAGTAGGCATCATATATAAATATAGGGTTTCGATACATGTATTCTAAGTTTGCAAAATCTCCCATATTTTGGTTTACATTTAAACGGTATGCACCACTAAATGGCATAGATGGCTAGTAAATCTTTTAATGATATTATCGGTATTATCGCGAGGAAGACGTAACAGAAGATAATATCTATACAATAAAAATTCCATAACATTGATTAAGATTATAGTTTATTAAACCTGTTTCAAAATCTAATACAAAAATAATTTGGTACTTAATACTACATGGTTTCAAAAAAATTCAGGGTGTTACAGGTAAAAGTGAACTAAACTCAGAGACCAAACCTGAACCAAATTAAAGCGAGTATTACACCGACACTGCTTCTATGTTCCGGTGTGTTTCGTGTGCCCTTGTTAACCATCAACGTATTACAGTTGAGCCTACACAAATGGGCCATCCCAACTTGTTTTTCCAAGCCCATAAACCTTATATAGTTACCCAGTAATAGATAAGGCCCAAGCATATAAAAGGAATCCAAATCCTATATTTTAGTAAAATTTTGTTATTGCATATAATAGCCATAAAAATAAATAAATGTGCGCCACCTCATGTCGTCATAGATGGTAGGACCCCCTGATTCCACTCACCCCTTCCCGGCAACAGGTGTCCATCGGGCCGGGGCTTGATGTTTCTGTCATATCTTGAACTAGATGTTTACCCCCGCGCTTCGAGGCGAGAGTGTGTGTGATCGTTTTTCCACGCAAGTGGGTGGAGTTTGGTCATTATCGGTTTGCTTTGTCGAAAAACATAAAGGCGAACACCAATATCGTTTTCATTATGGCAAAATACCGGCAAGGATGTTTACTCATAAGCGGTTGTGTGTCGTCACGCTAACATTGCCGTTATAGCCTATGATGCAAAAAAAAAATACTTGATTTTGAATACAACTATGTTTTTAAACAAATCTGCGGTATACGTTAACACACACACAAAAAAAAAAAAAAAAAAAAGAAAGAAAAAAAAAAAAAACCAGAAACAACCATACACCTAAAAAAAGTTTTTGATTTTAGACTTAATTGGTTAAAATCACTAAAATATAGAAAAAGTAATTTACTCTTAATTAGTTTGTTATGATAATTGCAAAATTTAAGCTTACACTCTCTCATACCAGCAATGTAGACACATCACACACGACACATTGTGTTTTGCTTTATATAGTGAACTCTATAATAGAGATGAGCAAATGATATCCAGTGCCAGTATCGGTATCGAATTTACCGAACCAGGTATATTTTCGATATCAAATCGGTACCGACTTTTGAGATTTTCGATAACGTCTGGTACGGTAACGGTACCGAACCTTGCCGTACCTGGTATATTCGGTACCAGTATTTACTTTTAGGTATTTTCGGTACCGGTAATTTCGGTTCCGGTACCTCTGGTACCTGTTGATACCGAGCTCATCCCTACTCTGTAACACTAAAAGATTATACATGTTTCTTACATTATTTAAAAATGCTACAATCATATTTACAAGGTTGCCTGGATTTTATATTTAATAGTGTTGGTTTAAAACGAAATAGTTCACAAGTGAATGTCATCCATGTATTTTCAACCAACTTGGAGTAAGTCTAGCTCAGACTCCTCTTACGTTATCTTTTATTGATAAATTTTTAAATAGGTAAATTTAAATTATTATGATAGTGAAGATATAGAAAACCATGGGTACAGAGTATCTCTCTAAAACTTTTTCTCACTCTCTGTGTGCCATCTCTTTCTCATAACGACTACAATACCACCACCACCACCACAGCGGCGACTTCTCAAGGTGTTTCCGGCCATCAGGGTACGTTTTGTCAACGGTTTTCCGACAGTGGGCAACGGCCATTGTCTCCACTCTCTCTCTCTACCCGTCTTCAACACCACCACAGATCCGTTCTGACACACATATGCAACCAAGTGATCAGAATTCCTGGATCATCGCAAGATGCCGCCGGCGTTAAACGGAACCTTATGCTATCCTCAACCCACCATTGCCACCGTCTTCTGATGTTAGAATCGTGCTTCATCGCTTATTTTCCGGTGACATTAAACAAAAATTGTGCATCATCGTCAGTATGTTGTGCTTCATTACTTACACCAACCACACGATGGAAACATCATCAAACCACCTTCTCTCTCTTTGAAACTTCATGAAACAATCCTAGGTAAGCTAGTTGTCCGACAATCTAGTCAAAGAAAGACCGTTACCGGTGACGGCGAAGCTAGAGACATGATTAGAACTTTGATCGGCGATCGGAAAAACAAAAACCCATATTTTGGCAAAGAACTTTGGTTGGCGGTGGTGGTGGTTTTTCTGCAAAGAATCTCGGTTGTGGTGCAGTAATCGATGTGGTGTTGGGCTGTTTGCAGAGTAAAAGAGTAAAAAAGATACAACTGTCTACATGATATAAGCCTCTACGTCAATTGTTAATGAACAAACTTCAGTGGGAAAAAGCAAAAGTAAAAAACACTCCTGACGCAAATGGACTATGTGAATTGATATATATAAGAACTAGGTTATAACCCGTGAATACTCACGGGTCGGACATTTAAATTTTATTAAACACCATTGTGTGTGTGTCTATATATATATAGTATAAAAAATGCAAAATGTGTGACGAATAAGGTATATTAATTAGTAAGACCATTCATCACTCTCGTTTTGACCCATTAACCAACCAGCCTAACCTATCATCAATCATACTACTAATAATACCATTCATGGAGCATACTCCTGTTTCGACCTATCAACCAAAATCACACATTTCTTTAAAAATCTTTCAAAAAAATATGATTTTTTTAAATTGAGAATACACATCAACATTTAGTCCACATTTTAGTTGTATGCAACATATAATACTTCAAAGATTAAATATAAAATGCAATATATATATATATATATATATATATATATATATATATATATATGGGGGTGGGGGGCAAAAATCAACTACCACTTAAATTTTAAAGTATTAATCCACACAACTTCAAATAGAACCAATCCGTTAATCCTATAACTACCTTCATATATCTATATCTCTTGAATCCGTTAATCCTATAACTACCTTCATATATCTATATCTCTTTAATCCGTTAATCCTATAACTACCTTCATATATCTGTATCTAATTTTGCACTTGATCTGGATCCAACTCTTATATCTTAACTTAATTATTCAACTTTATTTGTTAATTAACTTTGCAATCAAGTTGTATATTGGTAAAATCCCCAATTTTAACTGTACATTAGTAAAGCTCAAGTTATGATATATTCAGTCAAATTATCAAAATCCCATGTCAAATCAAAGAAAATAAAAATTAAAAATCCACCTTTCAAAACCTTTGCTCAATGGTAGTTCCCAATTGTAGCAAGTAAAAAAACAATAAAATCTTTGTATTAACAATCTTGCTCAACAAATTAACAGCCAATCATGAATATTTTACCAAAGAATAAAAAATATTAACAATAAGATCAACCGTGATTTATTCGAGCAAATAAATACAAACCCATATGAAAAAGAGAAGAATTAAGGTACACATTGAATGGATATAAATCCTGAAGAATACAACGGAATCAAGCCCAACGTGTTCAATGATCTCAAGTTCCTTCATATTAATAGGCCTCTACTTATATGGTCAATATAAGCCCTAATAAAAAACATACAAATCATTGGATTTAAGCATCAAAGGTATAACTTAATCCTGGAATTTGCAATTAAATGAATCAGCCTCAAATAAATTTAAATTAATGATAAGCGTTTTACACAAACCAGAGACAAACATCAGCTCGACATAGGCATCATGAACATTTTCGTCACGCACATAGTCATTCTGTACACCAACTTCTGCACAACGAAACAAACAGCATCGACTGTTGAATTCATTTTAACATATACCTACAAACATATACATTAGGGTTTCTAATATTAACAATAATGCCCAAAAGTAAGAAAAATCGGTTGAAACTAACATGCAAATATGTGAAATCTCTGTAAAATATAGATTAATCAAAGAATAACATATACAATCAAAGGATGAAATGAATGAAGTGTGAATATGGATTTAAAGAAATAAATACCAAGCGATGAAGAATCATAACAATAATCAGACGGTAAATACCCAACGCTCCAGCTATAACAACTATAACAACTTGAACAATCAACTTCGTTACCAACTCAGGCCTCATCACTCCCATCGATGCCATCCAACGCCACTCTCCGTCGTCCCATACGCCGCCCCATACCTACATATGTAACACAATATTCAACGAACTTCATTAATCTATATCTATATAATAAAAGAAAATGAAAAGGAAGTCAGCTAACCTTTGACAAAATGACTCTTTTGAATAACTTTGTCGTTCAATATTGTTCTATAGTTGGATTAGGCTTGCAATTCACACAGCTCTTTTCTGGGTTGGTTAGTATCAACAGTGGAGTAGGTATTGGATTCTATAAACTTTAATTGAGACCAATTCGACCGCTGCTTGAATGCGTTAGCGAAAACTCGCTTGCTCTCATTGGAAAGTTTATTTTTCGGATCGAAAGCGTAAGTGAAATTTCTCGCTTCCGGAATTTCAGGATCAATCGTTGCGTAAGAATGCTCGTACATGAGCGCCGTTCCATTAACAATGTCAGGCACTCCGCATCTCGGTTTAACCATCTAGTTAACCGTTGAGCTGTTGAGTATGCCTGTGGTGTTTAAGTTGAAGTATTTTGGTAAATTTTTATGCCATGTTCAAGCGCGTCATCAAAGTAATCGTTGAATTTGTTGTAGCTGGTGGGCTGATTGTTACTGTTATTGTTATTGTTAGTGATGTATCTGAACTTATTAAGGTAGGATTTCAGCTTAGAGATGCCAGCAACTTCTTGACCGGAGTGGCTGCCAGGGAATCCCTATAACGTATTCCAGTCAGTCACAGGTGGGGGTGTTGGGTAAAGCATTGCTTGAAAATGAGAAGAGTGGAAAAATGATGAGAAGTATGATGCAATGCAGAGGACTGGCGTTCAACACCTGAAGCAAACGCATCGTTAGGTTCATTAAAGTCTTTTTTGTGAGGTCGACATAACACAAATGCTAATCCTATTAAGGTTCTAACTAACTGAAAACTTACCAAATAAACTGACACAGCAGCAACGATACAACTAAAATAAACAACAAAACAAACACATAACATATTTCATACATACCTGAGCAGATGATGCCATCTAAATCCCTGAAACATAGATTCAAAAACCATTAGCATAGAGCATCCAGCGCATACGGAAAAGAAGACACAAAAAAAGATAGCTGGATGTTATAACATGCATTCTCTGGCCGTTTGTTATTATTACAATAGTTAGTCAAATCAACCGTTGTCATTTTGAACTTTCAACCAACAACAACTAATGACAACATGTCAGTGTTATAAAATTTTCAACCGACGACATGCTATTTATGACAACAACAAATCACATTTTATTAATAAATTGTTGATCCCACAAAAATCATTCCCTTTATACTAAAGTATTCCCAGTTCTGATGTACCCCTCCACTTGTTAACCCTTTGCTACCAACATTTAAAATAAAAGAATAAGTCAAATGACCATTTAATTGAATTGACATCTTATAAAACATGGGTGTTCGATACCCTTATTATATACCAATTGGGTTAAATAAGATTACTTTAATGGTTTAGATTATGTAAGAGGACCAGAACCAATCAAGGTGTAATATGACTTGATAAATGCATAGGTTGTACACAACGTGTAATCACCATAAATGCACTTAACATCAACGTTTGTCTTATGAGAAGTCTTATGTACACAGCCTCCCTCAGCTCTTTTTTTGGGCCTTAATGAGTCTGAACTTAAACTAATAGGTATCAAAAAAAACCCAGAAAGAAATACTAAAGAACTGGTATATCCAACACACACTAAATGCTTAATAAAAAACAAAATTTTCATTGATGCATAAACACAAACAGTTGGTGTACATGTTATAATCCAATACATGAAAGGCCAAAATCATAACAATCATGCTTTATTCAACAACTAAACAGTTGGTGTGTAAGTTGTAATCGAATCCATCAAAGAAATACATATATAAAACACTTAAGAAAATACACAAAAAGTTGGCGTGCATACACTAAGCCAATCCACTTAAGGAAAAATCCAAATATTTTAACTCTCATGCATCAGAAAATGTTCAAATTACAACCCACCTCAAACAAATTTAGAAAGCAATTAAAAAAAATCAAGAAGATACCTCTTGCAATCTATTTCGTCCCATCGATGAGCATCATTTGGCCAAGATTAACCACTCCGACCTTTCGTCCTTGGAGGGCACACTCATTGTAGCAAGATGACCCAAATGAGCCCGAAAGAAGCCATTAAAGTCTTTTTAGTGCCTTGGGTGCTTCAAAGCATTTCTCCCCTCGATCAGGTTCCAACTTACAGAAAGTTACTGAAAGAAGATAGTATATGTGATTATGATATAAGGATAGAAACATAAAATCTAAACATAAAAATAATAAGTAGACCTTGAAATACGGTCAAATAGAAACTACATCTTACAAAATTCAGTTACGTGTATCACCTTCAGCCAACTTCATTGATCAAACATAAGGCTCAAAACTTTCCAGGAAGTACATCTTGTTGGTATTATTTGGCCGAGTACTGACATTGAAAGCCAATCTTTCTCGTCCGAATCTTGAACTCCAATGCATTTTCCTTCAGCATCATCAAATAGTAGGAAAGAACTTCTACATGATACCAGTATAAACAGTATAAACAGTTAAAAACCCATGGAATAGATCATTATGATATAGGAATAAATATTTGTAAATATATAAAAAAGTTTGATCAGAAGGTTAGTTACATGCACCATCCTATAGACAACCAACATGTGATCAACTGACATAGTGGCAACAATTACAACAGTTATAATCTAAAATGTCTATATGGTTCGCAATAAGTGGCATTGGACCATCTATATAAACATGGGAGGGAGAACAACAAACTCTATATGAAGAACCAAAGACTTATAGAGAACATATTCAAAGAAACAGTATCATACATACATTGAGGTGTGGCAAGGTAGATCGATCGGCTTCAACCCACGACCTTTGGGCGCCATCTCTTGATTTCATCTTCTACCAGTGTAGAAAACAATACATGTATCATTAAAAAATTAGGTTTTATTTTGGGCTAAACTCATCATTTTACAAAAAACCCAGATTGACTCTAAAGCCCATTTATAATATACCAAATATCACGTGTCTCAGACTTCTTCATTCAATTTCTCAAATACTTACAATCCAGCGGACCAACACCGCTTGCCACCGTCGGACCACCACTCGCCGCCACCGGACCATCGTTCACCAGCCGGAAAATCTTTTAAAATCTCTAATTTTTTCTTTTAATTTTAATGCTTTACGCGAGACAGTCCACGGGGTCAACTATACAAAAAAAAATCGTTAAGTACTCTGATAAATTGAAAATTTTGCTCGCCGGAGGGTCAACTGACCCCCCGACCCTCTTGTAGTTCCGCCCCTGATTGTGATTATACCTCCATTCATGACTACTCAGATTAAGCCACTTTACTGCATACACATTGACCTCCGATTATAGGTGGATATATAACACACTGAAATTCAGATTCTAACATGTGGTGGATATACCTAAATACATGCTAAATCCAGGTTTATGCGACAGTGTCTTCTAAATCTCTATTCAACTCTGTAGATTTTTTTTTCACAATAAAAATACGGAAATCATCTCCATATGACAAGAAACAGTTTTACAAACCAACCTAACATGATCCACCAAAAACATGTTTGTCGTCTTAGAAACTATAATTATCCCAAAATTTTGTAAAAACCAACCTAACATGACCATCATCACCCCTAATATACCATATGCAAATCAACTAACATAATAATGTGAATTTTACAACCACATATACATAATAATGTAGGTAAAATCACTAAATTAGATAACACATGTGCAACATATTATTACCTTCTGTATAACTCGGCAGCCGTACATTTGAAGACTAAGGGACAAAACATGGCCCAACAGCTTTCCAGCCAATTCTCTTCGCTGAGCTGGCATTCAATGCTCGAAAAATTAAAACAGAGAGCAGTTAAAATTTTTTATAGTTGCAAAAAAAGGCATAATTTTTATGTGACGGTTACATAATAAAAGATAAGTTGTTGACAACACCTTCCGAATCACATAATTTCCAAAGACATCGGTCATCAAAGTAAGAGCATGAGGGAAAATCTCTTGAAAAAACATGTTTTTTATCCTCGCTAGTAGTGGTTTCAAGTTTCTGTTGAATGCAACGGCTACCATACTGGTCCGCGCTGATAAAATAAAGTAACAATAAATTAGAAAATATATATTTATTAAAAAAACAAAGCTATATTCTTGCATTTATGTACCTAAACTCAACAACATGACCGTTGATTTTAGAAAGAGGAATAAGAGGTAAAATGTTCTTAGACTGCTAAAGATCATTAACTCACCCAGTATAATAGTCAAGCGGTAAGTAAACATCCTTCAGGGGTCCAAACTCTCCAAATGGTCCACGAAGATCTTCCGGTCTGCAAATAAACAAATCTTTGATTAAAAGAATGTTTTGTATCATTTACCATGATAATAGAACAACTATGAGAGGAAAGCAGAATGATTAGTTCTTATGTACAACTTCCAGCATCAACTTTTTAGTGTTGATTTCAGCGCGTCAATATCTGTATCTGAAGTAGATACATGATACAATATTGAAATACAGATTATAGATTGAACTTGTACTAAACAAAAATGAGAAGAAAGGTTATATTAGCGAAACTTGTTGGAGCTAAAAGCTTTCAGCCAAGTAATGACGGCGGACCAAATCACTCGGTAACAGTTTTAATATTCACATAGTAGGTGAAAGAGATGAGAAATCATGCCTTAGGGTAGTCTATTATAATGACAGGACATCCATTAAAAGCCTCCTCAGTTATATAAAGTTCATGCTCACTTCGCAATTCACATCCCCATTTCACCTATAACAATATATTCAGCATACAATTAAAAGCGCATTCCTACAATTTTTAAAGACTAACTGGTTGACTCTCAAAAGTCAAAAGTATTTGGCAACTTTAAAATGTGTAAAAAAAAAGTATCGAAAATTCAAAGCTCGCCAAAAATAGCTTCAAACTATGACTTTCTCTATCTGATAATCAGTCAATATATTTGGATATCAAAGACCTGATTTTTATAATATCTTTTTGAACAAATTCATATAAGACAGAACCTTTTATTAGAACAGAGGGGCTATAAGATAATCTACCAATAATCAAGGGTCAATGAAGTAAGATAGGCAGTGGCACATGCCATGTCATCATTCAGGTCTGCAAATGCAAGCTCAGGTTCAATCATCTTCATAATATAAAACCAAAATTAAAAACCAAAAAGCTTATTCTTTAGTTCTGTAATGTAAGAACACTGAAAGAATACCCAGAATTCAGCTAAATGTCTAAATGTGTTAGAATTTTCTGCCCTGAATGTAGGACCAAACGTATACACCTGAAAGTTAAAATTTTCCAAAAGTAATAAAATATATGCATGCATCGAATTCATTTAAAAATGTAATTGATATATGAGAGAAAATGTAATCGTATGAGAGAATATAAAAAACCAAAATCTAACTTGTGGCCTTAGGATAAACAAAGATGGTAAGATTCATGTTTGAAAAAGAATAAAGTTGATTTTTGATAGTATGACTTCTCAAAATCAACTTAAACATACTTGTATAAAACAAATTCATTTTAACTTAAAAACAATATTGAGCGTGAACCAAAGAGCCGAACCAGAGTAAGCAATAAATATGTTGATACTCCTTGATATCTAAAAATATATATATATAACTACTTTTAGAACATGTAGAAAGCACTAAAACTGTAAACATGTATGAAAACTAATTCATACATTAACTGGACATATTCTCAAAACGCCTGAACGAATTGGAGGAAGTAAACCGCAAAGAAAACCTATAGAAAATTTGCCAAAAAAAAAAAAATATAAATCAAAATGAGACTTGGTATTCATGGTATAAATCACATGACAAAAAAAAAGTTTAATTCAAATAGCATCTCAAACTAAGAGATCCCAATCAAGACAAAGTTGAACATTTTGAGTAAATTTACTACTTTTAGGATTGCTGGATTGAAGATGCATATGATAAAAAGCATAAACCATCAAATAACAAATACAATTTTTAACTATGAAACCACAACTGAAAGAAACTACTTTATGAATATATAGACAATAACATATAAGAACAGAGGGATAAAAGAACCCGTGAAAATGTTGTGGATTGAACGATGAAATTCAAAAACCTCATGGAGCCAGAACAGAGTAGAACCTAATTTTTAGTCTTCTAACAATTGAAAGAAACTACTTTATATTTCTTGAAAATCTTCTGACATCAAGTTGGTCAGATTTTAAAAATGGCGAAATCGAGTTTTCTATGTTTAGAATTTCAAGTTTGGCTAAGATCTCTGTAAAGAATCTGTAAAAACATCAACCAATTTGCAAAATTTTGATCAGTAAATACACAAACACACACAAAAATAAATCTATATCCATCAATACATTAGGGCTATCTTATCTGCTTGAGAAACCAATAACTGACCTAACTCATCATCATTAGCGTTCACTTCTGCTATTAAGAATCATAACAATGATGTATCATATAAATCCAAAGTATCGATTAAAAAGATGAATACAATATTAATTTTTTACCTGAAATTGATAGTACATGTGCGTTAGTGAAAACTGGAATCAAGAGACAAAAAATTTTTGGGTTTCACGAAGGTTGAATCAGTCTACAATCTACATAGAAGACATCAATATGGATAATTATTGCTATAATATATCAAAATAGCTTATGAATCCCTAAAACATCCATGGTCAAATAACATAAACAAATACACTAAAGATAGGCGATAACAAACATTAATAATCAAAACATACCGGTAGCTGCTGAACGAACGTCGGTCAAATGTAAACACCAGCTTTCCATCACGAAGAAAAAGTATTACCTGACATCAATAACCACAATCGAAGCATCAATGACGAAAATCTTCACCATTGTTATAAACTTTTTTAACCGAATTATTGGATCCCCATTACTCTAATGGTTGTCAATTTGTTAACAACAAACAAAATGAACAAAAACAGGTTCAACACAAACAAAGTGATTGCACAATATCCAAATCTCGTTATCCATATTTAAGCAAAAAATCAAAACAAACACAAAAACAATATAGAAGAAGAAACTAAAAAAGATTTTCATATGAAAACCTCAAATTGAGTTGTACGACCTAATTCATTGGTGAAAAAAATCAAAGAATTATATTTAGGGAAGAGTAGGACACATGGTGGAAGTCAATGTTGTAATAATTAGATAGATTGTTAATGAGCTTAATCATACAATAACTAATATCCCAAATCAAAAAAAAAAAAGTTATTACCTGAAGATTTGAGACTGAATATTCATGAAGCTTCATATCTTGAAACTGGATCTTTATAACTGGGACACAATAATAAGAACTGAACGAAAGATTGAATTAGAATCAGTTAGCATCTAATTTCCCAAAAACAACAATAAGAAGTGAAGTATCACAAGAAAGAAAAAAACCCTAAACTGAACCATACCATACCTTCAGAGGATAGAGATTATATGGACGATGTATTAGAGAATCAGCAGAGGAGGATGAGCGATATAGGGTTTTCATTTAAATCAAAAACAGGGAAGATAATGAGGGCTAGGGTTTCGTGACTGTGAAACTCTTCGATCTTCATAGAATGTTAAAGGAGGCGCTAGGGTTTCCAGAGTGAACAGTGAATGGGGAATGGAAAAGAATGAAAAAGATGTATACATAAAGGATCCGTTTGGATCATCAGGTGACTCAAAGTCCGACCCAGTTGTTTCCGGATCCCGCGTCCAACTTGTGATTTGGTTTGTGTTTTGTGAAACTTGGTTTGTTGATAAAGAATTACATTAATTCCCTCCCAAAATCAAACTTCACTAAACCAATGGTTGCCACATCATCAATTTGGCTACACCATCCAAGGACAAATAGCCCAAATCATCTCCTTTATTAATATATATAGATAACCATAAGAAGCGGTGTTCTTAGACTAGAAGGTATGGGGGCCGGCTGATGCCCGGCTAGGCCCGGCGCCGGACCCCCACACCGCCCCCTGGGGCTCGGCCCGTCACACCCGGCGACCCACAGCCGGGTCCGCCGATCCAATCCCTTTGAAAACTAGCCGTTTGATAACGGCATTTTTAATTAAAAAAAATCATTTTCATTTTAAATAAATTCCGTTCGTTCAAAGAGTTCGCGGCCGAAAAGTATACTCACAAGAAAACCGTGTCGTCCGACTATGCTCGAGCGGAAGATTTTAGGATTATGAGGTTGGATCTCGACTCGGTTCCGTAGGATGAACGCGAGGTTTATCGGAGGATGAAGGAAGAGGTGAAAAAAAAATGGACGTCGGAGGTTTTTTTTTAATTTTTATTTTCGGTATTTTTTTTTTTAGGAAACGTAATTTTTTATTTTTATTTTTCAGTAATTTTTTTTTTAGGAAATGTAATTTTTTTATGCTATGAAATGAAATTATTTATGTTGTTTTATGTTGTATTTTTTAAATTTTATAAAGTTTTTATTAACTTAGGTTATTAAATTAAAACATAGGAAATTATAAAATAATGAGGTGGGGCCCCATCCTCCATCCCCCTCCATCCTTCATGAGGCTCATCCCCCACGAGCCGCCTATGTGGAGGCTCATCCCCGTGGGGATGAGCCGAACCATACCCTTTAGTCTTAGGCTAAATGGTGTGGGGATTATGGTTAGGTCATCAATCGTCATATAGGACCATTAATGAATTGTTAGACAACCTCCTTGCCTCATCTATCTTGGTTGGCATGGATTAAACCATTCCAACCATGGGCCTCCTTTTCTTTTTCAACATTTCCTTTTCCTTTTTCACAAAAATAAATTAAAATAAGTGAATAGTGGTTTGGGTCATGACCACACTATTAAGGTAACGGTTTTGAATGATGGATTAGAAGTGAGTGACCTTGCGCTAACGTAGAGGGTCATAGAGACTATGAGGGGCATGACCACATCCATAAATTTTCAAGAATCTGGGTTCTTTAAAAACCAATGAGTGACATGTTGATGTATTAAGAATTAGGGTTATGCAAATAAAAATCAATTTAGGTTTTCTCATAAGCGTCCATATTTGGTTTTGAAGAACAACAGAATAATTTTCTTTTTTATTTTCTAACAAAGGGTGAAATGATAATTAAAAATATATAATACTTTTTTTTTAACGGCAAATTTGGATCACTGACGGACCACTGTAGTATCTTTGTGCCATGAGCGGAATCATTCGATTATATCCATCTCCACTAGGCATAATTCCTATACACCAATTTAGAAGGAAACCCAATAAATATGGGAAAACCCCATTTGTGGTGATCAAACCCAGAACGTATTGATCCCAAAGTCTTATCCCACTCCTAAAATGTCACTAGGCTATAAAGCCATAGACAAAAATATATAATACTGGAAACCAACATTCAAAGGATTACCGCTGAGTATACAATTTTCAAAGACCAACTTAAAACTATATCATCTAAAATACCATACTCATAGGGAAACCACAAAAATAAAATTAATTTCTATATCTGATGGCCAGTTCTATTACCCATGCATCCTCAATGTTCGGGTTTCTCCATCCGCTTTGGAATATTTCTACCATCCTATTTTAAACCTACTTTTAAGTAGAATAGGAAATAAAGTAATAGAAACCAAATGGAAATTTCTATGCTATAGAAAAAAAAAAAAAAAACCTAACAAGATAGGAAAAACGGTCTTATGATATTTTCACGAGCCAACTGAAGTTCCAATGCTTTCTCAAGTTTAGTCACAATGTAGAGCATATCTCGATGGTGTGTTTGCTCGCCACTAAAGCAAAAGTATGCTACTTCTATGTATTCCTAATTAAGTAACCGTGGGGACATTTGATTCCATAGATTAGGATGGATTATACCCTTTAGGGCATATATTATTCTCATAATCATATTTGGCCAATGAAACTAGAGACCTATTATTCTCCTTCTCAATAAATGCTTTCCCCCGCACAATCTTTCAAATAAAACAACGCCGAATGAATAGATGTCAGACTTGTGGGTCAAACCTCTTGTCTTTCAAATGACGGGTCCATATACTTCATTGTTTTTGCGTGTTCACAAAGTCACACTTGGTCCTTACAGTTTATTAAGTGTATGGTGGAAATTTCAAAATCGGATAACTTAGCTTCCTAGTTATCATCCAATAAAATTGCGTCACAATTGATGTTAGAATGTATGATAGCAGAATCACGCCCCTCTTCGTATCCGAGGTAACTCAACGCGCGCACAACGCCTACACATCTCCTCAATCTTTGCATCAATGTGAGGTTCAGATTGTTTAGATACCGCCTAAGACTTCAATTGGCCTCAAGCGTAGTTATGATGATCTTCTCATATTTCTTGTCACAAAACCCAATGATAGAAACTAGATTTGTATGCTTAAGATTAGAAAACACTGAATATTCCTTAAAGAACTGGAGGCCACCCTCCTTGTGCTTACAATCAAACCTCCATGCAGAAATCTTCATCTTCTTTCCAAAACGCAAGAGTTCTCCTTTATATGTAATACTAAATCCATCGCACCGGATGATGTTATCATCATGAAAGTTGTTGGTGGCCTTTACTACGTTTTCAAGTGTGATTCGTAACATGCTCAATGTTTTCTTTGTTATCAAGTATAAAGGAGTGCTAAAATAATGGGTTACAAATGATAGAGAATGTATGTTATGGACTAATACCATTGCAAGGTATGTGACTTTTCCCACCGACATCCGGTGTATGGGCAACCAATGTGTGGTTTATATACCAAATGGGTTTTCTCAGCCACCAAACTAGTCTTTTAGGTTGAGTTCTCTCATTTGGTATGTAACATTGGTATCAGAACTCGGAGTGATGGCCTGGAGAGAGCGAGTCGTGACCAACGTGGCCGTGACCAACGTGCGTGACCAACATGGCTGTGACCAACGAGGCTAGGAGAGGTGGCCTGGAAAGAGCCAGCCATGACCAACGAGAACGTTGGCCCTTGATGAAACAGTGGTTAACCAAGAGAGGTTAATTCACTAGTCTCGTCAAATTGGGTTAATCCCTACTTTCCGAGGATCGGTGGCTGGACCGTCAGCTGGGCTGTCTCCTCCCCAAGGAAAACACACCGTGACTCGTAACAAGGAGGAATGGGTGGGGGGTGCTCCTTGTTACCACTCTCCGGCGTGAGAATCAGTAATTTGCTTGTGAAGCAAAGTGTGTGATAGTAGTAGTAGTGAGAGAGTTGTGAAGAAATACCTCAAACTTGGTTTAGGATGGGTATTTATAGCCGAGGAGTGAAGGAGAGTGGTTGAGTGGACAGACTGACGACGCGTCGCCCTTATGCAGGTGTGTCAGGCCTGTCGGCTGTGGTGCTGAAGCCACGTCCTACTGCGGTTTCAGTCTGTTGCTTACGTATGGGCTGACAGGCGACTGTCATTGGTGCCACTTGCTCTGTGGTGTCAGTCCCACGTGCCTCGTGGGCAGGATGCGGTGTCGCGCCGGCGCCGCATCGCTGCATGCGGTAACTGCTGTTGTTTCCGCGTTCTCACTCTGGCGAAGACTGCGGGATGTGGTGCCAGGCCACATCGCCACTTGTGGCGACTGTTGCTGTTGCCCAGATCCCTTGTCGTGATGTAAGTGTTCATAGGACGCGGTGCTAAGCCGCATCGTTATGCGTACATCCATTTTCATTCACAAGGTAAGTCTTCTTCCTATCGCTTAACCGATTGGATTCGACTGCTGTGTTCGCGCGTGCCCGCACGGACACAGATAAGTTCTTGCTGGTGGGGGTCTTTTGATAAGGGTAATGGTCACTCGCAGCCATGCTGGTGCGAGATCTGGAACTATACCTCTTCAAGTCCCCCCAGTCTAGTGTTGCTTCCTTATGCAAGTTGCATGTGGGAGGAATACTGGACTATGGTGTCAAGAAGGTAGTTTGGACTTTGGAGAAGATTCTAGGCCATGCTGATGGCTCCTGCTTCAAGTAAATCAAATTGGGGATCCAGTAGAGTCGTGTGACGTCTCTTGGTGAGCAAGTTCCGTCTGATGCGGAATTCTCAGCCGAGGATTTTGATCCGGTAGTATGGTCTACCTTTTTCTGATGCCATCAGGGTTGGTTGCCACCTGTTGGTGTGTTGAACCAACCTTTGAGACTGTGACTGAAGAAGTGAGTGGCCGCAACTCTAGTTGTAACCTCTGCGGTAGCGGATGCAATGCTGTAAGTGCCTTGCTCTCGCTTTATGTTTATCAACTGGACACGCAATAATGATCCCTATTTTGTGGGGTGTTCATGTTCTTCCAGTTTAGCTCTCAAGTAACCGCACGTCCCTTTGCGGTTACCTCATTCCTTTGCATTGTTGGCCATGTTTGGTCGAATAATGTGGGGTACTTGCGTCATTGTTGGCCGTGTTTGGTCGAGCAATGTGAATCTGGATAATGGTCAAATAAACATGGGCATAGGCATGGTTATGCCCACCATTGTTTATTCTATGCGGCTCATAGGTGGGCAAACAAGGTCATAAGCAGACTCGTTACCACTGTTGCTTGGCTTGTTGCTCAGGGAGATCACCTTAGATAATTGGGAATCTGGGTGAAACTCGTCTGCATTCGTTCTGTAGCCACTTTCCTTCATGCTTAGCTGGAAGGCAGTTTTCCTTGAAGTAGCTTTGCTCAACCGTGTGATGGCTTAGTTGTGGCTCTTTCGTAGCTGCCGTTCGCGGAGTTGCGTTCCGCCACAGCTACTCGTGAGTGTCTGCGGTTTGTAACAGAAGACTCGCCTTAAAAGAGGGGTTCTCTTTGATGCGGCTCTTGAAGGATCAGGAGACAGGGTTGCTGATGCGCGCATCATACTTATCCTTTTCCCTTGGGAGAAGCTTTTTGCGTCCCCTCTGTGGTTGTGAACTGGACACGAGGGATTTGAAGCTTGAAGAACATCAAGGTAATGCGGTTTTGCTGTTCCTGAGAAGCGGTTTTCGCAGTCCAAAGAACAACGCTGGTTCTGAGTATCTGACACACCTGTACGGGCTCGTGGGTATATGAGGATATAGGTTATTCCCCTTTACATAGTGTAAATATATTTTTCCTATTTTTTGAGGGAGTGTAAAAAACGACATGCGGTCTAGGTTATGGTTTGAGAAACCATAAAAAACCGCATGCCGCATACATGAGAGTTATCTTCATTTGTAGCTTTTGTAAACGTTGTAGATTGCACGTTCGAGTTGGTGGAAGTTGGTGAGATTTGCCTGATATGTGCTGAAACAAAAGGACGTTTGCACTGCCCGAGGTAATCACTGCACTGTAGCAGGAGTGTAAAAGTCTCTATTGTCAGGCGCGTGGGCGGCTACTCGTGCGTGGTAACCGTCAGCGGAACCGTCGCTGTACATGTGTCGTCACATGGTTCGTTCCTTTTCCACACGACGTTTCGGTTACTGTTTCGCATTAATTGAGGTGAGTATAAAAGGGGAAACCGTTTGGGGTTTCCCCTCACTTGTTCGAAAATTCAAAAAATTTTCGGTGAGAGAAGTTAAAAAACCTTCGTCTTCTCCGATCAATCCTTTGTTTTTTCGGTGAGGTTTCTGAGTTTTTAAACTCGTTCTACACTTGTTTTCTTCTTTGTGATGGCTGAACCATCGAACCCACATTCTGCTGAGGGTGAAAACCCTGACCCGTCGTCACCGGCAGTAGCGGAGGAGGAGGAGGGTGATGTTCCTTGTGGAGGTTTACCGGTGCTGAAGTGGACAAAGGCTCAGTTCGATAATCTAATGACCGATGTTCAGATTCCTCAAGAGTATGGGTTTGTTTACCCACAAGAGGGTGACACCGGCGCCGATGCTCCGGCGGGATATGTCACTATGTGGGCAGATTATTTCGGTGATTGTAATCTCCGACTGCCGTTGACTGTGTTTGTTGCTGAGATTTTAGAGTGGTACAAAATTCATATTTCTCAACTGAGCCCGTTCGGGATAATTCGGGTTCGAAACTTTGAGTACACTTTTCGTGCTCTTGGTATGGAACCCACCGTCGGAGACTTCCGGTGGTTTTATCAGTTGACCGTGCACACTGGTTTCTTCTCTTTCGGTCAACGACATGGTAGCCCGAAGCTGATGGTCCTTCCCAAGGGTATTACAAAGTGGAAGACGAAATTCTTCTACATTAAGGCTGCTGCGGTCACTACCAAGTTGACTTTTCGGAATGTGACCGATTCGATCATAGTGGAGACCATTGCTGTCCCCAAGGCTGATACGGTGGACTGGTTCCCAAGGTTGCGGATCATTGGGTTTAAGAAACTGACCAACACGCAGTTGTGGGTGCTGCGGATGATGCTCACTAGGATGAGTATGAAAGCAAGGCCCGTTGTGCGGGAGAAAAGTGGTGGTAAGTACCTTTCTTCTTGTCCGGTTTCTTACTTCCTTGTCTTTGTTATTGAATTTTGTAAATGTACTTATCAGAGGATGCTGCCCTTTGGAGAATATTTGACCCGGACTTCAAGGGCAAGGTTGAGGTGCTTGCGTGTGCGGATGGTGAAGAAGGTTTTAACTTCACCATTCGCGACAACTTCCGTATCCCCGATCGCGAGGCGATGGAGGCACCACTGCTGCTAGGCAAAGGTATAGTAGCTAATTTCCTTACTGGCTTTGTAAAGAAGTTGGCCTTGCTGATTTGCTTGTTGATGATTGAAACGCATGTGATCTTGGGGCTTTGGGAGACCCTGATGCGAAGGGTGTTCCCAAAAAGCAGGTGGACAAAGGCGTGCGGTTTTGCAAGAAGCAAACGCATGATCCGACTGTTGTTCCTCCTTTGGTGCCGCAGGCGGCAGGTATCTCTCGTACTCGTTTACACAGATACACCGATTACGTGGTAGTGTCTAACACCCTTGAGGGTTTGGGTGTTCCAGGTGGTGGTGCGGCTGAAGGTGGATCCTCTACGGGTTCCAAACCAGCTGATGAGAAGAAGAAACGGAAGGTAGAAGCCGCTGGTGCCGGTGAGTGGAAACGTCCGAGGTTGAAAACGACTCGAACAGCTGCTGTCTCGCAGCCAAAGCCTGCGAAAGTGACCGGTAAGTTTGACCATTTGTTTACAAGTGTTTGTCATTTATAACTTGTAATTTATAGTTGTTTTTGCTTTGTTGTAGAATCGCTTGAGGAGACTTTCTCCTTCTTTGAGGCTCGTTCTTCTCCTCCGCGGGACGCAGGTGCGGACTTGGGAGCGAATAAGGAGTTCCGGAGAAGCCCTTCTATCGAAGTAGTTACCGCACCCTCTGCGCAAGCGAAGGATGCTGGGAAGAAAACCGCGGTTCAAACCATCTTTGATACGGTGGATTCATCTGACAATTTGATTGAGCCGCGTGATCTTGATGTTGAGGGGGGTGGGAAACCAAAGTATCCTGAAGCTGAGAAGCCAAATTCCACCATTGCTGAAAAAACATCTGGTTCTAGTGCTACGGGTACGGGCTCTGGAGAACCGTCCATTCATCCTGGTGAGTCTGAATTGGAGTTCTATTACCGTACTTATACGGAAAACCGGGGTGTGAACTACCGTCGTCCCCCTTGGAGCGTTATGCAAGGGGATGATATTTCGAATGATCCCTACGCTTGTAGGGATATCTTGAGTGGTTTGTGCACCCCGTTTGAGGTTCTTCGGGCCCGTGGTTTTCCCCGTGGGAACCGGATAAATCAACTCTCCTCCATGCTTGTTGGGAGTTCCATAATGGCGAGTGCTATTATGGAAGAGTGCAAGGTTCTAGGCCGCAAGGAGGAGGAAACCGCTCGCCTGCGGGCTGAGGCTGAGGCGATGGCTAGGGCTGTTCGGGAGGGTGCGGGCAACTTGAAAGAGAGAAGGTTGCTTTTGAGAAGCACAAACAGACTGAAGCTTGGGCCGCGACAGCTAGCCTTAAATAGGTTCGTACTCTTTCTAAGTTGCTTTCTGATGAGCGCAAGGGTTGGAGAGAAGCTTGCGCTCGAGAAAATGAAAAACTTTTCCATGTTCATCAGGAAGTGACCAATCTGAAGGCGGCGAATGCTGCCTTGGTAAAGGAAAAGGCCGCAACCAAAGCGGCTGCTAAGGAGGCAAAAGAGGCGGACGCACGCAGTGCCAAGGCTCTTGAAGAAGCGGATCTTAAGGTATGAACCGCGATTCTACTTGAGTCTGCTTCCTTTTCTTTTAAAAGTATAACTGATTGCCTTCTTGTACTTGTATTTTCTTTGCTGTTGAAAGGCTGAAGTGTAGAACCGAGTGACTATTCTTGAGGATATCACTGCTCGCGCGGCTGAAGCTGAAGCGTGGGCGAGGGAGGCTGCTGAGGCTAGAGATAGCCTGATGTCTTCCTTGGATCAGCTTAAGGCAGACCGTGACTGGATGCGTAACCATGGTATCGGGCATGTAAGTATCCGGTGCCTTTGTTATAGTTAGGTTTACCTTTGTTTAACCTCGTTACTTGTGTTTTCTAGATTATTGGAACCATTCTTGACACACCTGAGAACACAGCTGTTGTTAATGTGCTTAAGGAGCGTGCGCAGGAGTCGGGGTTCAAGGCTGGGTACAACGAATGCCTTAATCATGTGAACTATTTCTAACAGAGCAAGTTTTCTGATGAAAGATCTGGGTTCCATGGTGTAGATACTGAGGCTCGGTGCGTTGCGGCTATTAACGTATACAACAGCTCGTCCATTTATGCCATTGATGATATTGATAAATGCTTGGAGGCGGAAGATTATGTGGACCCTTTGCGGTTGTTGTATGCTGATCCTGAAGAGGAGGAGGAGACCGCTGGTGGCGCAAAGGGTGATGCGGGTACCAGTGGTACAAAAGAAGATTAGGTTGGCCTGCGTGCCCTTTTTGACTTTTCTTTTTAATGTAAATGTTCCTCGAGGAGAACTGATTGTAAACTTCTTCTGCACCGCAATGGTGTAGAAATATTTTGGAATATATAAAGTTTAACCCTTTCGTTCGATTTGTACAACTCTTCTCACTACTTGCGTTTTTGAACATGTGTGAGTTAATGTTTTTGTGAATAACATTAAGTCTGAATTTGCCTTTTGCATATCTAGGTGATATGCAAGTATGTGCGGCTCAAAGTTCATAAGTAAAGAACATTTACTCTTTGTGTGAGCGTAGTTGAAATAGTGTTTATTTAAGGCCAATGTTTCAGGCACATGTAAATAATACTAAGTCATTGTTTGCCATTTGCATGTCTAGGTGACATGCAAGTTTATGGATAACTTTGTTGGCTGTAAAGCGCAGTTGAGTATACTCTACACCTTTGTCGTGTGAGTATTAGTCAATTCCTGTTTTTTCTCCCATTAGGGTTTAGGAATTGTGTAGGTTTTGTAAAAACCGTATGTGCGAATCCAGCCGGATAGACATTGATGTTTTGCCATTGTTGGCCTATTACAATATTTGTATGTGGTTACCCCTTTGTGTGGGTATCGCGAATGAAGATTTTGCCAATCTGTTTTTGTAGATACCACGAAGTGGAACACACATTTGTAATAGAAAGAAACAAACAATATTGCATTGAATCGTTCATTTATTTATTTGCAAATGGCCTGCAGCCCGATAACTTACATGGAAAATGTAAAACATGGCTTACATGTAACAGTGTCGAAGCTGCTGTGCATTCGATGTGTGTGCGATAGGTTCGCCTTCTAATGGTTGTAGTTTATATGTGCCTTTGCCCAGGACCTCTTGGATGAGGTAGGGTCCTTCCCACTTGGGGGCAAGTTTCCCTGGGCGTTCTGCGTTAGACGCCTCATTGTCGCGAAGGACGTAGTCTCCTGGGTTGAAGGTACAGACGCAAACGCGTACATTGTAGTACTTCTCAAGTTTGGTTTTGTACTTGGTCTCGTTGATTGCTGTGTTTTCACGCCTTTCTTCTAGGAGGTCCAAGTCAAGCCTGCGTTCATCGCTGTTGTCAATCTTGTTGATAGCCAACAATCGGGGTGAAAGGAGACCTATTTCAGCGGGAATCACCGCCTCAGAGCCATAGACCAGGCTGAAGGGTGTCTCACCGTGACTTGTCTTTGGGCTAGTCCTATGAGCCCATAGGATACTAGGGAGTTCATCGACCCAGCCGCGTCTGGCCGTTCCCAACCTTGCCTTTATGCCTTTGACTAAACTTTTATTGATACTCTCGACTTAGCCATTTCCTTGCGGATGCGCCACTAAGGAGAATATGTGTTCAATGTTTAGTTCCTTTAGCCAGTTTTGAAAGTCTTTGGCAGCGAAGTTGGTCCGGTTGTCGGTAACGATGCACATTGGTAGACCGAAACGGCATATGATATGTTCCTAAACAAATTTCCTTGTTATCATAGCGGTGGTAGAGGCGAGCGATTTTGCCTCTACCCATTTTATGAAATAGTCAACAGCCACTATGATAAATTTGATCGCACCTGGTGCGTCTGGGAAAGGTCCCACCACATCGATTGCCCATGGCCATGCGGTGGTGAGGGGGATCAGGTTGTTCTTGGGGCGCAAGGTTTTGGGAGTGTGCCGCTGACAATTAAAACACTTGCGCAAGACTTTGACCGCGTCTAGGTGCATGTCGGGCCAGTAGTACCCAACATTCATGATTTTGGCCACCCCCATGCGTGGGCCTGCCTGTATGCCACATATTCCTTCGTGTATCTCTCTGATTAGATACGTGGCATCTTGGGGTCAACGCATCGTAGAAGTGGCCCTATGTATAATTAGCGGTATAAAATACTGTCTCCCATCTGATAATGGCACGCTTTGTATTGCAACTTGCGTGCCTCTGCTTTACTTTCGGGAGTAAGACCTGATTGCAAGTATGCAATGATTGGTGTCATCCAGGATGTTGTACCGTACTGGATGACATTGACTTGGCTGAGGGGTACTGAGGGATTTTGCAGAATTTCAAAGCATATCTCCTTTGCCAGTTGTTGGAAGCTGGTGGATGCGAGTTTCAAAAATGCATCCGCGGGTTTGTTTTCAGTCCTGTTGATATGGAGGATATTGAAGGAAGTGAACTTTGATTTCAGTTGTAGGGCTTGTTCAAGGTAGAGGATCATGATATCCCCCTTTATGGTATAGTCGCCACGCACTTGCCCTGCAACTAGTAGTGAGTCGACGTGTGCCTCCAAATGTTGGACCCCGAGTTTGACTGCCAGACGCAACCCTGCCAGTAGGGCCTCATACTCTGCCTCGTTGTTTGTGCTTTTGAAATCGCGGCGAATTGCATAGGTGAGCTCTTGGCCATCGGGGCTTACGAGTCGCAGACCTTCACCTGCACTGTCCTCATTGGATGCACCATCGGTGTATAGTGCCCAGATATCCGATGAGGATGGTGGTGGTGTAGGGTTTTGTTCTTGTTCGCATTCTTGGATGCGATTTGCCGGTACCTCGGCAACAAAATCAGCTAGAACTTGGCCTTTGATCGCGGGGCGCGGTTTATAGATAAATGTGTGCACACCCAGTTCAATGGCCATTTTGCTAATCTCCCAGGGATTTCGGGCTTGGTGAGGATCAGCCCGATCATGTAGTTGGTTAACACGGTGATAACGTGATTTGTAAAGTAACGTCGTAACCGTCTCGATGCGTGCACCAGTGCGAGTACCAACATCTCCATGATCGAGTACCTTGTCTCTAGGTTATTGAGCATTTTGCTGATATAGTAGATGGGTGTTTGAACTCCCTCTCGCTCCACTATGAGTACCGCACCCACCGCATTGTCTGCGGCGCATAGGTATAAGATAAGTGGTTCTTTCTTGCGTGGTGTGATTAGACTTGGGAGTTGGATCAAACACTCTTTCATCTCCCGGAAAGCGTTTTCAGCCACTGCGATCCACTGGAATTGTTCCTTTTTTAAGTAGTTCCGCAGAGTCTTGATGAAAGGATAAGATTTAGCTGTATGATTGGCTAAAAATCTGTTTAGCGCTGCTAGCCGGCCGGCTAGTCGTTGCATATCTTTCATTGTGGAAGGCGATGGCATACGCTCGATCGCCTTAACCTTTTCTGGGTTTACCTTAAATCCATCTTTGGTGACGATGAATCCAAGGAACTTGCCTTCTTCCATTCCAAACGAGCATTTCCCTGGGTTGAGCTTCATATTGATGCCGCGCAGAGTTTGGAATGTTCTTTCGATATCATTGAGCATGGTATCCCCCTCCATGCTCATGACGACTAGGTCGTCCATGTAGATTTCGACATTTTGGGTGATTTGATCCCCAAAAGTGTCATTCATCAACTTTTGATAAGTTGTGCCTGCATTGCGCAACCCAAACGACATTTTTGTATAACAGTAATTCACGGTAGGTGTGCGGAATGCCGTTTTATCTTCGTTCTCGATTGCCATCTACACTTGGTGATAGCCTTTGTAACAATCGAGAAAGCACTTCCATCGAAACGGGGCGAGGTTATCGACTTTCTCGTCGATCTCGGGAAGTGCGTAACAATCTTTGGGGCAGGCTTTGTTGAGATCTTTATAATCGACGCACATGCGCCAGCCCCCGGCTGGTTTTTGTACCATGACTGGGTTGGATAACCAAGTCTGGTATTTGACTTCCCACAGGATGCCTGCGGAGAGCAGTTCTTTGACCTGCTCGTACATCGCCTCGTTCTTTGCGGATCCAAGGTGGCGTTGGCCTTGGATCACTGACTTGATACCTGGAAAGTTATTCAAGAAATATTGCACGACTTCGCGTGGCACCCCTGTCATGTCAGCGGGTGTCCATGCGAAAATATCTTCATCACGGAAGAGGAGTTGCTTTAGGTGCGCTCTGATGTTGTTGGACAAGGCATGTCCCAACGTGACCGTTCGCTCTGGGTGTCTTGCATTAAGAACCCATTTCTCCGGTTGGGTGTTGGGGGTAAGCCTTGCCGTCTTTGTCGGACGTAGCTCGTCCGTGGACATAACCTCTCTGCGGGCATAGATTATCGCAACCCCCGTCTCAGTTGGGAAACCGATGGCAGAGTGGGGGACAAATGTATTCATTTTAAAATTGCCTTGGGACTCTCGTCCGAGAAGTACGTCGTATCGGGAGGTGTGGGGTAACATCATCAGACACAGCCGATTTGGACCATCATACAAAGGACAACTCATGCGGTCTGGGAACTTGATCAATATTGTTGCCCGGAGGTTAGACTGCAAACATGGCCTAGGAGACTTTGAGTTTTTGACTGAAGTTTCATTGCTTTCTGATCTCAAGCATACAAATCTAGTCTCTATTATTGGATTCTGCGAAGAGAAAGAGGAGAAGATCATCGTAACCACATATGAAGCCAATGGAAGTCTCTCGAATCATCTAAGCAACCTGATCGGAGTGTCGCGCTCCGGTCAAAGATAATATTTATATACCCTAATTACCCTTAACAAATAGCTAGTGGTAGCAAGGGGTCGAACCACGAAGAGTATGTGGTTTGCGAATGGACCTTGAATGAACTGTAGAAAATGTCACTTTTATGAAGCTTGCCAAGATATGTTTTTATGTATTTTTGATTAAATTGAGAATGTGAATTATGAAAACTAAAAACAAACAATTGCAATGATGTAAATAAAGGTTTTGACAAAATAGAGAAAACAAGGTTCACACCCAGTTCGGTTATTGCAATCCTAGGGTTCCTACACGTTTTAGATTTAATTCACTTGAATATGTTATTAACGGATTTCTATCATCAAAGCTTAGGTGCCAATTGTTATCAACGCATACACGGACTACAATGCACTTCGTTACTTCGGACAAATAAAACCTTTTGAATGACAAGGCATAATTGCACAAACTTATTTCGCAAAGTCAAATTTCATTACTCACTCGACAATTCACAAATATAGTTCAAATGCAAGACAATTATCAATCAATTCAAATACAATTCAAGTTGTCACAAAATCAAACTAAAACATTGTTCAAACCCTAGACTTACAATAACCTACACCGGGGTGAAACCTCCAAGAAACTAGCCGCTCATGGTGTAAACGGTACGATCAACGGATGCACAAGACTTCAATTGGATCATCTTGGGGCTTGAGGATGGATGGTGGAATGATTAGGGTTTAGGAATGGTTGGTGGTGATGGATGGATTGATGGTGGAAGAATGGTTGTGATAGTGATGAACTAGGGTTTTGATTCGGATGGTGATTTGGTTGTTGAGAGGATGGATTATGGATTGGAGATGAAGTGGTGATGAAGGATGAATGAATAATGGCTCCAAAGATGTCTTTCAAACTCAAAACAAGTTGTAACTCCCGTATTGATTCTCCAAGAACCAATCATAATCAAACATAACCCCCAAACCAAAATCTGCGCGTTTCCACAATCGACGAGCCGTCGCCGACGGCCTGAAGCCCCGTCGGCGACGGTGCTTGCTTGTTCACTTTTGGCCGACGGCCTAACTTCCTGTCTACGGAGAACTTTTGGCTACGGGCATATGCATATACCGTCGGCGACGGCCCCTATGGGCGTCGGCGACGGTGCTTGAATGTTTGGTTTTCTGTTTTTCTCATTCCTTGCTTCCGGTTGACCCATGTCGCTTCCCGGTGGTTCCGTTTTCGCTCCGGTGACCCGTAAAGCTCCCGAAAAGCTCCTTAAACTCCCTTAAACATGCAAAACACAAATCTAATCAAGAGTAGGCAATTCGAAACTAAAACTTGTGTAAAAACATCAAATTAAACAATTACAAGCACCGGTTTTCACCCACGTATCACATCCCCACACTTGTCTTTTGCTTGTCCTCAAGCAAATCTGTTTTTCACTTTCACGTGGGTCGAACAACGAACATACATCCCATTCCCGAGACAAAGGTTAAGGTCTAATGTCATGCTAAAGTTCAAACTCTTTACAATATTCAATGTATTTAATGGTAACGTGCTTTAGATACACAAATGGTTACCCAAGATTAACCCGCCCGTAAAACTAACAACTCATGCATATCCCTCACAATGTGCTCTCCACTCGGCTTAAAGTTTGCTAACATGTGTAATGTGTTAGCTTTTCAACAATTAATCGCTCAAAACCAAATAGAACACGTACCCGCATAGGCTTGCAACTCAATCATTCTCCACTATCGAACAGAAATACTAAGCACAAGTCAAAAGGTCTTTGATGGGTTGTAACAGGGCTAGGCGAAGGGTAGGAATAGGATATTTTTAAGTGGCTATGGTGATGAAAAATTCGAATTTTATTACAACAGACTATCCTAAGTAAAAGCAAACTATAAACATCCAACATGGGCAAAAACTTTCGCCTTTTATTCAATAAACTACTAGCACATCTTTTTGTGTTTTTCTCAATGTTTTTTTTTTTTTTTTTTTTTTTTTCGCAACATTTTCTGAAAAAAAAAATATATTTTTTTTAATACAAATGAATCAAAACTATACAAACTTAAGATCCTATAATCGAATTTTCATCACACGGGTTTAAAAATAAAAGGCTTATGGTTATGGGCTAAGTGGGTTGTCAAATGAAAGGTTTACTCTCAAAGTGGGCGACTAGGGGATTCATTTGGGTAAAGGTAAGCAAATGGTGTAA
Organism: Helianthus annuus; assembly: GCF_002127325.2. Taxonomy (NCBI): domain Eukaryota; kingdom Viridiplantae; phylum Streptophyta; class Magnoliopsida; order Asterales; family Asteraceae; genus Helianthus; species Helianthus annuus. The sequence goes on from NC_035435.2 coordinate 31,376,639, forward strand.
AAGAAAAAGGTTTACCTAATGCCTTAATCATTCTCGTGCTTGTATTCGGTCTATAGTCTCGAATGTATCAAAAGTTGCAAGTTCTACAATACGCAACTAATGGCCCACTCAACAAAGAAACATGTAAATGTGAATCTATGATGTAGAAAGGCTCAAACCTCACGTATAAGGGTATGATATGTGATATGCATACATTGCTAGTTCCTTAGGCGAATTATTCTCAAATAACCACCCACTAAATACCCGACATGCTTATTAATTTGAAATTGACCATGACAAAAGACCAAATGGTTTGTGACATCCCTCGTTGACTTGATTACTTGTGATTTTGAGGTTGCTTTGAAAACAAGACATTTTTGAAAAAAATTTTTGAAATTTTCCCCCATCCCCACACTTGAGGTAAACATTGTCCTCAATGTGTAGTATTTAAATGAACGGGTCAAAATCGAAAATTTTTACTACTCCCCCATCCCCACACTTGAGGTACATATTGTCCTCAATATGTAAGAACTAGAGTTTGTAAAGCACAAGGGATGTGACACGGCTAACCTCCCCAAAATTACACCCCGGAAAATAGAATACAAAATACAATCCACTTATTTGCTAACAAAAAAATCAAAGGTAAAAAGAAACGTATGCACCTGGTTTTTCATTAGTTCCTCATGTGCTCTTCATCTTTTCAATCAAGCGGTCGTCTCACGAACATAGCGTACCTACAAATCTTAACCCTCGTGTAGAAGCATGCTTCTCACAACCATCAAAACTTGTTAGTTACCTAGTTCTACCACTTTTATGAAATTATCACCAAGCCATACATTATTGTACCTTTAACTTTATGTGGAAAAATAATTTACAACAATAACAATCCTAACTCACTTTCGTAGGAATCACGGTTGCATTTAGCGTATGCAACAAGCCCTTTAAACCTCCCGATAGCTCGGGAGGACGAGTCGGTCTCGTGAGGGTTATATAGGGAACACACCCACAAAGTTCATTTACTAGGCAATAATTTAAATAATCAAAATGAGAAAAAAAATGAAACTAAACTAATAATATACAACAACAACAACAAAAAACGTACCTTGCCTCTACCGCTGATATCTCTCATTGGGGTTCACGGGCGGGTTCGGCTGGTACGGATAACCAGTAAGGGCCTCAAGCATATCCCTATAGTTATCCAACGGGCTTGACTCTTGTTGGGGTGGCGGTTGGTATGGCATGGGAACAAAACTCGAGCCAACTGCTTCGGGCCAGTGAGGGATTGGATCGGCTGGCCCTCGCGGATGAGGAAGGTTGGGGTAATTAGTCCACCCCGAATGTTCAGCGTATGGAAGCCCGGCTTGATAATCTCGTTGATGGCGTTCTTGGTCATGGAGTACCTTGAAATTGTTGATTGCCATCTGATTGGAGAAAGCCAACGCCCCCCATCGGCGTTGGTCCAACTCTGCCTGTGCATTCCGGCGTCTAGCATCCTCTTCCTCCCACGCTTGTCTGTGGGCCCTTTCCTCTTCTTGCAACTGTATCATGCGTTCCATTTGAGATTGTTGTAACGCATGTTGCAGTTGCTGTTCCTCCAACTGTTTTTCCACCCTCTCGCGGAAAGATGATTGAAAACCCCATTGTTGTTGAGAGTACGCCCATTGCGCCTCTTTCCATTCTTTCCGACTAGCATGGTACTCTCTTGCTTCACCAATACATGCCGACACATTGTCGTAGATCCCTTGATCCGCACGGTTCCACAACCGATATGACGGTGTTTGTCTTTGATTCACAAAATCTGCCACATTAGCAGAGATTTCCCTATGCTTTTTTCGGTACCTACGCCTCGGTCCCCGTGGACCGGAAGGATCAATGTCCTCCTCAACATCGGGCATCTCCTCATCGCCCCCTTCTTCCTCACCTTCTTCATCAACCTCCTCCTCGTTGAACCGATAGCTATCCCCTTGGCCGTCTTCAACCGTGTACAAATGCCCAAAGGATTTCACGGTTATATTCCAATGTCGCCTCATAGAGGCAAAGTTGAATTGATCAATGGGTTTGGATACCCATAGTGAGTCTTGAGGTAATGCGTTTTGTTGGAGAATCATGGCGCTGATCAATCTTGGGTAAGGAATCATTTTACGTTTAAATGATTCCCGTGTATCCCATGTGTTAATCATAACAATTTGGCGCCACGAGAGCTTGGGCGTCCCATATAATAATGCACGCACCACCCGACAGTCGGGTGCCTTCACCGTCCCACGGTCTCCAAACCGTACCATGATGTTCTCCAACGAGATACCTTGCAATATTTTTCCCATCATAGACAAATCTGCCCTTGCATTACCTGAACCCCCAGAACCGGGTAATGTATCCTCCAAGAGAGTCACTGGGTCAGCATCATTCCTCTTGTTATCCAAAAACTGATCATACCCATAATAATCGTATGCATCGACCCCAAGCGAGTCAAACCTCGCTATAGCATTCATATGCTCGAAGGACATCACCATTTGATTTTTCCCAATGTTTCCAATCAACTTCCACATATGGGCTGGTCTATCGGAATGTTCAAAACGAAGAGTGGATAGCCACTCACAAACTGCCGCCAAGTATACCCGATTAGTAATGTCATCACACCAATCAATCACTCGCTCCCAACCGAGTTTCTCGAACCTCTGCACTATCCCAATCTTCCTAAACTCTTCGATATCCACCGTACGTTCACAAACCGCCCTGTCAGGTACGGGTTTCGAAATGCCCGTAACCATTTTCATCTTCCACATCTTGGCTTCCAACTTCTTGTTCTTGTATCTAGAAAGAGCCTTTGTTTTCTCTTCCTTCCATTTCGAAGCCGACCCACTATTCTTCGCCTCTTCCCAAGCCCAATCTTGTCTTTCAAGTTGACCATCGCCTTCTTCTACATTACTAAGTTGTTCCCATTTCCTTTGGTAAACCCCAGAGCCTGAACCGGCTCCTGAAGATGACCCTTGACCAGAAGTTTTTGCCTTCTTGCTCCCACGTAACATGGCTACAATCATAAGACAAAGATAACAACAATTAGTATATTCTAACCTTCAACAATCTCAAACTTTGAACATGATATGTGATGTTGAACTTTTAATCCAATTTGAGATGTAAAATCGCCTTTTTAAACTTTCAAAGTCGCTCATTTTATCATCCATATTGACTAACACGGTTATTCCTAAGATTTTTTTCAATAGAGAATCATGGTTTAACAATGTTCAACATCACTATTATGTTCAATCATGCCAAAATCTTAGTGTAATCACATCACTAAAGCGAAGCATGCTCAAATCCCACCCAAATCACGTAAACACCCTTGAATTTATGCTTACACATCCTACATTGTGATAAACAACCTACTCTTAAACAATAAGTCTAAAATTTCGGAAGAAATCACAACAAAATATGAAAATCATGCATAAAGAGAGGGAAAGTTCATACCTTTAGTGAAGAATGACAAGAATAACCAAAGAAAAGTGTAAAGACAAGAACTTGGATGAACACTCTTCAAGAACCCTAACACACACGTCCAGAAATCTTACAATCAAGCAAGAATTGATGGAATTGGTTATGGGGGTTTTGTTCTTCTCTGAAAATCACTCAAGATGGACTCAAGAATCACGCGATTTGGTGGAGAATTGAGAGAGTTATGAAGAAGAGAAGGTTTAGGGTTTCTAGAGTTTGGTTGGGGAAGAAGAGAGGTATGAGAGAGAGAAAGAAACGTGAATGCAGAATTGATGGAGGTTACTGAATGTTTTGGGGCATTAGATAAGGTGTATGGGTCCTATGTGTGGTAAAAAGAGGTCTCGGGTCAAGTTTGGATACCCTCTAAAGGGTTTTAGTGCGAGTATGAGCTTAAACCACGAACCAGCGTCGGCTGAGCACCCAGGGACCGTCGGCGACGGACAGACCCACCGTCGGCGACGGTGTGTGTTTGTTGACTTGGTGGCGACGGCCTAAGTCCCTGTCTACGGACAATTTTGGGCGACGGAAAAATGCAGGAACCGTGGGCGACGGGAGGACATGCCGTCGGCGACGGCTTCTATATATTTCATTTTTTAATTTTTCAAACATTTTTTTTTTAAATAATTTTTATTTACTTTTATTAAAGGGCTATGTACACTAAAAATTCCAAAAAATTAATAAAAATCTTTTTGTGAGTTTTTATGAGTTAAAATTCCTAAACAAATAACCGTTAACGGCCCTACCACCCTCCAAAAAGTCGTGTATTGTCCTCAATGCACCAAATCAAGTCTAAAACATACCTTGTATCTTCATGACCCGTTTGGAGTGCCCGAACTTCACACAATCAAGAAAGGTTAGTATGACCCGGAAACGATTCACATCCAATTACGCAAACAATTTAATAAGTATACAAAACTTTACAAAACGTGTTACCGGTCCTTTTAATTTACCTCATATGTTGGTACGCTTCCCAAGAAACATACCAACTCCACATTTGCATCCTTTTTCTCTTCATTACCATCAAGGAATGGTTTAAGGCGGTGACCGTTAACCGTTTGCTTCGACCCATCCTTCGGGTCCTTGATTGTGACATCGCCAAGTTTCCCGACCCGTGTAATCACATACGGGCCCATCCACTTGCTCTTGAGCTTTCCGGGAAAGTACTTAAGCCTCGAATTGTAGAGCCAAACCTTTTGACCCACTTCAAACTCTTTTGGCTTCAACTTCGCGTCATGTGCTCTCTTCATGTCATCCTTGTACTTTGAAGCACACTCGTACGCTTCTTCCCTAAGCTCCTCCAACTCACAAAGCTTCAACTTTCGCTCCTTTCCTGCATCGTCATATTTCATGTTAACCTCTTTTATAGCCCACCAAGCACGATGCACAAGTTCAACTGGTAAATGGCAATTTCGCCCATAAACTAAGCGACAAGGAGTAGTTCCAATAGGTGTTTTATGAGCCGTTCTATAGGCCCATAAAGCATCATTCAACTTTGTTGACCAATCCTTTCGGTCGGGTCGAACGGTCTTTTGCAAAATTTCTTTTATTTGCCTATTGGAAACCTCAACTTGACCGCTTGTTTGTGGGTGGTAGGGAGTAGCAATTCGATGGTCAACACCATACCGTTTCAAGAGTTTGCCAAAATTAAAGTTCTTGAAATGAGATCCCCCATCACTAATGATTACTCGGGGAACCCCAAATCGAGAAATTATATTCGTTTGAACAAAATTGCAAACAACGGTATGGTCATTCGTTTTGGTGGCAATCGCTTCGACCCATTTGGATACATAATCGACCGCCACCAAAATGTATAAATTACCATGTGAATTAGGGAATGGGCCCATGAAATCGATCCCCCATACATCGAAAATATCTACAATAAGGATCGGTTGCATGGGCATTTCATCCCTTTTTGAGATACTCCCCAACTTTTGACACTCAACACAGTTTTTAGCGAAATGAAAAGCATCCTTAAAAATAGTCGGCCAATAAAGACCGTTATTTAGCACTTTGTGCCCTGTTTTGTGACCACTAAAATGGCCCCCACAAGCAAATGAATGCAAGTGCATCAAGACGCTAGGAATCTCCTCGTCGGGTATGCATCTTCGAACGACTTGATCCGGACAAATCTTGAATAAGTCCGGTTCTTCCAACGTGTAGTACTTGATTTGAGACAGGAAATGCAACCTCTTCCTTCTATCCCAATGAGCCGGCAAGTCACCTGTAACCAAATAGTTGACAATATTAGCATACCATGGTAATATGCCAACTTTTAAAATGTGCTCATCTGGAAAAGTCTCATTAATTTCTTCACGGGAAGAATCCTCTACACTCAACCGAGACAAATGGTCCGCGACCACATTCTCACTCCCTTTCTTATCTCGAATCTCCAAATCAAACTCTTGTAATAGGAGTACCCATCGAATCAACCGCGGCTTAGCATCCTTTTTCTCCATGAGGTACCTGACAGCACTGTGGTCAGAATAGATAATAACTTTGCTACCCCATATGTAAGCCCGGAATTTATCTAATGCATAAACTACCGCAAGTAGCTCTTTCTCAGTTGTCGTATAGTTAAGTTGTGCATCCGAGAGAGTCTTACTTGCGTAGTAAATGGCAACCGGCTTTTTGTCTACCCGTTGACCCAACACGGCCCCAACCGCATAGTCGCTTGCATCACACATAATTTCAAATGGTAATGACCAATTTGGTGATTGCAAGATTGGGGCTTCAACCAATTTCTATTTCAACACATTAAAGGCATTTTCACACTGTTTGTCAAAATTAAAGTCTCGGTCTTTTAACAAGAGATTACATAGGGGTTTTGTAATATCACTAAACCCTTTTATAAACCTCCTATAAAATCCCGCATGACCTAAAAACGACCTAACACCTTTAACGGTCGTGGGATAAGGTAGAGTAGATATAACTTGTACCTTAGCACGATCAACCTCTATCCCACGACTTGACACCACGTGCCCCAACACAATTCCCTCTTGAACCATAAAATGGCTCTTTTCCCAACTTAGGACCAAACTAGTTTCAACACATCTTTTTAACACTCTATCTAGTTGGTCCAAACAAGTCTCAAACGATGATCCAAAAATTGAGAAATCATCCATGAAGATTTCTAAAGACTCTCCCACCATATCGGAGAAGATACTCATCATGCACCTTTGAAAGGTGGCGGGAGCATTACATAATCCAAACGGCATCCGCCTAAATGCGAAGGTACCGTAAGGACATGTAAAGGTAGTCTTTGCTTGATCTTCCGGATGGATGGCAATTTGGTTATAACCAGAATAACCATCTAGGAAGCAATAAAATTTTTGCCCGATAATTTCTCAACAATTTGATCAATAAACGGTAAAGGAAAATGATCTTTGGAAGTTGCGGTATTCAACTTCCTATAATCAATACAAATTCGCCACCCGGTTACCGGCCGGGTAGCTACCTCTTCACCTGCGTCATTTTTGACGACTTGTATGCCGGCTTTCTTGGGAACCGTTTGTGTTGGGCTTACCCATTGGCTATCCGAGATCGGGTAAATGATACCCGCATCAAGCCACTTCAACACCTCTTTCTTCACGACCTCCCGCATGTTTGGATTTAACCGTCTTTGCGCATCTCTAACGGGAGTCACATTCTCCTCCGTGATGATTTTGTGCATCACCACCGAGGGACTAATACCTTTCAAATCCGCAATGGTCCATCCAATCGCCGCCCGATTGGTGACCAACACCTCCATAAACTTTTTCTCTTGCTCTCCGGTTAAGTTGGATGCAATGATAACCGGGAGAGTATTGCCCTCTCCAACATAAGCATATTTGAGATGCTTTGGCAATGCTTTCAATTCAACTTCCGGAGGCTCCACTAAAGACGGCTTCAATTTAGTATCAATGCTCTCCGGTAAGCTCTCGACTTGGTGCGTCCATGTCGGTTTTCCTTCTCTAACCGCAAGCACCTCTAAACTCCTCACTTCCTCGTCCATGCTTCGTTCCACCTCCACCTGTGACCTGTCAAACACATAACAATCCTCCATTGTGTTTTCCCCATAAACGACTGTGTCGCAAAGAGGTATGCACGTGTCAACAATGTCTGCCATAAAGCATTCATCATCAACTGGAGGGTTCATAAGTCCGGAAAAAACATGCAACCTCAACCTCCGGTTTCCAAATGTCATGTCAACCGTCTCCGTTCTGCAATCAATTTGAGCATTTGCAGTTGCTAAGAACGGTCGACCCAAAATCACCGTAGGTTGCTTGGTTGGGTCCTTGGCCACATAATCAAGTACAAGAAAGTCCACCGGATAGTAAAAATCCTCGATTTTCACTATCACATCCGAAACAACTCCACGGGGTAGTTTAGGTGTCAAATCGGCTAACACCACGGTGGTGTTTGACGATTGAAGTGGACCAAACTCATATTGGTCATATAAACTACCCGGTAGGATGCTTACACTAGCACCAAGATCTAGAAGTACCCGGTTGATTTTAAAATCGCCCACTTGAATTGAAATGATAGGCGCACCCGGATCTTGGGGCTTAGGTGGAAGTGTACCCGAAAGGATCGAACTCACATTTTCGGTTAAATCTAATTTCTTTGGAAATTTGTGAGTGCGTTTTTGGGTACACAAATCTTTCAAGTACTTAGCATAAGACGGTACTTGTTTGATTGCATCCAAAAGAGGTAAATTGATTTTTACTTGTTTGAAAATTTCCAACAACTCTTCTTGTTGTGGACCTCTTTTGTTTACAACCTTTTTCGTCGGTCCCTTCAATGCTTCGGGATAAGGGGCGGTATTAACCTCCACACCCTTTTCCTTAGCCTTGGGGACGGGGATGGCCACAACGGGAGTAACATTATTCTTTTTCAAATCGTTTTTGTTTTGACCCGTTTGGCCATCCTCAAGCTCATCATCACTAGCATCTTCCACCACCCCTTCAACAAATTGGGGTGGTGGTGTTTTGACACCATTATCAACAACTCTACCACTACGTAAAGTAACTTTATTAATTGGTACCTCACGTGTGTTCCTTGAATTCGACCCTTGATGCTTAGGGTTTACGGTGGTGTCACTCGGAAGCTTTCCCGTGCCTCCCTTGATTTGGGCTACTTCTTCCGCTAGTTGGCCCACTTGCTTTGCTAATGCCTCATGTGCTTTGTCTCGAATCTCATTCTCCTTCTTGGATTCTTGCATCATCGAGAGCATCACATCCATCTTTGTATTCAAGTCATTGCCACCGGTTTGGTTGTTTGACCCACCTCCGTTACCGCCTTGGTTGTTGTAATTCTTTTGGTATCCACCTTGGTACCCTTGATTGTAATTTCGTTGGTAGCCTCCTTGGTTACCACCTTGGCGGTTTTGGTATGATGACCCGCTTCCCCCTTGATTACCCGCTTGGAAATTCGGGTTCATTTGATTTGAAGCATTACCATACCGAAAGTTGGGGTGATTTCTCAAACCCGGATGGTAAGTGTTGGAGTTCATGTCATATTGCTTCCTATCTCCATACACTTGATTGACTTCTTCGGGGTAACCACTCGAACCCATTGAACATTGCTCGGTGCTATGTCCAATATCACCACAATCCTCACATACTTCGAATTGAACCGCGTTCACCTCTTTCTTTTTTTTCAATTGAGCTATCTCCCGTTCTAAGGAGGAAATCCGATCCTTGGAATCAAGATCGGGAAGTGATCGGGAAACTGGATGCCTTTTTGCTCTATCGGCCGATTCTTTTTGCTTGGACCGTTTGCTCATCCTCTCCAAAAATTCCCAATCGTCATCCTCATGGTTGCTCAAAAGGGTACCATTGCTTGTCGTCTCAAGCCGATTCCACGTCGCATCATCCAAGCCCCGTACGAAACATTTCACCAGTTCCCATTTTTCTATTTGGTGATGTGGGCATCTCCTCATTAGCTCTTTGAATCGGGTGAATGCTTCATGTAACGGCTCACTTGAAAGTTGACGAAATGACCGAATTTCATCCCTAGCATCATCGGTCTTGGCCATGGAATAGTATTCATCCAAAAATGCTTGTTGCATTTGTTCCCAAGTTCGAATACTATTGGGCGGAAGTGTAAAGAACCACTGCTTTGCCTTATCTTTCAATGAAAACTGGAATAGGCGAAGCTTCACTTCCTCTAATGCGAAATTGTGTCCTCCAATAGTGTCACAAATGGATGAGAACTCCGTCAAATGGTTGTACGGCTCATCGTTAGACCTTCCGTTGAAATGAGGAAGGATATTGATGTAATGAGGTTTACAATCAAACATCCTCCTTTCACATACTATTGGAGAATTGTTTTCGGTCACTATCGGTCGGAAACGGTCATTGACTCCCCGTGGAGGTTGTTGATGACGTTGTGGCCCGTTGACTTCTTGATCGACTTGTCTCCGATTATCCCGTCTTTCATCCCTTCGCTCCTCTCTTCGATTATCTCTCGGGTTACCACCTCCCACAAAACGAGGAATCCGGTTAGGGTTTACATTGTTGTTGTTATTGTTGTTGTTGTAAAACCCTTCATTCCGGTTTCGTCGGTTGTTGTTTTGTGGTTGACGGTTGTTCCCATAACCCTCATTTCTTCCACCTCCATAACCATATTCCTCTTCCCCAACGTAGTTGGCGTTTTGAGACCCAAACTCCTCATCATCATACCTTCGAGCATTATATACGTTTCCCCTATTCAAGTAACCCCAATCTTCATCATCATTGGCTCGATCATCATAATAACCCCCGTCGTCCGAATTTTCCGTATGAATGCTCACGTGTTCCGGCGATTGATAACCGGGAACACTATACGGTTCGTCATCGGGAATTGCATTCCTTAAATCGTCAATGTTGAAGAATGGGTCTTCGTTCACGGGATTGCCGTGATCACGGTTACCTCTTCGATCGGAGTTGACATTCCGATCATCAAGGTTAATAGGCAACGATGCTTGTCGGTGAATAGGTTGTTGCTGAGGTGTTCGTTGGGTGTTGTTGGTGTTTTGGTTTCGGAAAGGTGGAGTGGGTGGTCTTGCATTGGTGTTACCACCCGGTAGCTCTTGAGCGGGGAAAAAGGTTCCTCGGGTTTGGAATTGATTTGGGTGGAGGTTTTGGTTTGGGTTAAATTCTTGGTTGGAATTGTGGTTCGCCATTGAATCGGTTTCAATGGTCGGTGTGAGTGGTGGTGTACGGTTGGTTTGATTAGAAGCAAGAGTTGCTTCTAACCGGCTTGCTAAGTTTCTTCTTGCGAGTCTTTCAATTTCCGGTTCGTAAACTAGAGGTGAAGTCCTCCCGGAATTTCGTGTACGCATGCACTACCTGTAACCTGCACAAGTAACACACCCCGCGTAACAAGGAAAAAGACAATACAAAAAGAAAGCAAAACACATTAAACAGTTAATCACACAACTTCAAACAATATCCAAACACAAAGCGCACGCACTCCCCGGCAGCGGCGCCAAAATTTGATCGGAGTGTCGCGCTCCGGTCAAAGATAATATTTATATACCCTAATTACCCTTAACAAATAGCTAGTGGTAGCAAGGGGTCGAACCACGAAGAGTATGTGGTTTGCGAATGGACCTTGAATGAACTGTAGAAAATGTCACTTTTATGAAGCTTGCCAAGATATGTTTTTATGTATTTTTGATTAAATTGAGAATGTGAATTATGAAAACTAAAAACAAACAATTGCAATGATGTAAATAAAGGTTTTGACAAAATAGAGAAAACAAGGTTCACACCCGGTTCGGTTATTGCAATCCTAGGGTTCCTACACGTTTTAGATTTAATTCACTTGAATATGTTATTAACGGATTTCTATCATCAAAGCTTAGGTGCCAATTGTTATCAACGCATACACGGACTACAATGCACTTCGTTACTTCGGACAAATAAAACCTTTTGAATGACAAGGCATAATTGCACAAACTTATTTCGCAAAGTCAAATTTCATTACTCACTCGACAATTCGCAAATATAGTTCAAATGCAAGACAATTATCAATCAATTCAAATACAATTCAAGTTGTCACAAAATCAAACTAAAACATTGTTCAAACCCTAGACTTACAATAACCTACACCGGGGTGAAACCTCCAAGAAACTAGCCGCTCATGGTGTAAACGGTACGATCAACGGATGCACAAGAGTTCAATTGGATCATCTTGGGGCTTGAGGATGGATGGTGGAATGATTAGGGTTTAGGAATGGTTGGTGGTGATGGATGGATTGATGGTGGAAGAATGGTTGTGATAGTGATGAACTAGGGTTTTGATTCGGATGGTGATTTGGTTGTTGAGAGGATGGATTATGGATTGGAGATGAAGTGGTGATGAAGGATGAATGAATAATGGCTCCAAAGATGTCTTTCAAACTCAAAACAAGTTGTAACTCCCGTATTGATTCTCCAAGAACCAATCATAATCAAACATAACCCCCAAACCAAAATCTGCGCGTTTCCACAATCGACGAGCCGTCGCCGACGGCCTGAAGCCCCGTCGGCGACGGTGCTTGCTTGTTCACTTTTGGCCGACGGCCTAACTTCCTGTCTACGGAGAACTTTTGGCTACGGGCATATGCATATACCGTCGGCGACGGCCCCTATGGGCGTCGGCGATGGTGCTTGAATGTTTGGTTTTCTGTTTTTCTCATTCCTTGCTTCCGGTTGACCCATGTCGCTTCCCGGTGGTTCCGTTTTCGCTCCGGTGACCCGCAAAAAATCTTTTAAATATCTTAAAAGTAACAATTCTCTTATCTTTCACCGGTACATATTTATTTATCACATATATAATAAATAATATTATGGTATAGGTACAACATTTCTAGTTCTTTCAAAATTAATTATAATAATAACTAAGACACTTACAAAATCAAGGCTAAAACCATGTGTTGTATGTTATTCTACAAATACAAATACCATCATCAAAAAATGAAAAATGTCAGCGCATATCAGCCTCTCTCTAACATTCACACTTTCTCTACAAATGCCAGCAAAACACCGCCACGCCACCTTAGCACCACCACCACCACAGCTCTATTATCTCATACCACCGTCTGCCAGCTCCACCATCTCGCCACTGTGACGCGATCTCTTCACCACCATCACTACCCCACCACCACCTGACTGTCATCATCACACAACACCATCACCACACAACCGTGAATGACCACCTCGGTTCCGACCTAAACGCCATTACCCTGTTTCTCTCTCTCTACATTCTCTGTAAAAACAATCTCCCTACAACCACTGAAACCATCACCACCGCCACTTGGAATCGGACTTCTCTCCTCTCCGACTTCGCCATCCACATAATCACGCTACCGCCGCCACACCAACACACCAACGTCTTGGCCTGAGAAATGGAATTGCCGTCGTCACACTACTGGCGTGGCCATCGTCGTTGGCTTGTTCCAACACCACCTCATTATAACTTATTAATGGTGGTTGTATCAGGAGAGAGAGAGGGGAGGGGAAGGAGATGAAGAGATTGACCAATTAATTAAAAGCAATAAAAAATAAGAAATAACAGTGTTTGACAAATGGGTGAAAGAAATTTGAATAGGTGGACCAATAGAATGAAAACAAAATTGAACAGTAAAATTGAGTCTTGCAAGAAACTTGCTAATTAATATAGGGAAAATAATTTAGTAATAATGTTTGCAATAACAATTTAAAATATAGGGTAAATTGCACTTTTCGTCATGTATGTTTCTACCAAATTTCAGTAGATATCCTTTACTTTCTAAATTGAAAAGGATCATCTTTTACGTTTAAAAACTTTGCATCGCATGGCCTTTAAAACTAACACGGTTAACATTCTCGGTTATACTTGGGGAATTTAGTCATTTTATCCATTTATTCAAAAAATATATTACAAATAAAAAACCATAATTAAACACCCCCTCTCTTTGTCTTCGTTACCACTCTCTCCCTCCCATCCGCCACCCACCACTACTTGCCACCACTACTACTAGAACCCCTTCATCTAAACATTAAACATTACAGTCGCCACCAGACACCATGAACCTCTCCCACCATCTAAACATTACAATCCCCTAACTTTTAAAACCCCAAACAGAAGCTTATACAATACCACCACTACTGAATTAAAACCCCCATGACCACAATCGACTAGGATTCAAGTTAATGCAATCGTTACACGCCATCTTTCTTGGCTGCTGGTAATGAACTAGTAGAGTGCGACCCGAAATGGAAAAACGGAAAAAACCGGTAACAGGGGCCCCCTAAAACTCAAGGGGGATCCCCTAATTGTTCCGCGACTCACGAAACGAATTTGGAACACGTATCATTCGTTTTTGACACATTTCCAGACTATATTGGACACAAGGTGTCATACCCTGGCTTTTGCGGAAGCGTGGGTATAATTGGTGTGACTTCTTAATACCATAGCAACAATCATAACAATGTTATATGAAAATAAAACACATGATGTTCATCCATTCATTAAGTTTAAAGATAACACAACGTTATTGTTAAAAATGTCAACACATAAAACAAGTTACAACCATGACAAGATTAAAGCATGTTCACATGATACAACAAAAGACTTAAATAAAATGTGGTTTAAAGACATGTAACCCGTCCAGGTAAGGGTTACACCTCCTAAACCTGGATGACATCGTTATTCACTACGCAGCTTGACACAACGCATACTTCGCCAGATCCACTAATTTCCTGAAATACATGTAGTTTGAAAAATCAACAAAAAGTTGAGCGAGTTCATGTGTATGTGAGTATGTATAAACCTTTAAAGTATGTATAAAAGTCCCTGGTATGTAGCAATAAGGAAAAAGAGATCACCAATGGGTTGCAAAGCCCCTGGTTTGTGTGAAATGGTGCAGGAAGTACTCAAACCTAGCAAAGTTGTACCGGGCTTCCGGCTGGAAGACATAGTCACCTCTATGGGCCGCCCCGGCCTCATGGGTGTGGGCTCGCTACACCCAAATAGATCTATCACTCATGTCCCTCGGTCCTACGACGAGGATTAATGGCCTTAAGTGTTTTACCCACTACTAACATGATCTAAGTAGTAAACCCTCCTTAAGCTAACCATACCATGCATAAAAATGTCTGTAATAATTGTAACATGCATTTCACCCCCGAAGTATAAAAATGAATACAGTTAAGAGATAAGGGGGACATGAACTCACAGTACTGCGTCCTCTGAATCAAATCGTCAACCCAAACTTTGTCTGCTACGCGACGACCTACATGTACTAATGCTTATTAGACTAATGGGCCGTGCCTTGGCTTAGGGTTTAATATCTTTTGAGTTACGACTCTTAAGTTTCCGAGTATTATTCCAAGTTAGAATTATTAGTTAAAATAATTATCTTAACTTTAAATTATATTTTATTATGGAATAATCGTTAAACAATATTTCGTATTTCCTTCCCAAGGATGGGGTATTTATACATGTATTATTGTGATTCCGAGTAATATATTTTAAGTCCCACTTAGGAAAAAAAATATATTTAACTTATGTGTCCAAAAATATCATATATCTATACTACTTTAATAAACATATGTGAAGGACAAGATGGTAATTGAACAAGGTGTTGAAAAAACACTTAATGCACAATGTACAACTGTTAAGGCACAAGAAAACACAAACCCTTTTACCCTTTACAAGGGTATACATCTGCCGTCCAATTGTTAAACTTTCTCACACGGATCAAGATCGGGACCGTCCATTTGACTTCACACGGATCACCATATGCTTTCTCTCTCAATGCTCACACATCTCACAAAACAACATCAGATCTTCTCTCTCTCTTCTCTCTCTCTTCTCTCTCTTCTCGGCGATCTAGGGTTTCATGAGATCTATCACCAGATCCGTTTGAATCTATCACCAGATCCGTTTGATGAGCAGATCAAGGGTTTCATGAGATGTTCTGGCAAGGGATCCACAGATTTGAACAAGGGATCCGTTTTATCTGGCAAGGGATCCACAGATTTGAACAAGGGATCCGTTTGATGTTCTGATAAGTTGCTTTATCTTTAATCTTGATGTAGATTTGTTAGTAGATATCTTACCATGTTCTTTTGTGATTCTTACTTTTCAGGTGAAGCGGTTGACGGATGTTCGAAGGACGAAATCTGAGGTTTACGAAGGATTTTCTCATGTGTTTTGTGATGAATCGACTCAGGTTAGGTTCTAAATGTTGATTTATCTTTAATCTTGATGTAGATTTTTTTAGTAGATGCGGTTATTTCAAATTAGGTTGAAAGTTTTGTGATATTTGAATTTGTATTTTTGGTGATGATAGTTAGCTTAATTTCAGATATGACATAGTGAAAGGATAAATTGTTTTTGTAGTTTTGATTTTACTTTGTTCTGTTATATTTTGATCTTTTCCTTCATTTTTGGGACTGATAAGTGTCATGGTTGTGTGATAATTATGATATTTAGGTCATTTAGATATGGAATAGTGAAAAGATAGATTGTAATGTATTTTTGATTTTAGTTTGTTCTGTGGGATGCTCGATGAGCAGATCTAGGGTTTCATGAGATGTATCACAAGCTTTATCTGGCAAGGGATCCACAGATTTGAACAAGGGATCCGTTTGATGTTCTGATAAGTTGCAATGAGTGTTATATATCTTACCATGTTCTTTTGTGATTCTTATCTTTAATCTTGATGTAGATTTGTTAGTAGATGCGCTTATTTCAAATTAGGTTGAAAGTTTTGTTATATTTGAATTTGTATTTTTGGTGATGATAGTTAGCTTAATTTCAGATATGACATAGTGAAAGGATAAATTGTTTTTGTAGTTTTGATTTTACTTTGTTCTGTTATATTTTGATCTTTTCCTTCATTTTTGGGACTGATAAGTATCATGGTTTTGTGATAATTATGATATTTAGGTCATTTAGATATGGAATAGTGAGAAGATAGATTGTAATGTATTTTTGATTTTAGTTTGTTCTGTGGGATGCTCGATGAGCAGATCTAGGGTTTCATGAGATGTATCACAAGCTTTATCTGGCAAGGTATCCACAGATTTGAACAAGGGATCCGTTTGATGTTCTGATAAGTTGCAATGAGTGTTATATATCTTACCATGTTCTTTTGTGATTCTTACTTTTCAGGTGAAGCGGTTGACGGATGTTCGAAGGACGAAATCTGAGGTTTACGAAGGATTTTCGCATGTGTTTTGTGATGAATCGACTCAGGTATGTCACTCGCAACTCGTAAGGAAACCTTTTTTTAGGATCTGAATTTAATTAGTTATACCTTTGGTTAACGACTGTCACGATCACTATTATTACAGAACAAGCTCACTCCGATCTTCTGGCTGCCGGAGAAAGTGTATCTGCTTGGAGAGTCTCGGAATTGGCTTTGGCGACGCTGAACGCTGCTTCATTCGAATCGATGGGGGCTTCATATGCAGAATGTTCCCTCACTTAGTGGTCTCATGCTCACTCAAGCAGAGGTAAAGTAAAGTTTATCACCATTCATCAATTTTCTTTTCTTTTTTTTTAAGTTAATAGTGTACTGGTTATAACTAATATCAAATCTTTACTAATACTTGATTTCTTTTTATGATGGTTGACTTTGCGAGAACTAACGGAGCATTAGTGTCAAGAATGGGCTGAGATTCGAATTCAGTCGGTTTTTCGCTCTTTTTTTGGTAATTTCTAAGCCTTGAATATTAATTTTTAACATGCTATGCTACTGAGAGAATATAAACTTGACTATATTTTGTGTTTTATGATGTGTTTTGTTATTTTTATGCTTTTTGTTTTTTAACTGATCTTAACCCATTTGACTTATGCTACAGACAAAAAGGGATCAAGATCGGGACCGTCCATTTGACTTCACACGGATAACCATATGCTTTCTCTCTCAATGCTCACACATCTCACAAAAAGGGATGCCAAAAGCAGGGAAGTACAATCTACAGGAAAAAGCAACACTTTACTTTTGTGTGAAAGACAGCTTGCTTGCTGCAGTCTCTATAATATATCAACACTCTTCCATACACTGTTTGAAAGACAGCACTGCTTGCTTCAGTCTCTATAAATAATCCAGAGATATCTACACTCTACTCACACTTTACAAACTCTCAACTACACTCAACTGAAATTGTAAGTTTATCTCAGTTGAATAATCCTACTTTCAAAACATCAACTTAACAACTTCTATTTACTTCGATTTCAGAATATATCAACTCTTTGCATTCGGATTTTGCGTTGTTTCTCGGCTCTCACATCAAGGTTTTAAAATTTTTGTCGGCTTTTCACATCTCCCTCTTGCATTGTTGTAAGTTCTTTCAAATATGACATAGTGAAAGGATAAATTGTTTTTGTAGTTTTGATTTTACTTTGTTCTGTTATATTTTGATCTTTTCCTTCATTTTTGGGACTGATAAGTGTCATGGTTGTGTGATAATTATGATATTTAGGTCATTTTTTGGGGATGATAAGTGTTGTAGTTCAATGAAAATTATGATAGTTAGGTCAATTTTAGATATGGAATAGTGAAAAGATAGATTGTTATGTACTTTTTATTTTAGTTTGTTCTGTGGGATGTTTTGATATATTTTTTCATTTTTCGGGATAGTGAAAGGATAAATTGTTTTTGTAGTTTTGATTTTACTTTGTTCTGTTATATTTTGA
Organism: Helianthus annuus; assembly: GCF_002127325.2. Classification (NCBI taxonomy): domain Eukaryota; kingdom Viridiplantae; phylum Streptophyta; class Magnoliopsida; order Asterales; family Asteraceae; genus Helianthus; species Helianthus annuus. Next base: position 31,394,744 of record NC_035435.2, read on the forward strand.
TCTTTTCCTTCATTTTTGGGACTGATATGTGTCATGGTTTTGTGATAATTATGATATTTAGGTCATTTTTGGGGATGATAAGTGTTGTAGTTCAATGAAAATTATGATAGTTAGGTCAATTTTAGATATGGAATAGTGAAAAGATAGATTGTTATGTACTTTTTATTTTAGTTTGTTCTGTGGGATGTTTTGATATATTTTTTCATTTTTTGGGATAGTGAAAGGATAAATTGTTTTTGTAGTTTTGATTTTACTTTGTTCTGTTATATTTTGATCTTTTCCTTCATTTTTGGGACTGATAAGTGTCATGGTTTTGTGAAAATCTGAGGTTTACGAAGGATTTTCGCATGTGTTTTGTGATGAATCGACTCAGGTTAGGTTCTAAATGTTGATTTATCTTTAATCTTGATGTGGATTTGTTAGTAGATGCGGTTATTTCCTACATCCGATGTTTTAGTTAGGATTTACCTTTTTAATTTTTTTAATGTTTACTTGTTTGTTTATATGTCAAATGCAGATTAGTAAGACAAAGGTGTTTCTAAGGGCCGGACAGATGGCAGAGTTTGATGGTTGTCGGACTAAGGTCCTAAGTTATACGACCTAGATGGCTTGGATGTTTCCCAAGTGTTCTATGATGCATAAGCTGAGCCTGTGAGGCTATGATGCATAAGCTGAGCCTGTCGTCTCTATGATGCATAAGTTGAGCTTGTGTTCTTAATATGTCTGAACTGAAACTGTTAAGGCTATGATGCATAAGCTGAGCCTGTGAGGTTACATATGTGTTTCTTGTGCTTAAAACAGCTGTACATCATGCTTTAAAGGTTGTTTAAGTTTAGTGGAAAAATACTCTTGTACATCATGCTTTAAAGCGGGGTTACATAACACAATAGACTGTGATGATGATTGTATTTTGAGGGTACATAGAAGATCCGAGTAGCATCTTGGCGGGGCAATATCCAGGTTGCATAGTTCTCACTTTGCAACCGTGTGTTGCAGCCATGGCTTTACCCGTAGTTGTGTTCATCTCTCAATTACATGTCTGAGTCTTCCAGTTGTAAAAGTATTATCACAGATTCACAGATCTAAAAGTACATGTCTGATCCGTGTGATAAAGTTAAAAAAATGGTAATTGAACAAGGTGTTGAAAAAACACTTAATGCACAATGTACAACTGTTAAGGCACAAGAAAACACAAACCCTTTTACCCTTTACAAGGGTATACATCTGCCGTCCAATTGTTAAACTTTCTCACACGGATCAAGATCGGGACCGTCCATTTGACTACACACGGATCACCATATGCTTTCTCTCTCAATGCTCACACATCTCACAAAACAACATCAGATCTTCTCTCTCTCTTCTCTCTCTCTTCTCTCTCTTCTCGGCGATCTAGGGTTTCATGAGATCTATCACCAGATCCGTTTGAATCTATCACCAGATCCGTTTGATGAGCAGATCAAGGGTTTTATGAGATGTTCTGGCAAGGGATCCACAGATTTGAACAAGGGATCCGTTTTATCTGGCAAGGGATCCACAGATTTGAACAAGGGATCCGTTTGATGTTCTGATAAGTTGCTTTATCTTTAATCTTGATGTAGATTTGTTAGTAGATATCTTACCATGTTCTTTTGTGATTCTTACTTTTCAGGTGAAGCGGTTGACGGATGTTCGAAGGACGAAATCTGAGGTTTACGAAGGATTTTCTCATGTGTTTTGTGATGAATCGACTCAGGTTAGGTTCTAAATGTTGATTTATCTTTAATCTTGATGTAGATTTGTTAGTAGATGCGGTTATTTCAAATTAGGTTGAAAGTTTTGTGATATTTGAATTTGTATTTTTGGTGATGATAGTTAGCTTAATTTCAGATATGACATAGTGAAAGGATAAATTGTTTTTGTAGTTTTGATTTTACTTTGTTCTGTTATATTTTGATCTTTTCCTTCATTTTTGGGACTGATAAGTGTCATGGTTGTGTGATAATTATGATATTTAGGTCATGCTTTAAAGGTTGTTTAAGTTTAGTGGAAAAATACTCTTGTACATCATGCTTTAAAGCGAGGTTACATAACACAATAGACTGTGATGATGATTGTATTTTGAGGGTACATAGAAGATCCGAGTAGCATCTTGGCGGGGCAATATCCAGGTTGCATAGTTCTCACTTTGCAACCGTGTGTTGCAGCCATGGCTTTACCCGTAGTTGTGTTCATCTCTCAATTACATGTCTGAGTCTTCCAGTTGAGTGTAGTTGAGAGTTTGTAAAGTGTGAGTAGAGTGTAGATATCCCTGAATTATTTATAGAGACTGAAGCAAGCATGCTGTCTTTCAAGCATGCTGTCTTTCAAACAGTGTATGGAAGAGTGTTGATATATTATAGAGACTGCAGCAAGCAAGCTGTCTTTCACACAAAAGTAAAGTGTTGCTTTTTTCCTGTAGATTGTACTTCCCTGCTTTTGGCATCCCTTTTTGTGAGATGTGATGTTGTTTTGTGAGATGTGTGAGCATTGAGAGAAAGCTGAACTGAAAGTGTTTGAGGCTGTAAAGTGTGAGTAGAGTGTAGATATCCCTGAATTATTTATAGAGACTTAAAGGTTGTTTAAGTTTCGTGGCAAATTACTCTTGTTGTGTACTCCGGATTTTGTGTTCTTAATCTGTCTGAACTGAAAGTGTTTGAGGCTGTGATGCGAAAGCTGAGCTTGTGTTCTTAATCTGTCTGAACTAAAAGTGTTGAGTCTATGATGCATAAGCTGACCTTGTGTTCTTAATCTGTCTGAACTAAAAGTGTTTTGAGGCTGTGATGCAAAAACTGAGCCTGTGTAATCTATCCAACAACTCAAGCAAATGTTTTCTTTGCATTTTAGGGGGAACATGGGTGCTTCTCTCCCAGGGCATACAAAACATAGGTTATTGGCGGCAGCTCGCCATATTTAACATATAAAAAAACTTTATATGTTAAATTTGGCGGACTGCCGCCAATGACCTGTGTCTTGTATGCCCTGTGGAGAGATCCACCGATTCGAGGCAAACGGCTCACTTATAAAAAGAGTTAATGCCTGATTTGCCAAATGATATCCTTAATAAACATATGTGAAGGACAAGATGGTAATTGAACAAGGTGTTGAAAAAACACTTAATGCACAATGTACAACTCTTAAGGAACAAGAAAACACAAACCCTTTTACCCTTTACAAGGTTATACATCTTCCGTCCAAATGTTCTTAATCTGTCTGAACTGAAAGTGTTTGAGGCTGTGATGCGAAAGCTGAGCTTGTGTTCTTAATCTGTCTGAACTAAAAGTGTTGAGTCTATGATGCATAAGCTGACCTTGTGTTCTTAATCTGTCTGAACTAAAAGTGTTTTGAGGCTGTGATGCAAAAACTGAGCCTGTGTAATCTATCTGAACTGAAAGTGTTTTGAGGCTGTGATGCAAAAACTGAGCCTGTGTAATCTATCCAACAACTCAAGCAAATGTTTTCTTTGCATTTTAGGGGGAACATGGGTGCATCTCTCCACAGGGCATACAAGACACAGGTTATTGGCGGCAGCCCGCCATATTTAACATATAAAAAAACTTTATATGTTAAATTTGGCGGGCTTCCGCCAATGACCTGTGTCTTGTATGCCCTGTGGAGAGATGCACCCATCTTCCCCCTAAAAAACATAGAAAACATTTGCTTGAGTTGTTGGACCGAGCGAACCTTGCATAATGCGTCAAGGGAAACTATTGGTCGAGCGAGACATTTGTTCAGGTATCCTTATTTCATGATAAAATGATTATGAATAGCTGTGCATAAACTAATCGCAAGTTTGTTTGGTATATGCAGGGTAAAAGGGAACAGCAGTGTTCAGCACTGTGTCATTCTTGCTTGGTGCCATCACCTCAGTTGTCTCTGGCTTACCATCCGTGTACTTTACTAAAATTTGATCGGTGCAGTGAGCATGCGAGCGCAACAAGTGCAGCCGCAGCGGCGCGGTGAGGGCAGCCGCAACGAGCGCAGCGGCATGGTTAATAAAAAAATAAAAAAACTGCCACCTCTAAGTAGATATGTATCAGAACGTACAAATTCATATTTATTGTTTTGTTTATGCGTTTAATCGTTTGATTAACGACTCGATTGATTTGTTTGTAACCATTTGTCTGGAAACGAACTTATTTATCTTACTTTAATTTTTGTATTAAGCATCATCTATCGCGCCTTTGCTGACTGACTTTTATAGATCACTACTTTAGGGAGAATGAACAATTATCCAAATATGGAGATACTAAATCTGCTCGAGGTATGATGCTGGTTGAACTTAAGAAACTAATTGAAGGAAATCCTTTATTTTGTGACAAATTTCAGTTCCAAACCTTAGGAATTCAAGATTAAGGACTCTTACAAACCTAAGACTGTTTGGGAAATTTTTGACTATGTTTTGTACATCTTACAATATAGTAGTTAATGTTAGTTATTTGTGAATTTGTATCACAATTTGAACCAACAAAAGCCTAGGTAGTCCGTCTATTTCAGGTAACATAACTAGAATCAAACAATTTTCTTTGTTTTCTCCTGAGTCGCACAATAACCACCAAACGCCATCACGAAACCACCAATCGCTGCAAATCGCTGATTCTCGCCGCTGAAGAAGGCCTCAACCGACCATCACATTCTGCTACACTACCACCATCGTCGTCACAAGCCACATTGGAAACTACATCCCCGTAGATAGCCCTAAACTCACCAACCTAAGTGATACCACTCCCGCCGCATCGCGCGGGTAAGTGACTAGTCCAATATATATGTATTTTTCATGGTATTTGTCAAGTTATATTATTTTGCCCTAAAAATAATATAACTAGTTCACAAAGTATGCAAATACTCACACAAGTGTATTAGTGTAAAATATATTCTCTAAATATATTTTTATCTGTTTTTGTATATAAAATCGACCTCCGTTACTTTATATTTTTGTAACAAAAATATGGCCAAGTTTATATTTGAAACACAAGATATAAATTATACTTGTAATGCTTGTCTAGAAAAATATTTTCTAAGTGTTGGATTTTTAGAAAATTTCGCCAGAGTTTCCTTTGTAAACAGAGGTGTCCATGCTTACTAGCATATCATTTTCTTTTCGGAAAATCATTCAAATCAACCAACAAATTACTAAACAATATTACACTAGTCAAGTGCCAAAGACAATGCATTTTTCATGACAACATAAACTTGGTGTTTCATAAAAACGCGTAGTAATTTAGTGGTGTGTTTAGTGGGTTTAGTCACCCTCCAAGGTGTGTTTATTTTTGTAAAAATTTCGCTCTCAGGATTTTTAGAGGTTCACAACTTGTGAACTTATTTTACAAAAATATCCATTTACAACTTTTTCATGTTTCTCTAGTATTCATAATTTATTTCCTTCCAAAAATAATGTAAGAATCATGACTTTTCAAAAATCCGTCTTTTAACTTGGTTTGTCTAGAAGAATTATTTGTAACCCTCGTGTCCATACGACCATCTACCCACTTAGTTCACTTATTTTCAAGACATTACTTTGTTACCAAGTTTATGTTGAAACATGGAGGTGATCTTTTTATGTAGTCCACTAATCACCTCCGAACTTGTTAACTTAAGTTTTTAATCTTACTTTAACAAGTCCGTCCATGATGTTAAACACCCTATTACTAGAAATCATCAAATGAACAATAACAACATCAAAACAACTTTATTTTGTCAAGAGTTCATCTTATTTCATCTTCATATTAGCTTTATGTTTAAGTTTGATTATGATCTTTTTAGTGTTCTTGTATTCACATCACAAGATAATTATTAACCACCATAACTGAGAAGTAAATGAGAATCAAAGAGGCTTACTACTAGCTTTGAAGCTAGGGAAGAAACAAGGCGAAAAATGAGTGGTTAAAGACAAATGAGAGAGGTCCTTGGCGATCCGTGAGCTCCATACTTCGTGATTCACCTTGGTGCACCTTGTAGTGAGCTTAGAATATTTAAACAAGAATCCAAAATTTGAAGGTGGTGGCAAGGGGGTTCGGCCGAGCTTACTTAGAGGGGAAAAGAATCTGTTTTGGTGATTAGTGGAGTGATGGTGGTTATTTGTTTATTTATAATCTAGTTTTAATGTCCACTAGGTATTATGTTCCCATAAGTACCAACATGTCTAATCAACATCTTACTAATTCCAAAGGTAGATGCATGGGGAAATAGGAAAAGATTGGAAGAAGCCTTTGGGGTGGCCACATGGGTGAGCTGTAGGTTGAGACGGGTTAAACGAAAATCACACATGTAGTTATACGATGGTGTACTTCCAAACATTTAGTTAGTGAAGATAGTTACAAGATATTTAGTTGGAGACTTAACCATTATTGGTGAGTGGAAGGGGGGCCATGCTCTTGAATCGTGAGTCAACTTATGGGAGGGGGCAAATTGAAAATTAAATGGTAATAGTTAGTGTTTAGGGTGCTAAGTGTAAGAAGCTAGTGTTAGGGTGAGTAAGCACAATCATGATTCACAATTCCTAGGTAGTTACATGGGATATGTAAGATTCTTGGTGGCCACATTGGAATTTGTATGTTAGAGAGGGGGACCATGTTGTGCCGCCATTTTCATATGGGGGGGGGGGTTAGATGTAACTTTGTGGGTAAACAATTTAATTAGTGGGAGTTTAATGTTATGTCTAGTGTTTAGCGTGTACCGAGTATTATGTAAGGTGTTATATTGCTCGGGGACCATAACTAGCTCAGAGAAAGTGTAGCAGTGTTTTTAATAATATTTTTGTGTTCCGGGTAATGTCCGGTTGTCCGGTTATATACCGTCATGTTAAAGTGCTAAGTGATAATGTAAAGTGTCCTTTATGTAAGTTTTAGTGACCCTTTTAATTCCCGACACTTAGGAAAGCATACAGGATCATTTTGCCATATTTTTGCAAGTGACTAGTATATTTAAAAGCTGAATTTTTGTTTAAAAGTGCAGAATTTTGCAGTTAAAGTGGGTTTTAGGCACTTCCCGGCACCTAAACTATCACCTAGTGACATAGTTTTATGGTCCTCACTTCCCTACACTCCATACTAGTGTAGTACCTTGTCCCTGGCTCATACTGGGCCTCAATATATTGTCTGTCTATGTGCTGGCATTGTCAGCATGTTTCTGAGTTATCCGCTAACTGTGCTGATTGTGCTTTGTGCATCAAGTTTGTCACTAAGGTTTGTGTGTAATAAATGGAGTGACAGTATAAATGTGATGCATGTGTATGTATGATGCAAAAATCATAAAGCAGTTTAATCCGTCAGCTGTCATCAAGCGCAGTCATTAAGCACAAATTAAAAATTAATTAATTGTACGGATACCTGAAGTTTTAGGGTCGTCACATTCTTCCCCTGTTAGAGAAATTTCGTCCCGAAATTTTAGTTCTGCTACTAGATGCAGGGGTCTTGGGGAATAAATGCGGGTACTTTTCCTTCATGCGATCCTCACGCTCCCACGTGAATTCTGGCCCATGTCGTGCATTCCATCGAACCTTGACGAGTTTGACACTGCTCTGGCGTGTCTTATTAATCTTCCAATCAGTCACCTCGACGGGTTCTTCAGTAAAATGGAGTGTGTCGTCAATTTGAATTTCGTCGGCAGGAATGACGACTGTCTCTTGGGTTGGACTCTTCTTTAAATTGGATACATGAAATGTATCATGAACGCCATTAAGTTCAGCAGGTAAGTCCAATTTGTAAGCTACGAGCCCAATCCTTTGCAGGATTCTGAATGGACCGATGTATCGCGGATTCAACTTTCCACGCTTCCCAAAGCGTGCCACACCCTTCCAGGGTGAAATCTTCAATAACACCATATCTCCCACCTCAAATTCCAGAGGTTTCCTTCTTAGGTCCGCATAACTCTTTTGTCGATCACGAGCCGCTTTGATGCGTTCTCGGATCTGTGCAATCTTGTTTGTCGTTTCCTGGACCAATTCCGGACCAACTAGCTGTCTATCACCTGCGTCAGCCCAACAAATCGGTGATCGACATTTGCGTCCATAGAGAGCTTCGAACGGTGCGGCTTGAATGCTGGCATGATAACTGTTATTGTATGAAAATTCAACCAATGGTAGGTGAGTGTCCCAACTTCCACCTAAATCCATTACGCAAGCTCGCATCATGTCTTCCAACGTTTGAATTGTTCGTTCGCTCTGTCCAACAGTTTGTGGATGAAATGCAGTACTCAGATTTAACTGAGAACCGAACGCTTCTTGAAAGGATTGCCAAATCCTTGACACGAATCTTCCATCTCTATCAGAGATGATTGAGAGAGGCACTCCATGCCGTGCAACAATCTCTCTCATGTATATCTCAGCAATTTTACTCGTGTTGTCTTTCTCCTGGATTGGCAAAAAGTGCGCAGATTTCGTTAGACGGTCTACTATCACCCAAATCGTATCATGGCCCTTAGGCGTCTTTGGCAATTTCGTTATGAAATCCATGGAAATCTGTTCCCATTTCCATTGGGGTATTTCAGGTTGCTATAAGAGACCTGAAGGCTTCTGGTATTCAACCTTTACTTTGGCGCAAATTAAAAATTTGCCAACATATATTGCAACATCACCTTTCATCCTTGGCCACCAATAGAAATCCTTAAGATCTTGGTACATCTTATCCGCTCCAGGATGAATCGAGTACCGTGACTTGTGAGCCTCGTCGAAAATAACATTTCTAAAACCACCAAACGAAGGAACCCAAATTTGTTTCATGAAGCATAAAGTTCCTTCCCCGTTTGGTACCAATTGCTTTTCCATCCCATGGAGATACTCATCCTCAATATTTCTCTCTTTAAGAGCTTCTCTCTGCGCGGCACGAATGCGCAATCAGAGGTCTGTCTGGACAATCATTTCCAAAGCCCTAACCCTTATGGGCTTAATCCTTTCCTTTCGACTTAAAGCATCGGTGACCACATTCGCCTTCCCGGGATGATACTTGATTTCACAATCATAAATCATTCAGTAGTTTAACCCAGCGTCTTTGTCTCATGTTAAGCTCTTTTTGATCAAAAATGTGCTGTAGGCTCTTGTGATCTGTAAAGATTGTGTATCGCGTACCGTATAAGTAATGTCGCCAGATCTTTAAAGCAAATACCACGGCGCCCAATTCCAAGTCATGCATAGTGTAATTTTTCTCGTGAACCTTCAGCTGGAGAGAAGCATATGCTATAACTTTCTGTCGCTGCATCAATACACAGCCTAATCCCTGACGCGAAGCATCGCAATAAACCACGAAGTCGCCAGTGCCTTCGGGTAGAGTTAAAATTGGCGCGTCACATAGTTTGTTTTTCAATAACTGAAATGCTTCTTCCTGTTTGTCTCCCCAATCAAACTTCTTGTCCTTTTGGGTAAGGGAAGTCAAAGGTTGAGCGATTTTCGAGAAATCCTCAATGAACCTTCGATAATATCCAGCCAACCCTAAGAATTGTCGAATCTCGGTTGGCGTCTTTGGAGTTTCCCAGTTCTTGATCGCCTCTATCTTTGCGGGATCCACATGAATTCCATTTCCGTTAACCACATGTCTAAGAAACTGGACTTCGCGTAACCAGAACTCACACTTTGAGAACTTTGTGTGTAGTTTCTCCTTTTTAAGTAGCTCTAAGATAGCTCTTAAGTGTTGCTCGTGTTCTTCTTTCAACTTTGAATAAATCAGAATATCATCAATAAACACAATCACGAACTTGTCGAGGTACGGCTTACAAACTCTGTTCATCAAATCCATAAAAACAGCTGGCGCGTTTGTCATACCAAACGGCATAACCAGGAACTCGTAATGTCCATAACGAGTCCTAAAAGCAGTTTTGGGAATACTTTCCTCTTGTATTCTCAACTGGTGATAACCCGATCTTAGATCGATCTTTGAGTAAAAACTCGAACCTTGCAACTGATCGAATAAGTCATCAATTATCGGCAAAGGATATCTATTCTTGATGGTTAACTTGTTTAGCTCCCGGTAGTCGATACACATGCGAAAACTACCATCTTTCTTCTTAACAAACAAAACTGGAGCTCCCCAAGGTGAGAAGCTTGGTCTGATAAATCCTTTGTCTAACAGCTCCTGGAGTTGCGTTGACAGCTCTTGCATCTCGGAAGGTGCAAGTCGATAGGGCACCTTAGCTACAGGTGCGGCGCCTAGAACTAAGTCAATGTGAAACTCGACTTGCCTTTGAGGCAGCAATCCTGGCAAGTCTTCTGGAAAGACTTCAGGATACTCCTTTACGACTGGAATATCTTCTAACTTTGGCTCCGCGGCGTCTTTATCTACGATGTGTGCCAGGAAAGAAACACATCCTTTCTTTAAACATTTTCGAGCTTTCAAGCAACTGATGATCCTTAGAGGCGTATCGCGCTTCTCTCCGTGAACCACAATCGTTTCTCCATCCGCCATTGGGATGCGAATGGTCTTCTCGTGACATACAATTTCGGCTTTGATGCTTGACAACCAATCCATCCCTACTACCACGTCGAAACTTCCCAACTCAACTGGTAGTAGATCCAAAGTGAACTCACGTTCTCCCAGCTCTATTACACATCCTCTGATGACTTCGTTCGTCTCAACTAGTTTTCCATTAGCCAGTTCAATTGAATACGGAATGTCTAATTTACTAGCAGTTAACCCAAGCATTTTCTTAAATTCTAACGATACGAAACTATAATCGGCACCAGTATCAAACAGTACAGATGCAAAGCGTTGATTTATAGGGAACGTACCAGTGACAACGTTTCGATCCTGGCGCGCTTCCCTTGCACCAATGTTGAAGACTCTTCCTTGCGCTTGGTTCAGTTTTGGGCATTCCCTTTTAAAGTGCCCAATGTCTCCACAGTTAAAACATCCCGGTCCCCGACCGTTACTATTTCCACTTCCACCTTGAGCGTTGTTTTGGTTGCGATTCCCACTCCCAGCTTGGTTCGCAAAATTTCCACGGTTTCCATTTCCGCCATTTCCTCCCTGTGGGCGGTTTCCAACCCCATTACCTCCACGATTGTTGTTACCAAAACCCCTTTGGCACCACGACCAGCACCAACCCAGCAAGTATTCTTCGAATGGCCATCCTTCCCGCAAGACTCACATCTCCTCAGTCTGTATTGGCCGGGGTAATGATATTGGCAGACATCACATTTGGGCAAAGTGCCCATGTACCCCTTTCCTTTGTTCTCAACACCAGTTTTAGCCCTGGCCGGTGCGCTTGTCTCACCCTTTTTGTTTGAACTGCTGGTGACTTGTTTGAAGTTGGAGAACTTCCGTTTGTTCTCCCCCGAAGACTCCAAATGGGTCTCTTTCTTCTTCTGATCGGAAATTAAGAATTTGATCAGTCTAATAGCTTCCTCGGTAAGTGCCACACTGAGAACAATGGCTTCGGTGATTGTTGGGGGCTTTGAGGTAGTTACCATGCTCATAATCTGGGGTGCTAATCCCCAGATGAAATGCTCCTCGCATTTGAATTCGGGTGTGACCATGTACGGCACCACATGGGATAGATCATGAAATCTTTGAACATACTAAGCGATTTTTGGGCCTTCCATCTTTAAGTTCCAGAATTCCGTCTCTAGCTTTTATATCTCAGCTCTGGAGCAATACTTCTTGCGCATCAGCTCTTTCAATTCGGTCCAAGTCATGGCGTATGCTACAACCTCTCCTAAGGTTTGAACTTGGAGATTCCAGCATGAGAGCGCTCCATCAATAAACAACCCGGAAATGAATGTAACTTGCTGTCTAGGCGCACATTTGCTCATCCTTATTGTCGTTTCAGTCTTTTCCGTCCATCGGGTAAAAGCCACGGCACCTCCAGTGCCATCAAAGTTAAGCGGCTTGCAATCTAAAAATTGCTTGAAAGTACACCCTGTGCAAGCAATGTCATTTACAGGAATTATTAGCAATCGCACACGAAATGTCCAAATATAGTGTAATGTGTCTCCACTGACTTATCATTACCATTTGGAGGGTTGTTGTGTTTGTTTGAGGTACTTGTTTCTGCTTGGGAGGTCGCGCACTGTGCGATCGCTGCGGCAATTATCCCATGGAGTTCCGCCTTAGTAGTAGGCATGTGTACGTTCCGGCGTGGAGGCATCTTCTATAAGGTGATCATATTGGTCAGGTCAAGTAACTAAATAATATGCGTGTGTAATAACATTTACCAACCACATAACATCCCATGTTATAAAATAAAACAAATAATTCAACAAAGCATGTAGTGAGAACGTTGCAATTGAGCTTTCATTAATCACGACCATAATATAGTTTTACATGTTTAACAGTACATCATACATCAACAATAAGATCACAGGGTTACACCACCCTCAAAATACAAGTCAAACTACACCTATCATATACAAAAAGTGTGGTCTCTCAAAAGTCTTCGTGTGTTGGCTCAATTGCGACCTTCTCACCAATATAGTTTTACATGTTTTACAGTACATCATACATCAACAATAAGATCACAGGGTTACATCACCCTCAAAATACAAGTCAAACTACACCTATCATATACAAAAAGTATGGTCTCTCAAAAGTCTTCGTGTGTTGGCTCAATTGCGACGTTCTCACCAAAATGATCTACCTGCATCAAACCAAAAATTATCTATGCTGATGGCGGTGGAGGAGGAGGAGGAGGAAAACGAGAGAAAAGCAAGCGGCGCATGTGCATCCAGTCCTCCTCAAGTGCATGACAGACACGCAACAAATAGGCAATCTGCTGCTCAGATGTAAGGAAACGAACATCCGAATCAGGGGAAAGCGTACGGGGAGTGTGTGGTGCTGCAAAGGGGGTCTGACAGTGACAAGGTAGACGTGGAGCTCTCTCTAACTCCTGAATACGACGACTCAGTGCATCCTGCTGTAGCTGCAGCGACGCGAGTATATCCTCTGTAGTGTACCCCACATGAAATGGGTGGTACGGGTCAGATAATGGCATAACATGGGGTGCAGTCCACAAAAACGGCTCACCCGACGGTGTAGCAGGTGGTGCAACATGAGGAAACTGTGACAGGAACGGAAAAGATGATGACACAGGAGAAATGAAAGCAGGTGGCTGCCTCGATGAACCCTCTCCAGGACGAGGTGGCGGTATGTCCTGGAGGAATGTGATGGGAATATCAGTGCGATGGACGTCAGTGGTGTGTGGGTGGAACAATGGAATCTCAGTAGGTGCGGAAACAGGTGCTACGGGAGGAGTGACGGGTAGCACAAACGGTCGTAGTCATCATCCTCGATCCACCCGTTACGGGTGTCAGCATAATGAGGATCAATGTGAGGAGCAAACGGTGCATGGTCAACATGCACAGGGGCTGTAACAGGTACTACTGGTGCAACAATGGGTGCATCAATAACAGGAGCATCAGGAATCGGTGGTAACTCGACGGGCACAACAATGACAGGTGGTGCTGTGTCTGGCATATCGACATGACCAGGCTCAGGCAAAGGGTCTGGTAAATGTGCAACAACTGGGGCTTCAATGGGGTCATGAGCAACGACTAGCTCCGGACCAACAGGAGCAGGCTCATCAGGCAAAAACTTGACCTCTGGCTCTGGGTCAACATCGAGGAAAACGAGAGGTGCGACAGACATCGCCATGTCCGAGTCGGAATCAGAGGAATAGAGCTGTACGCCCTGGGCGTGCGGTGAAGCAGACGCTACAGACTCGAATGAGTGAGCAACAAACAGATCAAAAGGAGCCTCCTCGATGGGAGCCTCGACTGGAATGACAGGATCAGCAATGGGCACATCAGCAGGAATCTCAGCCAAGGGAACGACAGGATCGACAACAGGTTCATCAGCAAAAGGGACATCGGCATCCATGAGGGCCACTCCATCTTGGTCACCCTCTGGGGGACCCTCTAGGAACAAGTTGTCATCATCGACGAACTCATCAAGAGGCAGATCCTCGAGAGGAACTGCGGCAAGCGGTAGAGGAGCAGGGACCTGAAGAGGAGGTAGGTACCCACCGAAAGGGCCATCAGCGATAGGAATATCATCTCCAAAATCGGGAAGAGCAAACGGCTAGAAATCATCCTCATCCGTGCTAGTAGTGTTTGATGTGTAGACCTCACTCTCTGATGGGATCTCGTCGTCCGACATGATCACTATGGGATCCAAGGTGTCCGATACTCCAGTATCTGAAGATGATGGCATGGTGTCTGTAACACAACCACACATATGCATATATATCAACATAAAATCAAATAAACATGTAAGTCACATTAATGCAAGCAAGTAATCCTCCTAGTCTCCCCAGACTACCCTTCCTAGCCTCTCAGACTGAACTTCCTAGCCTCTCAGACTAACTCCCTGGTCTCTAAGACCAACCTCCCAGTCTCTAAGACTAAACCTCCCCAATCTCTAAGATTGAACCCCTCAGTCTCTAAGACTGAACCTCCCTTAGTCTCTAAGACTGAACCTCCCTCAGTCTCTAAGACTTAACTCCCTCAGTCTCTAAGACTAAACTCCCTCAGTCTCTAAGACTGAAATATAAATTTTGAAAAGTGTATTTGTGCCTTTTGTTTGTAAAAATGTTGGTTCCCTGGATCTAGACGTTTAGTGTATGCAATGTAAAAATGTTTGAAAACATTTTCGTGAGAGCCCTGATGATCATAGTCTAGACTCGAGAAAGAATCCTAGTTCGCTATGATCGAGGCTCTGATACCAAGCTGTCACACCCTGGCTTTTGCGGAAGCGTGGGTTTAATTGGTGTGACTTCTTAATACCATAGCAACAATCATAACAATGCTATATGAAAATTAAACACATGATGTTCATCCATTCATTAAGTTTAAAGATAACACAACGTCATTGTTTAAAAATGTCGACACATAAAACAAGTTACAACCATGACAAGATTAAAGCGTGTTCACATGACACAACAAAAGACTTAAATAAAACGTGGTTTAAAGACATGTAACTCGTCCAGGTAAGGGTTACACCTCCTAAACCTGGATGACATCGTTATTCACTACGCAGCTTGACACAACGCATACTCCGCCAGATCCACTAATCTCCTGAAACACATGTAGTTTGAAAAATCAACAAAAAGTTGAGCGAGTTCATGTGTATGTGAGTATGTATAAACCTTTAAAGTATGTATAAAAGTCCCTGGTATGTATCAATAAGGAAAAAGAGATCACCATTGGGTTGCAAAGCCACTGGTTTGTGTGAAATGGTGTAGGAAGTACTCAAACCTAGCAAAGTTGTACCGGGCTTCCGGCTGGAAGACATAGTCACCTCTATGGGCCGCCCCGGCCTCATGGGTGTGGGCTCGCTACACCCAATTAGATCTGTCACTCATGTCTAAGTAGTAAACCCTCCTTAAGCTAACCATACCATGTATAAAAATCTCTGTAATAATTGTAACATGTATTTCACCCCCGAAGTATAAAACTGAATACAGTTAAGAGAAAAGGTGGACATGAACTCACAGTACTGCGTCCTCTGAATCGAATCGTCAACCCAAACTTTGTCTGCTACGCGACGACCTGCACGTACTAATGCCTATTAGACGAATGGGCCGTGCCTTGGCTTAGGGTTTAATATCTTTTGAGTTACGACTCTTAAGTTTCCGATTATTATTCCAAGTTATAATTATTAGTTAAAATAATTATCTTAACTTTATATTATATTTTATTATGGAATAATCGTTAAACAATATTTCGTATTTCCTTCCCAAGGATTGGGGTATTTATACATGTATTATTGTGATTCCGAGTAATATATTTTAAGTCCCACTTAGGAAAAAAAATATATTTAACTTATGTATCCAAAAATATCCTATTCCCAAATATATGTATTTTTCATGGTATTTGTCAAGTTATATTATTTTACCCTAAAAATAATATAACTAGTTCACAAAGTATGCAAATACTCACACAAGTGTATTAGTGTAAAATATATACTCTAATATATTTTTATCCGTTTTTGTTTATAAAATCGACCTCCGTTACTTTATATTTTTGTAACAAAAATATGGTGAAGTTTATATTTGAAACACAAGATATAAATTATACTTGTAATGCTTGTCTAGAAAAATATTTTCTAAGTGTTGGATTTTTAGAAAATTTCGCCAGAGTTTCCTTTGTAAACGGAGGTGTCCATGCTTACTAGCATATCATTTTCTTTTCGGAAAATCGTTCAAATCAACCAACAAATTACTAAACAATATTACACTAGTCAAGTGCCAAAGACAATGCATTTTTCATGACAACATAAACTTGGTGTTTCACAAAAACGCGTAGTAATTTAGTGGTGTGTTTAGTGGGTTTAGTCACCCTCCAATGTGTGTTTATTTTTGTAAAAATTTCGCTCTCGGGATTTTTAGAGGTTCACAACTTGTGAACTTATTTTACAAAAATATCCATTTACAACTTTTTCATGTTTCTCTAGTATTCATAATTTATTTCCTTCCAAACATAATGTAAGAATCATGACTTTTCAAAAATCCGTCTTTTAACTTGGTTTTTCTAGAAGAATTATTTGTAACCCTTGGGTCCATACGACCATCTACCCACTTAGTTCACTTATTTTTCAAGACATTACTTTGTTACCAAGTTTATGTTGAAACATGGAGGTGATCTTTTTATGTAGTCCACTAATCACCCCCGAACTTGTTAACTTAAGTTTTTTATCTTACTTTAACAAGTTCATCCATGATGTTAAACACCCTATTACTAGAAATCATCAAATGAACAATAACAACATCAAAACAACTTTATTTTGTCAAGAGGTCATCTTATTTCATCTTCATATTAGCTTTTTGTTTAAGTTTGATTATGATCTTTTTAGTGTTCTTGTATTCACATCACAACATAATTATTAACCACCATAAATGAGAAGTAAATGAGAATCAAAGAGGCTTACTACTAGCTTTGAAGCTAGGGAAGAAACAAGGCAAAAAATGAGTGGTTTAAGACAAACGAGAGAGGTCCTTGGCGATCCGTGAGCTCCACACTTCGTGATTCACCTTGGTGCACCTCGTAGTGAGCTTAGAATATTTGAACAAGAATCCAAAATTTGAAGGTGGTGGCAAGGGGGTTCGGCCGAGCTTACTTAGAGGGGAAAAGAATCTGTTTTGGTGATTAGTGAAGTGATGGTGGTTATTTGTTTATTTATAATCTAGTTTTAATGTCCACTAGGTATTATGTTCCCATAAGTACCAACATGTCTAATCAACATGTTACTAATTCCAAAGGTAGATGCATGGGGAAATAGGAAAAGATTGGAAGAAGCCTTTGGGGTGGCCACATGGATGAGCTGTAGGTTGAGAGGGGTTAAACGAAAATCACACATGTAGTTATATGATGGTGTACTTCCAAACATTTAGTTAGTGAAGATAGTTACAAGATATTTAGTCGGAGACTTAACCATTATTGGTGAGTGGAAGGGGGGCCATGCTCTTGAATCGTGAGTCAACTTATGGGAGGGGGCAAATTGAAAATTAAATGGTAAGAGTTAGTGTTTAGGGTGCTAAGTGTAAGAAGCTAGTGTTAGGGTGAGTAAGCACAATCATGATTTCACAATTCCTAGGTAGTTACATGGGATATGTAAGATTCTTGGTGGCCACATCGGAATTTGTATGTTAGAGAGGGGGAACATGTTGTGCCGCCATTTTCATATGGGGGGGGGGGTTAGATGTAACTTTGTGGGTAAATAATTTAATTAGTGGGAGTTTAATGTTAATGTCTAGTGTTTAGCGTGTACCGGGTATTATGTAAGGTGTTATATTGCTCGGGGACCATAACTAGCTCAGAAAAAGTGTAGCAATGTTTTTAATAATATTTTTGTGTTCCGGGTAATGTCCGGTTATATACCGTCTTGTTAATGTGCTAAGTGATAACGTAAAGTGTCCTTTATGTAACTTTTAGTGACCCTTTTAATTCCCGACACTTAGGAAGGCATACAGGATCATTTTGCCATATTTTTGCAAGTGACTAGTATATTTAAAAGCTGAATTTTTGTTAAAAAGTGCAGAATTTTGCAGTTAAAGTGGGTTTTAGGCACTTCCCGGCACCTAAACTATCACCTAGTGACATAGTTTTATGGTCCTCACTTCCCTACACTCCATACTAGTGTAGTACCTTGTCCCTGGCTCATACTGGGCCTCAATATATTGTCTGTCTATGTGTTGGCATTGTCATCATGTTTCTGAGTTATCCGCTCACTGTGCTAATTGTGCTTTGTGCATCAAGTTTGTCACTAAGGTTTGTGTGTAATAAATGGAGTGACAGTATAAATGTGATGCATGTGCATGTATGATGTAAAAATCATAAAGCAGTTTAATCCGTCAGTTGTCATCAAGCACAGTCATTAAGCACAAATTAAAAATTAATTAATTGTACGGATACCTGAAATTTTTTTGGGTTGTCACACAAGGCTACCCTAGCCAAAAAGGACCTCCCCCGCGCCACGCGCCAGGATAAAGGGGGGCTGGCGCGACATGCGAGAGTGTTTAATTTTGGCTATAAATCCTACGGCCTGGCACATGATCAGATTGCATGTTACAACGTAAAATCTCGTCCGTTACATTGATCAAATCTCTATTTCTTTCGAAATTACAAATCAAGTCTCGAAACTCTGCTACGATATCAGGGTATTAACTCGATCAGTACTACGGTACTATATCTGATTGATTAAAACTGATCCGACGGATGTTTAAGTGCTGCCTGTATTCGGCTATACTTTCTCTTTCGTTGTGGGTTTCGATCTCGTGATTATCGTAAAAGTTGTAGTAAGTTAATACACTAATTCGTTTGCATTGTATATTTAATTAGGTTCACTAGCTATAAACCAGTAGGCGAGCTCTAACAACCTAAATCTGCAATGTGAGTCATTCTCTTTTTATCAAAATGCTTTCAAAACCCTACTTGTTTTCAAAGTTGTAAATACAGTGATTAAGTCTTTGTAATCTACAATTACTGTCGGTATGTGGGGTTTGTATACACTACTTGATAAGCTTCACCATTGGAGAACCGGTTAGCCAATGTATGATATGACCATAGTCACAGATCCGGTCGAGTGACAAATGCAGATATGGGGTAATTGGTTGATATAAACATTGTAACCGCTCTTGATACTGTATATTATAACAATGTGTCATTTGTACAAATTGATGCACTCGCTAGTATATTTCGCTGACCAAATCTTTTTAAAATACGTTTCAGGCGATTTACTGTGAAGAAAGGAAAAGTGCCGTGAAGCACTTAAGCTTAAATAAGTGGCTCAGTAAATTAGAAATAAAACGTGTTTTCTGTAAATAAAGGATTTTCCCCAGGGAAATTCTTTTCCTGTAAATACGGGGTTTACCCCACGGTTATGAAATAAAATAATTCGGTGTTTTAAAACTCTAATGTTATTTTCCTGACACCCAGTCCTGATGAGATTTCCGCTGCCAATTAATAAACACAGGTACCACTGTTATCTGCCTCGCGGCTCCCGAACCGGGGTACGGGTCGGGGGCCGTGACATTAACTAAACATTGATGAATGCTATCCGCTGATGATGCTCAACCACTGATGAAGACTGGGCAGTACTTTCCATTTAAGGTTGATCAGGCCTTTGACTTTACCAGTTCTTTGACTTCAGCAGATGATTGGTCTTCAACAGTCTTTACATCCAACAGAGCATTGCATATAACAATCTTTGCAAATCAAAAGACTTTAGAGAATCATCAGTTTTTCAGTGCCACTATCATTGGAGGTAAAAGGAGCTCAAAGCACTATTATTAGGATCAGTTGTTGCAGAACCAGTTTGGCTTTGTATCATCTGTTCTTCAAGGAAGGATCACATGAGCCAACAACCACATCTAAACCGAAACCTTCCACCATAACCTCTCTCTACCCATCGACACCACTGTCCTCCGTTGACCACCACTACCCCAGTTTATATTGGAAATCCGTCTGCCACCATTGACTCCACACAAAACACGTCGACCACGTGAAACCCGTTTAGACCTAAAACCCGTCTAGCCCTTTTTTAAACCCTCAAAGTCTCACTCTCAAGCAGATTTAAAAGTTTAGGGTTTCCTATCAAATTGCAGATTAAAAGGTGTGGAGTTCAATAGAAGATCGACTTGCAGGTTTATTGGTTTGGTACCACCACCATGGCCACCCACTACCACTCGATTTACGGAGATGGTGGTCATGGTTGTCGGTCAAAAATGAGATAGGTGGCGGTGAATTTGGTCATTCGACAAGGGGATTGGTTTGGTTAAGCCAGCGAGATGGGGTTGAAGTGTAAAGAGATAGTTGGCCACCGGAAATCTGTTCAAAAAGAAATGAAAGAGGTGGCGTCGGCGAAGGCTTGAGTTCTCATTCACCGACTAGAGTTCTAGCCGATGTTAGGTTATTGTTGTTACCTATGACGACAGCAGGAGATGGTAGTGGTGGTGTTTAGTTGATGATGGTGGTGGTGTTTAGGCTCAACTGCAGAGAGAGAGAGAGAGAGAGAGAGAGAGAGAGAGAGAGAGAGAGAGAGAGAGAGAGAGAAAGAAGGAGGGGGAAAGATTGAGAGGGATTGTGGTGGGGTGGGGTGGGGTAGGCTAGGTTTGTATTATATATTATATTAATTAAAATAAAACAGAGTTGAAATGACAATTATACCCTTCAAAATTAAATGAGGAAAAAGACAAAAAAGGGAGTGGTTAACAAAAATTTCTAACACATTTTGCCATTTTAATGAAAATAGCAACAAAAATGAAACCCTATAGACACATATACAAAAGATTTATTTTAAGATTTATTTATGAACTGAAGTGGTAATTTATTTTAAGATTTATTTACGAACTGAAGTGGTATGTAACACCCCGCCCGACTAGGGCTGATGTGTCACAATAACGGTAATCAGATCACAAACAAAATTCCACTAATAAAAATAAACATTACATTTTACAATAAAATATAAAACATTACAAATCAACGTTAATTTCTATAAAAATCCTGTGAGTCTTATATCGCTTGAGCCCACTTCTAGATCTTCCAAAAAAAAAAAAAAAAAAAAAAAAAAAAAAAAAAAACCTGTAACCTAACGTACATAAAAGACATATGCACGCCTGAGTATTTTTACTCAGTGGGACAACAACTATAGAATAAAAAAAAAACTTAACAATATATCTATATTAATATAGCACTTTCGTATATACATTTAGTAACACATACGGTAATTCACATTCGGTAGCACGTTCAGTAACACGTTCGTTAGCACGTTCGGTAACACCTTCGGTAACACATTCGGTAATTCGGTAAATCGGTGGTCACGTTTCGGTGCGGTATATCGGTTGTTACCTTTCGGCGATATTAATAATACAACATATATCTATAAACAATTATATTATATACAATAGCATTTACGATGTCATACATATATATTATCACATAATCTTGGAGATAAAAAAAAACATATAAAAACGATTTTAAATTTCGGACAGCAAGGTTGCGGAAATCCAAATCCGTACACATAAGTTGTTTAGAGTCCATACCTTGGTTGCGATGGCAAGACTGTAAATAACCCACGCAAGTTGAATAAATGTTTGCAAATCCTACAATTACTGTGACAACTTAATTTCTAATAAATAAGGTGCGTGATGTTTTTGGCCTTCAAAAACAAAAAAATAAAAACATTTTATAACTCATTTAGTTAAGTTAACAGGCACATACAAACGAGAACGATAAAATAAAATACATTATGTAAACTGACTTGGAAATAAGTTCATAAACTTCAGTGTTTAAATAAATAATGATTTATATAGTAAAAGAAAATGATTTTAATAATTATTAAACAAACAAATGAATGGTGGATTTAGAGTGAAGGCCAAAGAGAAGCTAAGAAAAATGAACTTAATATTAGTCGTCTTTTTCGTAAAAAAATACAAAACACCCCTTCATATTCAAAACCAAAATTCGTGTTACCATAAAAAGGGTTATGAACAATGAAAAAAAACATAGTGCTTTTAATCTGGTAGAAGGGACGAGTAGGTTGGTATAAAAATTACCTCTGATCGATGCCGTCGATCTTTGCCGGAAAACTTGTAGCCGAGGTGGTAATGAACAGAATAGGAGGCGATTTAGAGTGGGATAACAATCAGGTGAGTTGTGTTTTCAAAACGAGTAGGCATCATATATAAATATAGGGTTTCGATACATGTATTCTAAGTTTGCAAAATCTCCCATATTTTGGTTTACATTTAAACGGTATGCACCACTAAATGGCATAGATGGCTAGTAAATCTTTTAATGATATTATCGGTATTATCGCGAGGAAGACGTAACAGAAGATAATATCTATACAATAAAAATTCCATAACATTGATTAAGATTATAGTTTATTAAACCTGTTTCAAAATCTAATACAAAAATAATTTGGTACTTAATACTACATGGTTTCAAAAAAATTCAGGGTGTTACAGGTAAAAGTGAACTAAACTCAGAGACCAAACCTGAACCAAATTAAAGCGAGTATTACACCGACACTGCTTCTATGTTCCGGTGTGTTTCGTGTGCCCTTGTTAACCATCAACGTATTACAGTTGAGCCTACACAAATGGGCCATCCCAACTTGTTTTTCCAAGCCCATAAACCTTATATAGTTACCCAGTAATAGATAAGGCCCAAGCATATAAAAGGAATCCAAATCCTATATTTTAGTAAAATTTTGTTATTGCATATAATAGCCATAAAAATAAATAAATGTGCGCCACCTCATGTCGTCATAGATGGTAGGACCCCCTGATTCCACTCACCCCTTCCCGGCAACAGGTGTCCATCGGGCCGGGGCTTGATGTTTCTGTCATATCTTGAACTAGATGTTTACCCCCGCGCTTCGAGGCGGGAGTGTGTGTGATCGTTTTTCCACGCAAGTGGGTGGAGTTTGGTCATTATCGGTTTGCTTTGTCGAAAAACATAAAGGCGAACACCAATATCGTTTTCATTATGGCAAAATACCGGCAAGGATGTTTACTCATAAGCGGTTGTGTGTCGTCACGCTAACATTGCCGTTATAGCCTATGATGCAAAAAAAAAATACTTGATTTTGAATACAACTATGTTTTTAAACAAATCTGCGGTATACGTTAACACACACACAAAAAAAAAAAAAAAAAAAAAAGAACGAAAAAAAAAAAAAAACCAGAAACAACCATACACCTAAAAAAAGTTTTTGATTTTAGACTTAATTGGTTAAAATCACTAAAATATAGAAAAAGTAATTTACTCTTAATTAGTTTGTTATGATAATTGCAAAATTTAAGCTTACACTCTCTCATACCAGCAATGTAGACACATCACACACGACACATTGTGTTTTGCTTTATATAGTGAACTCTATAATAGAGATGAGCAAATGATATCCAGTGCCAGTATCGGTATCGAATTTACCGAACCAGGTATATTTTCGATATCAAATCGGTACCGACTTTTGAGATTTTCGATAACGTCTGGTACGGTAACGGTACCGAACCTTGCCGTACCTGGTATATTCGGTACCAGTATTTACTTTTAGGTATTTTCGGTACCGGTAATTTCGGTTCCGGTACCTCTGGTACCTGTTGATACCGAGCTCATCCCTACTCTGTAACACTAAAAGATTATACATGTTTCTTACATTATTTAAAAATGCTACAATCATATTTACAAGGTTGCCTGGATTTTATATTTAATAGTGTTGGTTTAAAACGAAATAGTTCACAAGTGAATGTCATCCATGTATTTTCAACCAACTTGGAGTAAGTCTAGCTCAGACTCCTCTTACGTTATCTTTTATTGATAAATTTTTAAATAGGTAAATTTAAATTATTATGATAGTGAAGATATAGAAAACCATGGGTACAGAGTATCTCTCTAAAACTTTTTCTCACTCTCTGTGTGCCATCTCTTTCTCATAACGACTACAATACCACCACCACCACCACAGCGGCGACTTCTCAAGGTGTTTCCGGCCATCAGGGTACGTTTTGTCAACGGTTTTCCGACAGTGGGCAACGGCCATTGTCTCCACTCTCTCTCTCTACCCGTCTTCAACACCACCACAGATCCGTTCTGACACACATATGCCGCCGGCGTTAAACGGAACCTTATGCTATCCTCAACCCACCATTGCCACCGTCTTCTGATGTTAGAATCGTGCTTCATCGCTTATTTTCCGGTGACATTAAACAAAAATTGTGCATCATCGTCAGTATGTTGTGCTTCATTACTTACACCAACCACACGATGGAAACATCATCAAACCACCTTCTCTCTCTTTGAAACTTCATGAAACAATCCTAGGTAAGCTAGTTGTCCGACAATCTAGTCAAAGAAAGACCGTTACCGGTGATGGCGAAGCTAGAGACATGATTAGAACTTTGATCGGCGATCGGAAAAACAAAAACCCATATTTTGGCAAAGAACTTTGGTTGGCGGTGGTGGTGGTTTTTCTGCAAAGAATCTCGGTTGTGGTGCGGTAATCGATGTGGTGTTGGGCTGTTTGCAGAGTAAAAGAGTAAAAAAGATACAACTGTCTACATGATATAAGCCTCTACCTCAATTGTTAATGAACAAACTTCAGTGGGAAAAAGCAAAAGTAAAAAACACTCCTGGCGCAAATGGACGATGTGAATTGATATATATAAGAATAACCATAAGAAGCGGTGTTCTTAGACTAGAAGGTATGGGGCCGGCTGATGCCCGGCTAGGCCCGGCGCCGGACCCCCACACCGCCCCCTGGGGCTCGGCCCGTCACACCCGGCGACCCACAGCCGGGTCCGCCGATCCAATCCCTTTGAAAACTAGCCGTTTGATAACGGCATTTTTAATTAAAAAAAAAATCATTTTCATTTTAAATAAATTCCGTTCATTCAAAGAGTTCGCGGCCGAAAAGTATACTCACAAGAAAACCGTGTCGTCCGACTATGCTCGAGCGGAAGATTTTAGGATTATGAGGTTGGATCTCGACTCGGTTCCGGAGGATGAACGCGAGGTTTATCGGAGGATGAAGGAAGAGGTGAAAAAAAAATGGACGTCGTAGGTTTTTTTTTTAATTTTTATTTTCGGTATTTTTTTTTAGGAAACGTAATTTTTTATTTTTATTTTTCAGTAATTTTTTTTTTAGGAAATGTAATTTTTTTTATGTTATGAAATGAAATTATTTATGTTGTTTTATGTTGTATTTTTTAAATTTTATAAAGTTTTTATTAACTTAGATTATTAAATTAAAACATAGGAAATTATAAAATAATGAGGTGGGGCCCCATCCTCCATCCCTCTCCATCCTTCATGAGGCTCATCCCCCACGAGCCGCCTATGTGGAGGCTCATCCCCGTGGTGATGAGCCGAACCATACCATTTAGTCTTAGGCTACATGGTGTGGGGATTATGGTTAGGTCATCAATCGTCATATAGGACCATTAATGAATTGTTAGACAACCTCCTTGCCTCATCTATCATGGTTGGCATGGATTAAACCATTCCAACCATGGGCCTCCTTTTCTTTTTCAATATTTTCTTTTCCTTTTTCACAAAAATAAATTAAAATAAGTAAATAGTGGTTTGGGTCATGACCACACTATTAAGGTAACGGTTTTGAATGATGAATTAGAAGTGAGTGACCTTGCGCTAACGTAAAGAGTTATAGAGACCATGAGGGGCATGACCACATCCATAAATTTTCAAGAATCTTGGTTCTTTAAAAACCAATGAGTGACATGTTGATGTATTTAGAATTAGGGTTATGCAAATAAAAATCAATTTAGGTTTTCTCATAAGCGTCCATATTTGGTTTTGAAGAACAACAGAATAATTTTCTTTTTTATTTTCTAACAAAGGGTGAAATGATAATTAAAAATATATAATACTTTTTTTAACGGCAAATTTGGATCACTGACGGACCACTGTAGTATCATTGTGTCATCAGCGGAATCATTCGATTATATCCATCTCCACTAGGCATAATGCCTATACACCAATTTAGGAGAAAACCTAATAAATATGGGAAAAACCCATTTGTGGTGATCAAACCCAGGACGTATTGATCCCAAAGTCTTATCCCACTTCTAAAATGTCACTAGGCTATAAAGCCATAGACAAAAACATATAATACTGGAAACCAACATTCAAAGGATTACCGCTGAGTATACAATTTTCAAAGACCAACTTAAAACTATATCATCTAAAATACCATACTCATAGGGAAACCACAAAAATAAAATTAATTTCTATATCTGATGGCCAGTTCTATTACCCATGCATCCTCAATTTTCGGGTTTCTCCATCCGCTTTGGAATATTTCTACCATCCTATTTTAAACCTACTTTTAAGCAGAATAGGAAATAAAGTAATAGAAACCAAATGGAAATTTCTATGCTATAAATAAAAATAAAAAAAAAAATAAAAAAGAACCTAACAAGATAGGAAAAACGGTCTTACGATATTTTCACGAGCCAACTGAAGGTCCAATGCTTTCTCAAGTTTAGTCACAATGTAGAGCATATCTGGATGGTGTGTTTGCTCGCCATTAAAGCAAAAGTATGCTACTTCTATGTATTCCTAATTAAGTGACCGTGGGGACATTTGATTCCATAGATTAGGATGGATTATACCCTTTAGGGCATATATTATTCTCATAATCATATTTGGCCAATGAAACTAGAGACCTATTATTCTCCTTCTCAATAAATGCTTTCCCCCGCACAATCTTTCAAAGAAAACAACGCCGAATGAATAGATGTCAGACTTGTGGGTCAAACCTCTTGTCTTTCAAATGACGGGTCCATATACTTCATTGTTTTTGCATGTTCACAAAGTCACACTTGGTCCTTACAGTTTACTAAGTGTATGGTGGGAATTTCAAAACCGGATAACTTAGCTTCCTAGTTATCATCCAATAAAATTGCGTCACAATTGATGTTAGAATGTATGATAGCAGAATCACGCCCCTCTTCGTATCCGAGGTAACTCAACGCGCGCACAACGCCTACACATCTCCTCAATCTTTGCATCAATGTGAGGTTCAGATTGTTTAGATACCGCCTAAGACTTCAATTGGCCTCAAGCGTGGTTATGATGATCTTCTCATATTTCTTGTCACAAAACCCAATGATAGAAACTAGATTTGTATGCTTAAGATTAGAAAACACTGAATATTCCTTAAAGAACTGGAGGCCACCCTCCTTGTGCTTACAATCAAACATCCATGCAGAAATCTTCATCTTCTTTCCAAAACGCAAGAGTTCTCCTTTATATGTAATACTAAATCCATCGCACCGAATGATGTTATCATCATGAAAGTTGTTGGTGGCCTTTACTACGTTTTCAAGTGTGATTCGTAACATGCTCAATGTTTTCTTTGTTATCAAGTATAAAGGAGTGCTAAAATAACGGGTTACAAATGATAGAGAATGTATGTTATGGACTAATACCATTGCAAGGTATGTGACTTTTCCCACCGACATCCGGTGTATGGGCAACCAATGTGTGGTTTATATACCAAATGGGCTTTCTCACCCACCAAACTAGTCTTTTAGGTTGAGTTCTCTCATTTGGTATGTAACATTGGTATCAGAACTCGGAGTGATGGCCTGGAGAGAGCGAGTCGTGACCAACGTGGCCGTGACCAACGTGCGTGACCAACATGGCTGTGACCAACGAGGCTAGGAGAGGTGGCCTGGAAAGAGCCAGCCATGACCAACGAGGACGTTGGCCCTTGATGAAACAGTGGTTAACCAAGAGAGGTTAATTCACTAGTCTCGTCAAATTGGGTTAATCCCTACTTTCCGAGGATCGGTGGCTGGACCGTCAGCTGGGCTGTCTCCTCCCCAAGGAAAACACACCGTGACTCGTAACAAGGAGGAATTGGTGGGGGGTGCTCCTTGTTACCACTCTCCGGCGTGAGAATCAGTAATTTGCTTGTGAAACAAAGTGTGTGATAGTAGTAGTAGTGAGAGAGTTGTGAAGAAATACCTCAAACTTGGTTTAGGATGGGTATTTATAGCCGAGGAGTGAAGGAGAGTGGTTGAGTGGACAGACTGACGACGCGTCACCCTTATGCAGGTGTGTCAGGCCTGTCGGCTGTGGTGCTGAAGCCACGTCCTACTGCGGTTTCAGTCTGTTGCTTACGTATGAGCTGACAGGCGACTGTCATTGGTGCCACTTGCTCTGTGATGTCAGTCCCACGTGCCTCGTGGGCAGGATGCGGTGCCGCGCCGGCGCCGCATCGCTGCATGCGGTAACTGCTGTTGTTTCCGCGTTCTCACTCTGGCGAAGACTGCGGGATGTGGTGCCAGGCCGCATCGCCACTTGTGGCGACTGTTGCTGTTGCCCAGATCCCTTGTCGTGGTGTAAGTGTTCATAGGACGCGGTGCTAGGCCGCATCGTTATGCGTACATCCATTTTCATTCACAAGGTAAGTCTTCTTCCTATCGCTTAACCGATTGGATTCGACTGCTGTGTTCGCGCGTGCCCGCACGGACACAGATAAGTTCTTGCTGGTGGGGGTCTTTTGATAAGGGTAATGGTCACTCGCAGCCATGCTGGTGCGAGATCTGGAACTATACCCCTTCAAGTCCCCCCAGTCTAGTGTTGCTTCCTTATGCAAGTTGCATGTGGGAGGAATACTGGACTATGGTGTCAAGAAGGTAGTTTGGACTTTGGAGAAGATTCCAGGCCATGCTGATGGCTCCTGCTTCAAGTAAATCAAATTGGGGATCCAGTAGAGTCGTGTGACGTCTCTTGGTGAGCAAGTTCCGTCTGATGCGGAATTCTCAGCCGAGGATTTTGATCCGGTAGTATGGTCTACCTTTTTCTGATGCCATCAGGGTTGGTTGCCACCTGTTGGTGTGTTGAACCAACCTTTAAGACTGTGACTGAAGAAGTGAGTGGCCGCAACTCTAGTTGTAACCTCTGCGGTAGCGGATGCAATGTTGTAAGTGCCTTGCTCTCGCTTTATGTTTATCAACTGGACACGCAATAATAATCCCTATTTTGTGGGGTGTTCATGTTCTTCCAGTTTAGCTCTCAAGTAACCGCACGTCCCTTTGCGGTTACCTCATTCCTTTGCATTGTTGGCCATGTTTGGTCGAATAATGTGGGGTACTTGCGTCATTGTTGGCCGTGTTTGGTTGAGCAATGTGAATCTCGATAATGGTCAAATAAAATGGTCATAGGCATGGTTATGCCCACCATTGTTTATTCTATGCAGCTCATAGGTGGGCAAACAAGGTCATAAGCAGACTCGTTACCACTGTTGCTTGGCTTGTTGCTCAGGGAGATCACCTTAGATACTTGGGAATCTGGGTGAAACTCGTCTGCATTCGTTCTGTAGCCACTTTCCTTCATGCTTAGCTGGAAGGCAGTTTTCCTGGAAGTAGCTTTGCTCAACCGTGTGATGGCTTAGTTGTGGCTCTTTCGTAGCTGCCGTTCACGGAGTTGCGTTCCGCTACAGCTACTCGTGAGTGTCTGCGGTTTGTAACAGAAGACTCGCCATAAAAGAGGGGTTCTCTTTGATGCGGCTCTTGAAGGATCAGGAGACAGGGTTGCTGATGTGCGGATGCGCATCATACTTATCCTTTTCCCTTGGGAGAAGCTTTTTGCGTCCCCTCTGTGGTTGTGAACTGGACACGAGGGATTTGAAGCTTGAAGAACATCAAGGTAATGCGGTTTTGCTGTTCCTGAGAAGCGGTTTTCGCAGTCCAAAGAACAACGCTGGTTCTGAGTATCTGACACACCTGTACGGGCTCGTGGGTATATGAGGATATAGGTTATTCCCCTTTACATAGTGTAAATATATTTTTCCTATTTTTGAGGGGGTGTAAAAAACGACATGCGGTCTAGGTTATGGTTTGAGAAACCATAAAAACCGCATGCCGCGTACATGAGAGTTATCTTCATTTGTAGCTTTTGTAAACGTTGTAGATTGCACGTGCGAGTTGGTGGAAGTTGGTGAGATTTGCCTGATATGTGCTGAAACAAAAGGACGTTTGCACTGCCCGAGGTAATCACTGCACTGTAGCAGGAGTGTAAAAGTCTCTATTGTCAGGCGCGTGGGCGGCTACTCGTGCGTGGTAACCGTCAGCGGAACCGTCGCTGTACACGTGTCGTCACATGGTTCGTTCCTTTTACACACGACGTTTCGGTTACTGTTTCGCATTAATTGAGGTGAGTATAAAAGGGGAAACCGTTTGGGGTTTCCCCTCACTTGTTCGAAAATTCAAAAAATTTCCGGTGAGAGAAGTTAAAAAACCTTCGTCTTCTCCGATCAATCCTTTGTTTTTCCGGTGAGGTTTCTGAGTTTTTGAACTCGTTCTACACTTGTTTTCTTCTTTGTGATGGCTGAACCATCGAACCCACATTCTGCTGAGGGTGAAAACCCTGACCCTTCGTCACCGGCAGTAGCGGAGGAGGAGGATGGTGATGTTCCTTGTGGAGGTTTACCGGTGCTGAAGTGGACAAAGGCTCAGTTCGATAATCTAATGACCGATGTTCAGATTCCTCAAGAGTATGGGTTTGTTTACCCACAAGAGGGTGACACCGGCGCCGATGCTCCGGCGGGATATGTCACTATGTGGGCAGATTATTTCGGTGATTGTAATCTCCGACTGCCGTTAACTGTGTTTGTTGCTGAGATTTTGGAGTGGTACAAAATTCATATTTCTCAACTGAGCCCGTTCGGGATGATTCGGGTTCGAAACTTTGAGTACACTTTTCGTGCTCTTGGTATGGAACCCACCGTCGGAGACTTCCGGTGGTTTTATCAGTTGACCGTGCACACTGGTTTCTTCTCTTTCGGTCAACGACATGGTAGCCCGAAGCTGATGGTCCTTCCCAAGGGTATTACAAAGTGGAAGACGAAATTCTTCTACATTAAGGCTGCTGCGGTCACTACCAAGTTGACTTTTCGGAATGTGACCGATTCGATCAAAGTGGAGACCATTGCTGTCCCCAAGGCTGATACGGTGGACTGGTTCCCAAGGTTGCGGATCATTGGGTTTAAGAAACTGACCAACACGCAGTTGTGGGTGCTGCGGATGATGCTCACTAGGATGAGTATGAAAGCAAGGCCCGTTGTGCGGGAGAAAAGTGGTGGTAAGTACCTTTCTTCCTGTCCGGTTTCTTACTTCCTTGTCTTTGTTATTGAATTTTGTAAATGTACTTATCAGAGGATGCTGCCCTTTGGAGAATATTTGACCCGGACTTCAAGGGCAAGGTTGAGGTGCTTGCGTGTGCGGATGGTGAAGAAGGTTTTAACTTCACCATTCGCGACAACTTCCGTATCCCCGATCGCGAGGCGATGGAGGCACCACTGCCGCTAGGCAAAGGTATAGTAGCTAATTTCCTTACTGGCTTTGTAAAGAAGTTGGCCTTGCTGATTTGCTTGTTGATGATTGAAACGCATGTGATCTTGGGGCTTTGGGAGACCCTGATGCGAAGGGTGTTCCCAAAAAGCAGGTGGACAAAGGCGTGCGGTTTTGCAAGAAGCAAACGCATGAGCCGACTGTTGTTCCTCCTTTGGTGCCGTAGGCGGCAGGTATCTCTCGTACTCGTTTACACAGATACACCGATTACGTGGTAGTGTCTGACACCCTTGAGGGTTTGGGTGTTCCAGGTGGTGGTGCGGCTGAAGGTGGATCCTCTGCGGTTTCCAAACCAGCTGATGAGAAGAAGAAACGGAAGGTAGAAGCCGCTGGTGCCGGTGAGTGGAAACGTCCGAGGTTGAAAACGACTCGGACAGCTGCTGTCTCGCAGCCAAAGCCTGCGAAAGTGACCGGTAAGTTTGACCATTTGTTTACAAGTGTTTGTCATTTATAACTTGTAATTTATAGTTGTTTTTGCTTTGTTGTAGAATCGCTTGAGGAGACTTTCTCCTTCTTTGAGGCTCGTTCTTCTCCTCCGCGGGACGCAGGTGCGGATTTGGGAGCGAATAAGGAGTTCCGGAGAAGCCCTTCTATCGAAGTAGTTACCGCGCCCTCTGCGCAAGCGAAGGATGCTGGGAAGAAAACCGCGGTTCAAACCATTTTTGATACGATGGATTCATCTGACAATTTGATTGAGCCGCGTGATCTTGATGTTGAGGGGGGTGGGAAACCAAAGTATCCTGAAGCTGAGAAGCCAAATTCTACCATTGCTGAAAAAACATCTGGTTCTAGTGCCACGGGTACGGGCTCTAGAGAACCGTCCATTCATCCTGGTGAGTCTGAATTGGAGTTCTATTACCGTACTTATACGGAAAACCGGGGTGTGAACTACCGTCGTCCTCCTTGGAGCATTATGCAAGGGGATGATATTTCGAATGATCCCTCCGCTTGTAGGGATATCTTGAGTGGTTTGTGCACCCCGTTTGAGGTTCTTCGGGCCCGTGGTTTGCCCCGTGGGAACCGGATAAATCAACTCTCCTCCATGCTTGTTGGGAGTTCCATAATGGCGAGTGCTATTATGGAAGAGTGCAAGGTTCTAGGCCGCAAGGAGGAGGAAACCGCTCGCCTGCGGGCTGAGGCTGAGGCGATGGCTAGGGCTGTTCGGGAGGGTGCGGGCAACTTGAAAGAGAGAAGGCTGCTTTTGAGAAGCACAAGCAGATTGAAGCTTGGGCCGCGACAGCTGGCCTTAAACAGGTTCGTACTCTTTCTAAGTTGCTTTCTGATGAGCGCAAGGGTTGGAGAGAAGCTTGCGCTCGAGAAAATGAAAAACTTTTCCATGTTCATCAGGAAGTGACCAATCTGAAGACGGCGAATGCTACCTTGGTAAAGGAAAAGGCCGCAACCAAAGCGGCTGCTAAGGAGGCGAAAGAGGCGGACGCACGCAGTGCCAAGGCTCTTGAAGAAGCGGATGCTGACCGCAACAACATGAACAAATTTGTTGAGGATCTTAAGGTATGAACCGCGATTCTACTTGAGTCTACTTCCTTTTCTTTTAAAAGTATAACTGATTGCCTTCTTGTACTTGTATTTTCTTTGCTGTTGAAAGGCTGAAGTGTAGAACCGAGTGACTATTCTTGAGGATATCACTGCTCGCGCGGCTGAAGCTGAAGCGTGGGCGAGGGAGGCTGCTGAGGCTAGAGATAGCCTGTTGTCTTCCTTGGATCAGCTTAAGGCAGACCGTGACTGGATGCGTAACCATGGTATCGGGCATGTAAGTATCCGGTGCCTTTGTTATAGTTAGGTTTACCTTTGTTTAACCTCGTTACTTGTGTTTTGTAGATTATTGGAACCATTCTTAACACGCCTGAGAACACAGCTGTTGTTAATGTGCTTAAGGAGCATGCGCGGGAGGCGGGGTTCAAGGCTGGGTACAACGAATGCCTTAATCATGTGAACTATTTCTAACAGAGCAAGTTTTCTGATGAAAGATCTGGGTTCCAAGGTGTAGATAGTGAGGCTCGGTGCGTTGCGGCTATTAACGTATACAACAGCTTGTCCATTTATGCCATTGATGATATTGATAAATGCTTGGAGGCGGAAGATTATGTGGACCGTTTGCGGTTGTTGTATGCTGATCCTGAAGAGGAGGAGGAGACCGCTGGTGGCGCAAAGGGTGATGCGGGTACCAGTGGTACAAAAGAAGATTAGGTTGGCCTGCGTGCCCTTTTTGACTTTTCTTTTTAATGTAAATGTTCCTCGAGGAGAACTGATTGTAAACTTCTTCTGCACCGCAATGGTGTAGAAATATTTTGGAATATATAAAGTTTAACCCTTTCGTTCGATTTGTACAACTCTTCTCACTACTTGCGTTTTTGAACATGTGTGAGTTAATGTTTTTGTGAATAACATTAAATCTGAATTTGCCTTTTGCATATCTAGGTGATATGCAAGTATGTGCGGCTCAAAGTTCATAAGTAAAGAATATTTACTCTTTGTGTGAGCGTAGTTGAAATAGTGTTTATTTAAGGCCAATGTTTCAGGCACATGTAAATAATACTAAGTCATTGTTTGCCATTTGCATGTCTAGGTGACATGCAAGTTTATGGATAACTTTGTTGGCTGTAAAGCGCAGTTGAGTATACTCTACACCTTTGTCGTGTGAGTATTAGTCAATTCCTGTTTTTATCCCATTAGGGTTTAGGAATTGTGTAGGTTTTGTAAAAACCGTATGTGCGTATCCAGCCGGATAGACATTGATGTTTTGCCTTTGTTGGCCTATTACAATATTTGTATGTGGTTACCCCTTTGTGTGGGTATCGCGAATGAAGATTTTGCCAATCTGTTTTTGCAGATACCACGAAGTGGAACACACATTTGTAATAGAAAGAAACAAACAATATTGCATTGAACCGTTCATTTATTTATGTGCAAATGGCCTGCGGCCCGATAGCTTACATGGAAAATGTAAAACATGGCTTACATGTAACAGCGTCGAAGCTGCTGTGCATTCGATGTGTGTGCGATAGGTTTGCCTTCTAATGGTTGTAGTTTATATGTGCCTTTGCCCAGGACCTCTTGGATGAGGTAGGGTCCTTCCCACTTGGGGGCAAGTTTCCCTGGGCGTTCTGCGTTAGACGCCTTATTGTCGCGAAGGACGTAGTCTCCTGGGTTGAAGGTACATACACAAACGCGTACATTGTAGTACTTCTCAAGTTTGGTTTTGTACTTGGTCTCGTTGATTGCTGTGTTTTCACGCCTTTCTTCTAGGAGGTCCAAGTCAAGCCTGCGTTCATCGCTGTTGTCAATCTTGTTGATAGCCAACAATCGGGGTGAAAGGAGACCTATTTCAGTGGGAATCACCGCCTCAGAGCCATAGACCAGGCTGAAGGGTGTCTCACCGTGACTTGTCTTTGGGCTAGTCCTATGAGCCCATAGGATACTAGGGAGTTCATCGACCCAGCCGCGTCTGGCTGTTCCCAACCTTGCCTTTATGCCTTTGACTAAACTTTTATTGATACTCTCGACTTAGCCATTTCCTTGCGGATGCGCCACTAAGGAGAATATGTGTTCAATGTTTAGTTCCTTTAGCCACTTTTGAAAGTCTTTGGCAACGAAGTTGGTCCCGTTGTCGGTAACGATGCACATTGGTAGACCGAAACGGCAGATGATATGTTCCTAAACAAATTTCCTTGTTATCATAGCGGTGGTAGAGGCGAGCGGTTTTGCCTCTACCCATTTTATGAAATAGTCAACAGCCACTATGATAAATTTGATCGCACCTGGTGCGTCTGGGAAAGGTCCCACCACATCGATTGCCCATGGCCATGCGGTGGTGAGGGGGATCAGGTTGTTCTTGGGGCGCAAGGTTTTGGGAGCGTGCCGTTGACAATTAAAACACTTGCGCAAGACTTTGACCGCGTCTAGGTGCATGTCGGGCCAGTAGTACCCAACATTCATGATTTTGGCCACCCCCATGCGTGGGCCTACGTGTATGCCACATATTCCTTCGTGTATCTCTCTGGTTAGATACGTGGCATCTTGGGGTCAACGCATCGTAGAAGTGGCCCTATGTATAATTTGCGGTATAAAATACCGTCTCCCATCTGATAATGGCACGCTTTGTATTGCAACTTGCGTGCCTCTGCTTTACTTTCGGGAGTAAGACCTGATTGCAAGTATGCAATGATTGGTGTCATCCAGGATGTTGTACCGTACTGGATGACATTGACTTGGCTGAGGGGTACTGAGGGATTTTGCAGAATCTCAATGCATATCTCCTTTTCCAGTTGTTGGAAGCTGGTGGATGCGAGTTTTAAAAATGCATCCGCGGGTATGTTTTCAGTCATGTTGATATGGAGGATATTGAAGGAAGTGAACTTTGATTTCAGTTGTAGGGCTTGTTCGAGGTAGAGGATCATGATATCCCCCTTTATGGTATAGTCGCCACGCACTTGCCCTGCAACTAGTAGTGAGTCGACGTGTGCCTCCAAATTTTGGACGCCGAGTTTGACTACCAGACGCAACCCTGCCAGTAGGGCCTCATACTCTGCCTCGTTGTTTGTGCCTTTGAAATCGCGGCGAATTGCATAGGTGAGCTCTTGGCCATCGGGGCTTACGAGTCGCAGACCTGCACCTGCACTGTCCTCGTTGGATGCACCATCGGTGTATAGTGCCCAGATATCCGATGAGGATGGTGGTGGTGTAGGGTTTTGTTCTTATTCGCATTCTTGGATGCGATTTGCCGGTACCTCGGCAACAAAATCAGCTAGAACTTGGCCTTTGATCGCGGGGCGCGGTTTATAGATCAATGTGTGCACACCCAGTTCAATGGCCCATTTTGCTAATCTCCCAGGGATTTCGGGCTTGGTGAGGATCAGCCCGATCATGTAGTTGGTTAACACGGTGATAACGTTATTTGTAAAGTAACGTCGTAACCGTCTCGATGCGTGCACCAGTGCGAGTACCAACATCTCCATGATCGAGTACCTTGTCTCTAGGTTATTGAGCATTTTGCTGATATAGTAGATGGGTGTTTGAACTCCCTCTCGCTCCACTATGAGTACCGCACCCACCGCATTGTCTGCGGCACATAGGTATAAGATAAGTGGTTCTTTCTTGCGTGGTGCGATTAGACTTGGGAGTTGGGTCAAGCACTCTTTCATCTCCCGGAAAGCGTTTTCAGCCACTGCGATCCACTGGAATTGTTCCTTTTTTAAGCAGTTCCGCAGAGTCTTGATGAAAGGATAAGATTTAGCTGCATGATTGGCTAAAAATCTGTTTAGCGCTGCTAGCCGGCCGGCTAGTCGTTGCATATCTTTCATTGTGGAAGGCGATGGCATACGCTCGATCGCCTTAACCTTTTCCGGGTTTACCTTAAATCCATCTTTGGTGACGATGAATCCAAGGAACTTGCCTTCTTCCATTCCAAACGACTTCGCGTGGCACCCCTGTCATGTCAGCAGGTGTCCATGCGAAAATATCTTCATTACGGAAGAGGAGTTGCTTTAGGTGCGCTCTGATGTTGTTGGACAAGGCATGTCCCAACGTGACCATTCGCTCTGGGTATCTTGCATTAAGAACCCATTTCTCCGGTTGGGTGTTGGGGGTAAGCCTTGCCGTTTTTGTCGGACGTAGCT
The DNA here is from genome assembly GCF_002127325.2 of Helianthus annuus. Classification (NCBI taxonomy): domain Eukaryota; kingdom Viridiplantae; phylum Streptophyta; class Magnoliopsida; order Asterales; family Asteraceae; genus Helianthus; species Helianthus annuus. Next base: position 31,431,700 of record NC_035435.2, read on the forward strand.
CGTCCGTGGACATAACCTCTCTGCGGGCATAGATTATCACAACCCCCGTCTCAGTTGGGAAACCGATGGCAGAGTGGGGGACAGATGTATTCATTTTAAAATTGCCTTGGGACTCTCGTCTGAGAAGTACGTCGTATCAGGAGGTGTGGGGTAAAACCATGAAGTTTACCTCCTCCGTTCGCATGTGCCTTTCGTTGGTAAGGCGCACGGGGAAAGTGATTTGGCCCAGGGGGAATATGGTTTCCCCCGTGAATGCGGCCAAACGGTAATCTACCGGCTGCAACCGATCCTTATCTTCTTGATCAAACTGGTTGAAGCACTGCTCATATATAATGTCAGAAGTACTGCCCGGGTCGATGAATAATCGCTCCGTGCAGTAGTGAGCTAGGTAGCCTGTAATGACGACGGCGCGTCTGTCGCGCGGACCGTCTCAGACTTTTGGAAAGACGACTTGTTCGTCTTTCCAGTCATTGTCCGGTCTTCTTGCCGCCTTGCGCGTCTTTCAACGTCCTCCATTGATCATGTGGGTTGAGGCCGCATACATGGTCCTTTTACCCGTGGAGGTGTCCTCGTTGTGGGGGGTGATGCGCTTGGCTTGCTTTTGCGCGGCTGTCAACAAGTGTTGCAGCTTCCCCTCCTTCAGGGCTCGCTCAATGTCCAGTCAGAGACTAATGCAGTTGTTGGTTGTGTGGCCCGAGTCCTTGTGATACTCACAGTAAAGCGTGAGATCCTGGTTCTTTTTGGACTTCATTGGTTGGGCCGGTCGCAAGGATTGTGCGTCCGTGAGGAGGACATCACTTGGCGACTGGTTGATCTCGGTCCAATTACGGTCCCGAGATTCTTTCTTGGATGCCCGGTTGTCGCGCTGGGCATTAATCGTTGCCTTTGTGTTGGGTTGGTGGCTGCGTGGGATGTACGGTTTGGAATCGTTGCCACGATTCCACGTGTTCGGGTTGCGCTTGTTATTGCGCTTGGAGTCTTGGCGGGAGGATTGACCTTCCGCTTGGGGCTGTGCCTTGGCAGTGTGCGGTTTGAGAGACCGCTGAGTTTGGGCGTACGTCTTGACCGCGACCATGACGTCATCCTACCTCTCTGGCAAGCCCTCCTTGCCTGAGATGGTCATAACCATTTCATCGTCCTTGACGGCTCGAACGAAATGGTTGCGTGCCACTTGATCTGCTACTCCGCCGATCTCGAGGCACTCTTTATTGTGGCGGACGACAAACGATTCCAGACTTTCGTTGTCTCCGCGCCAGATGTTCATGACGTCCATGGAATCTCGTTTGTGACGACGCTGCTGGCTGAAATGTGCAAGGAATCTTGCTTGCAGGTCTTCAAATGAAGCCAGTGATCCCACTGGCAAAGAATCGAACCAAGCCCTCCCCAGACCAGTGATGGTCTGGGGGAAAAATTGACACCAAGTGGCCTCGTCCCACTTGCCATTGCACCCAGCGCCGGTAAAAATGTTCATGTGGTCGTCCGGGTCGGACGAACCATTGTACTTCCCAATCGTTAGTGGGAGTTTATTCGTTGTGCAATCTCCGGTACAAATTTGGAGTTTTCGGCCGCGAATTTCAGCCTGTAGGCCTGGGTTTGGTTGCGCTTAGCAGCGCGGAGGTATGTAGTGTGGGGTGCCGTGGGAGGAACGTAACTGTGTCCTCCTGGTTGGCTGTTAGTCGTGTGAGACTCCCAGCAATATGTATGGTCGTCCAGGTCAGTACGATCTTACCCCTCGTTACGGGGTTGTGGTCCCAGGCGGCTATGGATTCCGGAGCTGCGGTGGGCTGTAGACTGCCGCCTGGTTTCGCCATGAGCGCCTAGGCGGCTATGTATTGGGCCCCTGCGGCGGGACCCATATGTGGAATCGTCGTCATTGAGCATGCGAACGTCGCAGTAAGAGGAACCGCAGTACTCGTGCCTGCTGCGAGAGGCTGGGTGTGTGGGGACCCTACCGTAGTATTGCAAGGTACGACCCACAGGTGTATGTGGTGCGGGGGTGAGACCGCCGGGAATTTGCGCTTCAGCGCAAGCTCTATTGTATGATGCGGCCAGCATAGTTTGTTGTTGGTAGTACCAGGCATGGAGATCCATGCCCGGAGGTATCACCGAAGCATACTGTAAAAAATCTGGTGTGAATGTGGGGGGAGTGCACCCTTGTGTAGATGTGCCGATGTGGCCAACATTTTGGGCTGGGGGAGCAGTCCACACATGCCCTGGGTTTGAGGGGTTTAGACTTTCCCCGGTAGCATTGTTTAGACGATCAGACATGATCTCAAGAAAGAAAGAGATGTGAAAAAGTGTTAAGAGTAGCGATGGGCGCCAATGATGAAACAGTGCTTAACCAAGAGAGGTTATTTCACTGTTCTCGTCAAATAGGGTTAATCCCTTCTTTCCGATGATCGATGGCTGGAGCGTCAGCTGGGCTGTCTCCTGCACAAGGAAAACACAGCGTGACTCGTAACAAGGAGGAAGGGGTGGGGGGTGCTTGACGGGTAGTCCGTAGGACAACCCTTAAGTGGTATAAATGATATTAAAATCCCGCATTTAATTGGGTAATTGTCTAGAATTAGATAACTACGGTTGCTTGTGTTTCAGGTACATTTGGGGCTTAAAAGTGTGGAAATGAAGCTTCGAATAGGCGCAATTGGATTGGAGATTGAAAGATGGAGAGTATATGAAAAAAATCAATTATTGTTATGGAAGAATTAAGAGGATAACATTATAGAGGACGAAATTACGAGAATGTAGGCGAAAACGGTGAAGAAAACGGAGTTGAAACGAAAAAGTTATGCTGAAAACAAAATTGCATGCTGAAGCCTACCGTAATTTACGGTAGCTACCGTAAATTACGGTAGACCCCAGCATTTTTCTTCCACCGTAAGGCAGTAGAGACCTACCGTAAGCCATTCCAAGCCACCGTAAGCTACGGTGGTACCGTAAATTACGGTGGAGGCCAGCGAGAAATGTGTAACTGCCCTATTTTATGATGTTTTATTGTGTCTTTTCAATGCCAATCATGGTGGACGGTTTTGGAGCAGTTTAGGGGCGATTTTTGGCTATCTTCTTGTGTTCTTGAGTGGTCTAAACATGAGGACTTTGTTTTGGATTTGAATGAACAAAGGTTTGATTGTGATGATGATTCACCACACTATGAGCGGCTAGGTTTGCTTGGTGATCGTCTCGAATGTAAGGTTTACTTGTGACAATTATGTTTTGTTCTTTAATTTCTGTAATAATAGACTTTGCCTGTGTTGTTTAGTTTATTATGGTGTTTGAATGATTGTTTGTAAATTGTTAATGTGTGTTTGATAATAGTTCTAAACCATACATTCTTGGTGCCGTTGGCAATCGAGATATCATGGGAGGGATTAGGGTTGGATATATGTTGATTGGTCATCGGGTAACAACCTCGCGTTCTAGGAATCCGAGTAGTTAGTTCCCTTTCATCACAAACAATTGATCTTGCATGAGCTATGTCTATGTAGTTCTTTCCAGTTGAACATAAACCTTGATTGTCACTTAAAACCTGAAACTCGGGATGATCGCTACCTTCTTATCCTGTTACAAAACTTAACTTTGATTTGTAATCTAATTTAGTTCAATTTAGACAATTAAAACCAAACAACCAAATCAGTGAATTTACTTTTCTTGCAATTTAGTTTACTTTAGTTAATTTAGACATACATCGAGATAGCACATATTCCACAAACTCCCTGTGTTCGATACCCACTTACCGCTAGCTAATTAGTTGTAATTGGATTAAATTTGATTGTGACCACGACATCACGTCAAATTTTGGCGCCGTTGCCGGGGAGTAGTGCGCAACGTGTGTTATCTTGTGTGTTAGTTTGAAAAAAAAAATAAAAAAAAAACCAAAAAGATTTCTTTTATGTTCATGATTTACACTTGGTAGTTGAGTTGTGTTGTGCAGGATGACAGGGCATTACACAAATTTCAGCTTATTTACGTGTAGATTGTGCGGGGGTCCACGACATCCATGTATTGGTTGCCACGAGGCTCACTACAGGAGGGCACATGGAAAACCGGTGTCTTATGTTTCACAGCTTCCACCTCCATCATACGTTGACGATTATGAATCAGAAATGGAGGATGACTATTATTCATATGGATACGAGCGGGACGAGGAAGTTTATTATGAGGCAAGGATGGATGGTCTATGTTTTTTTTGCGGTCGCGATCACACTTATGATTATGATGTGTGCCCGGTGTATTCGAAAAACCCGCAGTATTGGAATAAAAAGATGATGGAAGCGCGCATCTATAGACCGTATCAGGGATATCGACAATATCATCCCGAAGAATATTCTGAGCCCGAGGGTGTTTATGTTTATGAGACCGAGGAGGAAAAAGAGCTTGCTGTATTGGAAGTAACTTTGTCCAAACTCGAGCAATATTTAGCAACACCCAACCTGTCCGATGTAGACCGAATCAGCTGCTTGGTTTCTAAGTGTCATACTTTAAAATTGAAGATAGAGATAGAAGAACGCCTCTCACCATTACCTGACGATACTAGAGATTATTCTCACATGAAGGAGGAGGTTGTGGAGGATAATACCACACCAATGAGTCCTTTATCTGATGAAGAGTCACTTGTAGATCAGATGATGTGTGCAGATTATGAGGTAGAGCAGGCTGATGGGATGGATATGTGCGCCGAACCTCTTCCCATATCAATGATTCAAATTAACAAGTGTGGGGAAGAGGGTTCGAGGAACAAGATGAGAAGGGTGAAACTACCAGACATTAAGGTATATGTCATGAAGTGGACTAGCAAAGCCTGTAGGAGCAGCTTTAACATGCCAAATATACTGACAAATCTATGGAGATGGCATGTAAATTTCCGGGCATTTGTTGGAAATGCTGCGGGTAAGTGTGCATTAAGACCATCATAACGCATATCAGGTATGGTCTGGCTGAAGACCTTTAAACTTAGCGCTCTCGGGAGGCAGCCCGAGGATGTAGAGTATTGTATTTGTGTTTTGTTTTGTTTTGCTTTGTATGGTTTTGTTTTGGTGTTGTGTTTGTGTTTCGGCAGGTTATTACGTTTCAACCCTCGCGGATGCAATGATTCAAGTGTGGGGATGTTTGGCAACATCCCTGTTGAGATATCGGCGAATCTAAGAGATGTTTTTGAACCGGTCCGATTACCGCAGCTTCATCACTACCAACACTGGTAATTTACTAATCAGGTCGTGTCTTGTTCTCATCTTGTGCACCTTTGTATATATTCATGTTTAAGTTTTTGGTTGGGCGGTTGGGTGGTGTTTTGATATGTTTAGTGATGGGTTGTGAAAGTTGGTGGTGTTTTTAGTTATATATAAAAAAAAACAAAAAGAAAGTTGTGGTTTGAGTAGAGAAGCAACAATTGATGTTGTAGTGGTTTAAGCGATCTTTCCTTCAAAACCATACATTGGGGACAATGTATCTCAAGAAAGAAAGAGATGTGAAAAAGTGTTAAGAGTAGCGGTGGGTGCCAATGATGAAACAGTGGTTAACCAAGAGAGGTTAATTCACTGTTCTCGTCAAATAGGGTTAATCCCTTCTTTCCGATGATCGATGGCTGGAGCGTCAGCTGGGCTGTCTCCTGCACAAGGAAAACACAGCGTGACTCGTAACAAGGAGGAAGGGGTGGGGGGTGCTCCTTGTTACCACTCTCCGGCGTGAGAATCAGTAATTTGCTTGTGAAGCAAAGTTTGTGATAGTAGTAGTAGTAGTAGTAGTGAGAGAGTTGTGAAGCAATACCTCAAACCTGGTTTAGGATGGGTATTTATAGCTGAGGAGCGAAGGAGGGTGGTTGAGTGGACAGACTGACGACGCGCCGCCCTTATTCAGGTGTGTCAGGCGTGTCGGCTGTGGAGGTAAAGCCACGTCTTATTGCGGTGTCAGTCTGTTGCTTACGTATGGGCTGACAGGCGACTGTCATTGGTGCCACTTGCTCTGTGGTGTCAGTCCCACTTGCCTTGTGGGCAGGATGCGGTGCCGCGCCGGCGCCGCATCGCTGCCTGCGGTAACTACTGTTGTTTCCGCGTTCTCACTCTGGCGAAGACTGCGGGATGCGGTGCCAGGCCGCGTCGCCACTTTTGGCGACTGTTGCTGTTGCCCAGATCCCTTGTCGTGATGAAAGTGTTCATAGGACGTGGTGTTAGGCCGCATCGCTATGCGTACACCCATTTTCATACACAAGGTAAGTCTTCTTCCTATCGCTTGACCGATTGGATTCGACTGCTATGTTCGCGCGTGCCCGCATGGACACAGATAAGTTCTTGCTGGTGGGGGTTTTTTGATAAGGGTAATGGTCACTCGCAGCCATGCTGGTGCGAGATCTGGGACCATATGTAACACCCCGTGTCTTCGAATGTCAAAGTCAAAGTCAAAGTCCAAGTCAACTTTGACTTTCTTTGACTGTAGATAGTCGATTTTGTGTTTTAGTTGTATTATGTGGAGTAAGTGTTGTAATCAGCAAGAACCGAAGTAATCGAATGTGTTTTAACGCGAACCGATCTACGACTGTGAATGATAGGAAGTAACAATGCGATAAAGTTAACCTAATCAGCAATCAAACCGATCTAACAATCAATCGAACTCGAGACTCGAATTATGCAAATTGTGGTATTGTTATACGTGTGTGTGTGCCTTATGTGTTACTTGTGCGTGTTTACTTTATGTTTGGTGTGGTATTCAAGCAAATCAATCGAAAATCGAATCGAAACTCGAAAAGCAATCGAACTCAATCGAAACCGACATCGAAACGTGACTTATAGAAGATTGCATGTTAGATATAGTGGTTGGGATTAAAAGTAATTTGACTAGGAACTCTATCGTATCCATATCATCGTCCATCGAAATCGAAACGTCGAAAATCGTCGCAAAATACTCGAAGTGCGTGGCGGATCGAACAGGAAGCATCCTGATCGAACAGGCCAGCCGATCGGCTAGCACCTTGCCAGCCGATCGAGCAGCCCACTCGATCGGAGCTCCCAGCCGATCGGCTGCCACTTTCCTCTTTTGGAAGCCTATAAATAGGGCTGTCATTGTCATACTTTCCATTTTTGGAAAAATCTGACCGAACCAGCCATCTTCTTCACCTTTTCTCAGATTTCTCTCAATCCCGGTAAGTTTTTACTCTAATTCTTGTACGTTTTTTTATCATTACTTGATTCTACACCTTTCTATCTTTCAAAACTTGAATTCTAACCGTGAAATCACCAAGATCTAGGTGTTCTTGGGTGATGTCATCATGGTGTTCTTGGAGAACTTCAAACTTTGACATCATTCAACCATGAATAGCTTAGATCTAACCGATTTCCACATAAACAAGTTAAGATCCATCATAGATCTAGACATTTTCATGATGTGAAGGATTGAAAGAAGGATTTCCATCTTTCTTTTAACTCTTTTACACTCAATGCCTTCAAACCGATAGAAACGAAGCTTGAACCGGCTAACTAATCATTTGAATAGTTAAAAGGTTCAAGACTCAGATTCTATGAACAAGGTTCGCCGATTTCGGGTTAAACTCTAAAACCGACATTCCGAACTGTTCACCGGCCGGACTTGGGTGATTCCTGTTTGAGCCAAGGGAACAAGTGGGAACGAGGGTTATCATAGTTCAACACGTTGTCAAGATACCTTGAAAGAATGACAAATAAACAAACAGCCAAGTGTTAGACGAAAGGCCGACCAGGTCAGAAATGCTGGCCGAACGGCTAGGCTGTTCGAACAGCCCAGCCGATCGAACACACCAGCCGATCGACCGGGCTAGCCGATCGGCTAACACATGGCGTCCCACCCATCCGAACTTTTGAAGTATAGTATTGACGAAGTAATGTTCAATCGAATGGGTCACTCGATTGGTAAACATTACTGTTCGGATCATGAGATACAATGCTTCAACACTTAATCGTTTTCACAACTCGTTCGTAGTAAGGAATGTCAGCCGATCGAACAGACTGTTCGATCGAGTGACATTCAGTGGAGGACCACTCCTGAAGTTCCTAGCCGATCGGGTAAGCTAGCCGATCGAGTGAGCTAGCCGATCGAGCGAACCGCTCGATCGACCGACTTGAAAGGTAGGAACACTTCAGTGTTCTCAAATGCTGCAACGAAAACTTCAAAAGTTCAAATCCTCAAACACAAACACACCAGAGGAAGAAACAATTCACTCGAATGGTCCAGCCGATCGAGCCAATCGACCGATCGAACAGGACTGTCCAAACCAATACACCAGTCGATCGAACGGGCCGTCCGATCGAACCTGCCGTTCGATCGACCAGCCCATTCGATCCATCCATACTTGTTTACTTTTCTGCGTTACTTATCGTTATTCTATCGAACTATTCAGGCATCTTACTCTCAGCGCTCCCTTCAATCCACAATCAATCACTGTGAGTATACTCGATCCCTTTTTGATTTTAGCACTTTTGGGTGTTACATACGTTACCTATCAAATCACAACCAAACACAAACTATTTGAACGCTAACCGAATGCATGTGCTATTTGACTAAATGAATGCTGTTTATTATGTTTACACGTGGAATGCTATCTACCTGCCTTAGCAACATAGTACTATAGTTTGGACTCAGCACCCGTTCACACGGGGGTTGTTAAGGACAAATACTTGCATGTATTACGGTGGTAATCATGTATTGCGAACCGTCTCGGACGGTCAACCCGCAGTCGTTGGTACCGATGGTCCCATGTCGATAATTAACATGCATCGTTTTCCTCTGTGTACGTGCCTGGTTATGCGTACACTATTCAAACTCTATATGGTATTACTAAACTTGTGTGCTCACCTTTACATTCTATGTATTGACTTTATTTTAACGTATGTGACAGGTGTTTAAGGTGTTAGCTTGCTAGGAAAGCGAGGCAATAATAAAGCTTTAGAGCCCATCTAGCAGTTGTAGGTCGTAGCCTACCTAGGGGTCTCTAGAAGCGAATAAACTATAGCCATGGAGTCTCAATGACTCTGGGCAGTACTTTTAAACATTTGGTTTGTAATAAATTGAATCTGAGTTGTCGAAACAGTACTAATTGTTTAGTTGTATTCTATGATAACTTGGTTATTTATTTGGGATACGGTATGGGACGTATCACTTAACTGAATTTGTAATAATAGTTGTTGTGGAAACTTCTGGACAATCTGTTTCGCTCAGTGCCGTGCCCCGATGATTCCGCCATCGGTTGGGGTGTGACACCATACCCCTTCAGCCCTTAAGGAGGGTCGATTGTTATTGACTAATGGACTAATATCATTGCAAGGTATTGGACTTGTCCCACATCAGTTATATAGGCTCTCTCACCCACCAATGTGGGACAAGTCCTATACCTTGCAATGATATGAGTCCATAACAATCGAACCTCCTCGTTGGTTACCACAATGTTGGTCACAACTGGCTCTTTCCAGGCCACCACTCCAAGCCTCGTTGGTCACGGCCACGTTGGTCACGACTGGCTCTCTACAGGCTAGCACTTCGTGGGCCACCGCTCCAAGTTCTGGCTCTAATACCAATGTGATATATCAAATGAGAGAACTAAACCCAAAAGACTAGTCTGGTGGGTGAGAGAGCCCTTTTGTTTTGGTATATAAAACCCACATTGGTTGTCCATATAAGCAATGTAAGACAAGTCCCAAACCTTGTAATGGTATTATTCCATAACAAGGTAAGATCCGATAAGATGTATGAGAAACCACACATACATAGATATATACAATCTTGCATCCTTCATCCATGACTTTCTTGTAGGTTCATGATTTGGACCGTGACCCGTGATTAGTGTGCGATTATGTTCAAGACGGGAGAGATTAGAGACAGATAAACAAAACTTCTTTGTATAAATTCGGTAGTATAACGTTACAAAGCGGCCCGATTACAAGCTGACCGAACAATACCAAAGGAGCATACATCCGGGAGAGACCAAGTGGTGATCTCTCCCCCAAAGTCTAAAACCTTCCTCCAAACTCTCTGTTTGCAAATGAACAAGGGGTTGGTATTTATAGCCACACCCACTTGTCTTGCAAACACAAATGGTCAAACACATAACCTTCTCGTTTCACTTCAAACGAGTGGGTCAATACACGTTCGTTTGACCGTTTCACTAACTATTACATAATCAGCATAAAATAAAGCTAAACTATTCGAACATCATCGGACACAAAAACTGCACCAACATTTCTATTACTTTCAATTAATAAATATAATTAATTGAAGAAACATGAATGAATTATGTTGTACTTAGGACTTTAAAGGTGTACATAATGTTTTAAACTCTGTAAGTCTTCATACTATTTATATTTAGTTATCAAATATTTTATAAATTTTTAAAATTGATGACATGATATTCAAGTATTTTACCATAGGATACAAATATTTTAAACCTAAAATGTAAAAAAAATACACTAAAATTTCTAGGATAAATGTTGATATATATATATAAAGGGGAAGGTTAACTTGAGAATTGTAAGAAGGAATAAAAAACCATTCAAAATCAATTTTTTAGTAAAACCTTAATTATAATTATAATACAACATTAAAAAAGTATTTACAATTATATAATTCATCTCTCATATCTCCTCTGAAAATCACTTTTAACAAATTTCACACATATGAAAATATAAGACGTTTACACAAATGTAATTTTTTAATTTACAAATACATGTAAATTTTAGTGTGTAAATTAAATTTCGGATATTGTATTGGAATAACAATAATAGTATATTTTTTAAATATGAATGGTTTTTAATCAAGTTCGTGGTTCTCGATCATGTAATATATGAGTTCTCATTTTAACATTACCCAATATATGTGTGGAGCACATGCGTGTGTGTTCTTGTCTTTAAAAGATTGATGGTCCATTAGTAACCTTTTTTGATGAACACGGGTTAAAGTTTAGGTTATATCAATGCGCTTAAAAGAATTGATTTCATAAAACTATGATAACTTACCTGAAATGCTAATGCTTTCTTAAGTTGCATCAAAACTTCTTTTGTTGTCGGTCGCTTTTCTCTTTCATGATGTAAGCATCCGTAGGCAATCTTTTGGAATGTAGTTAATGAGTTTGGCTCGATATGTTCCCTTATTTGCTCGAACACTACCTCATAGTGCTTTCCTTCTTCAAATTTGTTTTTAATGAAATTAGGTAGATAGTGACCCTCATGCTTGTGAATTATAAACGTAGATCTTCCACACAACATCTCAAATAAAACCACACCAAATGAATAAATATCAGATTCTATAGTTAGGAATCCTGATTTCTGTAAAGTGGGTCCAAGTATCCTCGTGTGCCAGAAACATGATCGATAACATAGTCTGTTTCATGAGTCAATGGCCTTATTAATGAAAGTCAAAATCAACAAGTTTCTCTTTCCAGCCATGGTTTAGTAAAATGTTAGAAGATTTGATATCCCAATGTATCACCCTTTCTTGTTTTCCAACTCCTCCATGAAAGAAATACAACGCATTTGCAACGTCAATGCATATATTAAGTCATTCCACCCATGTATAAGAGAAGGATCACTCAAATACTTATCAAGACTTCCTTTGGTGCATACTCATAAATAATGATTTTTCATTCTTTTCATCACAATAGCCTAAAAGACCAATGACATTCTCATGCTTATACTCCAAAAGAATTTGGAGCGCACTCAAGAATTGTAGTTCCCCTTTTCCAAACCTCGTACCAATTGCTTTGCAACAACGATTTTAAATCCATCACCATCTTGAAGGTTTCCTTTATAGACTTTCACAAATCCTCCACCTCCAATGCAATTGTCATTATGAAAGTTTTTGGTGGCCTGATTTATGTCTCAAGTGAAATTCTTCGATTTTCATTGTTGGTTTTCTGTTGAACATGACATACCAAAACAAAACACATATATTGTTATGAATAGCCAAGTACGCCATGATCATGATGCTTCCTAAGCCCATTTGCTTGGAAGTGAGAGGTTGATCCTTAGGGAAGGCCTTCATGCCGACCGAGACCTCTCCAAAGTTAGGATCCTACATCCTACCTTTGATCATCCATGTGAAGAATAAGGCATCATTAGATTATTTCACTAAATATATGTAATATATAAGCGTTGAGAGACACTTTGTTGCACATATACTTACACTTAGGCTAGAGGTTGAAGAACATGAAGAGTGGTAATCGCCATTGGTAAAAGTGTTTCATATGGTTGTAATCTTTATGCCTTCTTAAACTCTTGGATTAGTTAATCTTATTAATATAATGCTTTTCTCTTATTTAGTGTGTTTATCCTTTACTAATTCTTTATTTATTATCTTTTGTGACAAGATTGCATGACCCCTTTGAAACTAAATTAACTTAACATCTTAATCTAACTGTATTAATTTAACCTATCATAACTTGAGTAAGGTGTGCGTATGACTTCTAGTACCTTTAATCAGCTCCAGTGTGCTTAATAAATCATGGAAGGTGAAGCTTATTAGTACACTCATGGCGTACAACAACCCATATACTAATAAGAGAAATCCGAACTTGGTTTACTAAGACTATTATTATGTAGACTTCTTGTATTTAACCAGCTTTGGGTGACAAGCTTCTTGTATCGAAATGGATCTTAGGGTAATAACAGGCTTCTGGTATTACATTGAGATCCACTGGGAAGACTTCTGGTATTGCACCAAGATCCTTTTGGGGGGTAAAAGTTAAGATGATAACTTAATGGGGGAATATGGTAATCTGGTGGAATAGAAGATAACCGGTGAAAGGGGTCTATTTTGCTTATTCGGTAACTTAATTAATTTGATGTCTAAATCGCTTCAATTATTGTAAAAGACCCCAAAATGTGTGATCCAATTTGTTAAGCTTGAAATGCAAACACCTATCAATTAAGTTATGAAAAGATAATATAACCAAGATGGCCTCAAGACAATCTTGTTGTGGCATATCGTTTACTAGTCAAAAGGCTAAGGAAGGTTTATTATGGACATATTTCTAGACCGGTCTATCGATATGTTGTGACAAGATTAAGGGGAGTTCGCAACCAGACCAAGGAAGCCACTTCTAATCCTATTAAAATATAAAATAAAAGACTTAAACATTTTCATCATTTTATAAGATAGACTATATTAATTAAGAAAGACTTATCCAAGAGTCATATTTTACTATTTTAGTCTACTAAACTAACTACAAATAAGGATGGTCATAATAATAATAAACGGTAGAGTAAAGGAAGCGCGTTCCTTGGATGTTACTTGATTCTTATCAAAAGTTATACTATATGCGATGGGTTCTCTGCCTGTTGCGTGTATTTAGATTAATAAAAATCATTTTTATAAATTTAAAGCTAGATAATTGTGTTCCTTAGTTATTAAGTTAACACATTTAAGTGTGCTCAATATTATCAAATTAATATGCATAATTCACATGACATCAGGTATATAAGGTTATCAAATGCACTAATAATGGGTCTTCTATATCCCATTCCATATATGCCGATGACATTATTGTTCTTGGTGAATGGTCAAAGGAAAATGTTAGCAACCTTAGGTGTATTCTTAGATGCTTTAACTTGGCGTCAGGGTTAAACGTAAACTTGGCAAAAATTAGCGTTTATGGCATTGGTATTGATCAACAAGAAATTCACAACATGACAAATTTCCTTAGGTGCAAAAGTTGTAGTTTTCCATTTAGACATTTCGAGTTGGCTATGAGAGCAAATATGAATCTTGTCAAAAACTGGAAGCCTATGGTTGACATCTTCAAAAACTGCGTAGCTATATGGAAAGCAAAACAACTTTCCTATGGTGGAAGAGTTACTTTATTCAAGCTCCGGTTCTAGAAATCGATAGCTTGGATAGATTGAGAAGAGTATTATTTTGGGGTGGCTCTGAAGAAAAGGCAAAAATGAATTGGGTGGCGTGGGATATAGTTATGGCCCAGATGGAATATGGCGGTTTGGGTTTTGGATCATTGAAGAATGCTAACCTAGCTATGTTGGCAAAGTGGTGGTGGAGATTCAAGGTAGAAGAAAAGGGTCTTTGAAGGAGAGTTATATGGGCCATTCATCATAATTCACGATCATGGTCCGCTATCCCGGCAAAGATCTCTATATGGGCCATTCATCATAATATACAATATTCATCATACTCTTCAAAAATGGGAATTGATCTTCATATGAAAATCCGGAACAAGGTGGGTAATGGGGTGAACACTATGTCTTGGCTCGATTTATGTGTCGGGGACAATCCTCTTCACGAAAGGTTGCCTACCTTTTTTTGCTTTGAAAAATTAAAAAATGCAGAGTATTGGAACATATAATGCGGGTTGGAGGTGTAAATCACTTATACTGGGATTGGGTGAGGCCTATGGAATAGGGGCAAAAGTTGCTGAACTCGCTAGCTTGGCTGCCCCCTTGCTGTTGTATCGTTCTCAGATTTGCCAGAGAAAGTCGAGTGGGGCTTGCATCCTTCTGTTTTTTCGGTTGCAAGTTTAAAGTCGGTATTAAAAACACGAACAAAATGCTCATGTGGAGTAAACGGGTACCAAAGAAAGTCGGTTTCGTTGTTTGGCGAGTGGAAAAAGAACGCCTTCCAACTACATCGGCTCTGGTGGGGAGGAATATTCAAGTGAATATGGATAGGTTTGCATTGTATTAGGAATACGTGGAGACAAGCGAACACATTTTTGTCTCATACCTTTTTGCTCAGACGATTTAGTCCCTTGTTACTCAATGGTGCAAGATCCCTCGGTTCTTCGATCATGGAATAAGAGATATTCTTGACTTACATATTAATATGTCGGGTTATGTTAAGAAGAAGCAAGCCTTACATGCCATAGTCCATGTCACTATTTGGAGCCTTTGGTCAGCGAGAAACAAGATAATTTTTAATGGTACTTACATGCCGGTGTCAAACATTATGGAGGAAGTAAAGGCTACGAGGTACTTATGGGTTAAGAAACGATCTAAAGACTCGACTCTAACCTGGTAAAATGGAGGAGATTTGAAGGCTTTGGTTAAACTCGGTTGAGATTTGGCTTGGATACTTTATTTTGGTTTATGGCGTGCAAATATTTGATGGTTTTTTGTTAAGTTTATTTTGTAAATTTGGTGTAGACCCTTGCTAAATTTAATAAAGTTTTATGTTGACCATTTAAAAAAAAATACTCAAATTAGGAAAGGGACGTTTACCCAAATATATCTATACCTACTATTCACTAATATTATGGCAACTAGCTTCAAATTTTGATATAATAACCATTTTGTAGATTTCGATTAAACAAAAAGATTCAGGTTAATCAAGTTTACTACAAAGTCATTTTATTTATTTATTTATTTATTTATTTTTTTTTTTTTGTAGATTTCGATTAAACAAGAAGATTCAGGTTAATCAAATTTACTACAAAGTCATTTTATGTTTTTAAATGGAGCAAAAATATTGATTTTAAGGATGGATAAAGCAAATTATTTTGGATGATCTAGAACTTTAAAGACCAATAATTTCACGTATGCCCACTTCCGTGACATCCTAACTCATTTGTATTTTGTTGAAAATTCTTAAAAGAAAATTCTTACTTCCATCTTATAACATCCAACTTTGTTTTAGCCGCTATAAAAGCATTGCCTTTTTTATTTCTTTTCACAAATTAAGTAAACAACTTCATAAAATACATTTACAGGGTCTAGAAAAATATATTCAAAAAATGGTATTCATGACTAGAGCTCTTATCTTGGTTTCCATGGTAGCATGTCTCACATCAATTGCTCACGCCATTGCTGGCCAAGCGACTTTCTACACTCCGCCCTACGTTCGTAAGTATACTTTCATCAAAGATTAACTAAACCGATTTGTCTTTGTACGTGTATATCATCTTGAGTCTTTGTACATGTATATTATCAAAGATTAACTAAAACCGATTTGTTTTTGTACGTGCATATTATCTTGAGTCTTTGATTGTGTTATGTATACATGTAGCATCCGCATGTTTTGGCAACGGAGACCGTGGTGTTATGATTGCCGCAGCAAACATCGGCTTATTTGCCAACAGAACAGCCTGCGGGACTAGGTATCGTGTGACTTGTACCGGAACCACCTCAACTGTTTTGCAACCTTGCACAGGCAATAGTGTTGATGTTACCATTGTTGATGTTTGTGTCTCATGTGCACAAAATCAACTTGATCTTTCTCAAGAGGCATTTGCGGTGATTGCTAATCCTGATGCGGGGAGAATTAACATTGAATATGTCCGGTAACTATACACAAAACCCCCAAATTTCGTATGTTGAATTTACAAACTTTTTTATGGCACTTTTGACTAACTTCGGATTCTTTGTAAATGACAGGATCTGATTAAATAAAATATGCATTCAACATGCCAAAGATCAACACCATGTATGACTTTTCTTTAAATAAATGAGACAATAGGGTAATATAACCGTTGTTTATGTGTCTCATGACATCGTGTCCAGTCATTTAATAAAATGGTTTGTCTAAGCTATTATTTAAAAACACAAACTCTAGTAATGCATGTCTACAATTATTCATAAATTTCTGATCGTGCCATACATTTTACATTCATATTTTATTGCTAAATTATTTATTTTATTAAAGTATCTAATTTTAATATAACCTAACTATATATAATAACTTATATTTAAATATATTACATAATTTATAATTGAAACTTAGAAAATGAAATAATATAAATATACACATATTAGTAATGGGTAGGGTTCAGCGTGAACAACCTCCCAAGAATGAATTGTGTGAACAGATATGAACCATTGATTTCCTTTTTACACTACTACAAAACAGATCTTTAGACGGGGTGATATGGGAAACCACACCGGTTTAAAATCAATTCTTAATAGATGGTGTTCAATTTTAACACCGACTTAAACTTGATGAACACCGTCTTTTAAATTTCAAAACATTTCAAATATTAATTAAAACAAATATTTTTTAACATCGTCTTATAAACATTTGCTGAAAAAAAAAATTTATAATAAAAAAGGTTTTCGAGAAATACATCAAGCTTACCAATGGAACATTTTCAAATCAAACCAAAACAATACACATTCAAATCGGAAATAAACCCATAGACATCCAATTCGGAAATAATCCCGTCAAATTACAAACATTTGTTGAATGCATAACAAATTACGTTAAATTGTATAAATAAACTACATAAGCTAATCTAACGAGATACCTAACTCTCTAAAAAACTTCGGCATCAACGTCATCAACAAAACATCTATTTCATTCTCTGTAGCCTCTCTCGTGTCGTGCCACATCTAAAATAAAAGTAGATAGAAAGAGTTATTGCAATTCACTACAAGAAAAATACCTTATAGGGACGACATTTTTTCAGCTTATAGAGAGGGAATGTTGTCTCTATAGGCATTTTTTCACCTATAGAGATGATATGTTGTCTCTGTAAGGTTTTGTCTCTATAGCCTCGTCCCTATAGCCCAAAGAGTCGTCCCTATAAATGTCTTTGCTATAGACAAATTTATAGAGACGACATGTCGTCTCTACAAGTTTGTACAAAAATATTTTTAAACCCAATAAAGACGACATGTCGTCTTTATAGGTTTTCTTAAAAAAAATTTCTATGAAGTCATAAAACATATTCAAACAACATAGAAAATCACTTCAGGAAAACTAATGAAATAGCCTTTACAAAGAATCAGACAAACATGTTAAACTATAACAACAAATAATACTTACTTGTTCATAAAAAAAGCTTGTCTTTTAACCTTGACAGCTTGACTTCTATACATGTTTTCCATTGACCCGTTCAGTAGCTCTGTAAAAAAACATGGTACAAATTTACAAAGCCTATCACTAGGGGTGCAAACGAGCCGAGCTACTCGCGAGCTACTCGAGCTCGGCTTGTAAAAAAGCTCGAACGAGCCGAGCTTAAACGAGCTCGAGCCCGAGCTTCGCTTATCGAGCTCGAGCCGGCTCGCGAGCCTAATCGAGCTTTCTGTTTATATATTTTTTATTAATATATTAAACATATATTTATATAATAATAATTACCATTTATATAAATATAAAAAAAATAACTAAATTATATGTATAATAATAACTATAATTAATATAAATTAATTAATAAATATTAAACGAGTCGAGCCTGAGCCGAGCTCGAGCTTGAAAAATTACCTTCAAGCCGAGTTCGAGCTTGAGAAATAAAGCTCGAATCGAGCCGAGCTCGAGCTTTCATGTGTTAAACGAGCTCGAGCTCGAGCCTGAGCCTAGTCGAGCTCGGGCTCGGCTCGTTTGCACCCCTAGCTATCACTATGCCAAAATACATAATAATTCATCTTAACCTTTATCACATAAACATTTAGATCAGTCCAACCACAATGAAATGAAATCCACATAATTTATGAAAACAAAAATCAAGTAAATATGCAATAATGACTCTTGTGGTGTTAATAACTTTGTTATTTAGTAGGAGCATCCGTGAACTGGCATTTAGATCACCTTTCTGTTCTCCACACACATCATGCCCAGCCATATCAACATCTGATTCAGAACTCACATTCAAACCAAATTAAAATCATGTTTCTGGGAACAACAATTTATGGTAAATGTATAGTAAATCCACATCTGCCTAAACTAATAATCAAACATAGCTAAAATAAAAACTCGGTAGATAATTTACAATCAACCTACACACCATAAGCATTCAGATCTCCATTCTATTAGATATACTACTATTTTTCAAAAGCAACAATTTATAGCTATTAAATCTCAAAGAGCTTATCACCCCCTAGATTTAGATCTGTCAATAAGGCATCTTACGTTATTTAAGTGTATATTTCAGTTCTCCAGATCTAATATTTCTCAACACACACAAAATCACTAAGTTTCAGTATAGAATCATGAAGATAAACATTTTATTTGAAGGTTTGACGGAGGGAATGGTTGAAAATTTTAATTAAGACGGTGTTCAAAAACACTATCTAAAGGGTGCATATATATAAGCATAAGACAGTGTTCAAAGGGAACACCGTTTAAAGGGTGGGGAATTGATTTTAAGACGGGGTTTAAGCATAAGATGGGGTTATATGGAATTTTGTTGAATATTTTAATTGGATTGACACAACGGCCATGTGAGGAATTGATTTTAAGACGGGGTTATTATTATAACACCGTCTAAAAAAGATCTTGAACACCGTCTAATGCTTCATATTGTAGTAGTGTTAGTTGTTAAGGGTAGGATTGTAATTATATAAAAAATTAGATTTAAATCATTATTTTAATAATTGAATTAAGTTACATCTTTCCTAATTTAAATTCATTATCCACATTATGTTTATTTATTAATAAGATAATTATCAAAACAAACAACAAATCACCATATTTCAATTTTAATTTTTATTCAGATTTAATCATCAGAATTCAAATTTTGATTTTCAAGATCCACGTAACCTTTATATTTCAACGGTACACACATGTGTATTTGGATATAAATAGAACAGTACACATGTATACTCAGCATCGTACATATGTGTACAGTAAGTAATTCACAGGTGTACATCAACTTTCAATACAAAAAAAAAAATATGAGATATCACAAAAACAGACGATATACACATGTGTACATCGCATTAAAAAGAGGGCAAAATCAGAATACACATGTGTACATCGCATTTAAACAAATAATTATTTTAATAATTGAATTAAGTTACATCTTTCCTAATCCTTGATTTGATTTGTGAGAGATTTATGCAAACAATTTAAGAAGATAATTGATTACTTGATTTGTGAGAGATTTATGCAATCAATTTAAGACTGAAATTACATATATACCCTTTTTGTATTTAATTAAATGAAAAAAATTAACCAAATAATTACCATCATGTCACTCACTTTAATCTGAAGATCATAAAAATTAAGGGCACAGATCAGTTCACGCAGTTCCCTCTTGGAATTTTGTTCACGTTTGAACCTAATCCTATTAGTAATATTATTTATTTTAATCAACAAGTTAAGCTACATAACCAATGTATATTATAATAATTCTGTTAATTCAAGATGGGTCCGAAACCCATCGCTGAAACAAATGGTAAGTTACCAAAGGATTTTACC
Source organism: Helianthus annuus (assembly GCF_002127325.2). NCBI lineage: Eukaryota > Viridiplantae > Streptophyta > Magnoliopsida > Asterales > Asteraceae > Helianthus > Helianthus annuus. The sequence continues at coordinate 31,451,791 of NC_035435.2, forward strand.
ATGTCAATCCTCGAATCCAAAATATTGTTTGATCAATACATAGTTTATGTATAACTAATAAGTTTTACATGTACAATACCGGAAAGAAAATGTATACAACAATATTATATGCCAAAAGAATACCGACACATATTATATTGATCGAAAACCATATAATTAAGAAAATATGAATACCGATGCTGGTATTGTTGTCTGATTCGTTATGGTAATACTATGATAATGGTACTTTGTATAGCTTATGATGCAGAAAAATAGATTACAATTTCATTTTAATAAAATTTGTATCAGATGAAGATGAATACGGAGAGAAAAAGATAAACAATTTGCGTATTTATTTATTTTTAATCAAAAACTTTTAAGCCACGTTTTATTTTAATCAAGAATCGATGACAAAGTTCAGTAATTTTGAAGTGGATAAAACCAATTTTATATGCTGCTACAATCAATATAAATGGGTCTACATATTCACACACCCAACTCTCTCTTTCCACACCCTTCAAGACGTTTCGTATAGACATATACAAGGCGTATTACCTTTTTCAATTTCTAAGAGAATCTCCGATTATGTCATATTTTGTCTTATTTGTCTCGTATAGGTCTATACTGGTCGTCTAGGCGTAAAAAGACCATTTAACCCCTGATTTAGGCCTACACTGTGGGTAAATTGGCCTTTTTTTGCCTCTCATATATGCCTAGTATAGGCCTATATGAGGCATATGTATATAATTCAAATTACCATTTTACCCTTGAGTTATGCCTATACTGGGGGCAAAACAGGGCTATAATGGTCTTTTGGACACCATATATGCCCAGTATAGCCTTATACTGGGCGTCTATTTTTATTTTTTTTGTTTCCACTTTTTAAATATTTAAAAAGAGAAAACAAAAAAAAATAAAAATAGACGCCCAGTATAGGGCTATACTGGGCCTATACGAGGGGTCCAAAAGACCGTTATAACCCTGTTTTGCCCCCGGTATAGGCCTAATTCAGGGGTATAATGGTCTTTTGGTCCACATAGACGCCCAGTATAGCCCTATACTGGGCGTCTATTTTTATTTTTTTTTGTTTTCTCTTTTTAAATATCAATAACACTAATATTAACTATAAAAAACTCATATTAATATCAATAACACTAATATTAATAATAAAAAACTCATATTAATTATAATAACACTAATATTAGTTATACGATGCCTATACAAGACTTATACTATACGATACGATACAACACGATAGGCTTATACAAGACTTATACGAGACTTCACTATACTATACGATACGATGCGATACAACACGATACTATAGGATACGATACTACATCCATAGGCCCACACAATGTCTATACGAGACCTATACGAGATTTATACTACACTATATGATACGATAGTATCGTATTGTATCGTATAGTATGGTATCGTATAGTGTATAGTATAAGTCTCGTATAGGTCCCATATAGGTCTATACGAGACCTATATGAGACTTATACTACATTATACGATACAATACAATACGATACGATACTATAGAATATGATACAATGCCCGTATACGTCGATAGGCCTATACAAGACCTATAAGGGACCTATACGAGACCTATACTACAGTATATGTTAAAAACAATGTAATATTTCTACGTTCGAATATTTTTAAAGGCCGATCTTGAAAACAGTAAAATATTTTTATAAAAAAAGAAAACTTTTCTTAAAAAACAACTCAAATTACCCCACCAAAACACCCATTTTTTTACTCAAAAAAACATCACCCTCCAAAAACAATCAAATTAACCTATCAAAACATCCATTTTTCAACTCAAAAAAACACCAACAAGGGGTCCTAATATTAATTATTTAAAATAAAAGACTTGGTTTTGTATAAAAGTTTGTTAAAACGATTAATATTGTATAAAATGTTTGTTAAAAAAAAACCCTTATATACGCCCAGTATAGGCTTATACGTGGCATATAAGGGGCAAAGGGTTATATATGAGACCTATACGAGGGGCCCTATACGCCCAGTATAGGCCTATACGAGGCATATTGAAGCAGTCAAACCAGAAGTGACATGAGTCAGACACTGACTTTGATGTAACCCTATACGCCTCGTATAGGCCTATACGAGGCATATACGACGAGGCAAAGGGTGTCTAAATAGACAGATAGATTGTGTGAATAGGTTGAGCCATATAAATAGACTAGATGACAAAAAAAATTAATATCGTAGCTTTGGGTGTAAAGCTAGCTCCAGGTGTAAAGAGGGTAACACGGGCCTAAAGGCCAAAGGCCCAAAGCTGAATTAACAATAATAATTGGAATTTGAGATAGAACTTTAATATAGTACTTAGAGTTGATAACACTCTTCGGAAAGATGATTCAACATATACTAACAATTCATGATAACATCAAATCAATATATTATCCATCTGATTAAGCTGAAAATTGGATCATGACTTCAAAAGTCGAATCATAAACAATTATACTAGGAACCTATCACATACACTAGATAATCACCAAAGTGTAGGTCCACCCGGAGGATCGAGTAACCTCTATTCCCTGTTTTCCGACAAACCCGAAAGTTCGGAATCCAAACGGGTTTGTTAAACCAAGTGACGAACACGTAAGACACAACGATTAACACTCCATTGTATTAATCTAGAAACGGTTACAATACAATGTTTACAAATGGTCTCTGTAAACTCTCAGTGTGTGTGTGTTACAGTGTGTTCGCTCTCAAATCTATTCAGACTTGTCTAACGTGTTCTGTCTGTTATCTGTGTATATATACTGAACTAGGACGACGAAACACATCATAGTCGACGAAACAAGTGTTATGTCGCCGAAACACAATAACAAATTCATCAAAGTCGACGAAACAAGTGTGTTTCGTCGACATATATGTTGTCTGGCCCAGGTTTACTTACGGCCCAAATGCAAAGTTTCTTGGCCCAATGGTAGTGGCCCAAACAAGTTGATTTCGGCCCACATGCATACAATACGTTGACTGAATTCTCACAAATATGCAGATTGTATAGAATAGTCAATATGTGACATCATCATGATGATGTCATGGGGATGTGGCAGCGGGAACCGGCTCACGGCGCTTCATGCTTCGCGTGTCGATCTCTAGGGCGCACGACGGCGGAATGTCGTGACGTCGGGCTTGAGCCGAACCTAACCGGGTCGAACCGAACCGAGTTGAACCGAACCGAGTCGCGTCCACATAGTATGTATCAACAAACTCCCCCTTGGACGGTACTCATAAGGTTCATCTTCCATGTCTTCCATGTCGGAGGATCTTCAAAGTCTTCACGCGTCGTGAGTAGAAAGTGTATTAACAAACTCCCGCTTGTATTTAGGAAGTGTATCAATAAACTCCCCCTTTGATTATGCTTGTGAATCTTTTGACTTCAATGCTTGTGATCCTTGTGGTGTTGATGATTGATCAGCGGCAACTCGATCATCTTTATCATTTGAGTGCCTTCACGTCGTGTCTTCATTCCGAAGCTTGTCAACGAGCATGTTCTCTTCGCCTTTAGCATCTGCACATGCAAGAAATCTAAACGCGTAATGAGAACAACTGCTTGGAATATAGTTAACATTAAACAAATGACACACATGTGACCATGTTTTCAACTACCGTCCGACAGTTAGTTTGAAAAATTAACAGATTTTTCAATTTTGATTATTAACTTTCAAAACTTGCAAATTTTGACCGTTTATGAAGATTCCGTCGTTTTGGTTTTCATTCAGATTTCAGGCAACGAAGACTCGAGTTCCAACATCGGTTAATCAAAACTAAATTAGAAATAAAATCTTTTTGACTTTTATAAAGTTTATATTAAAACACACCTAAAATCTTTTTGGAATTTTTGAATATTTTAAACTTAAAGACTGAAAGCAATAAATAAATATATACGGAGTTGCAGAAACTAAGAAAAGTAAATATATACAAACATTCTTTTTGCGAGTTTCGAGGGTAAGAGAATCATATCAGTGTACAGTCATGCGAAAACACTCTTGTTGTTCTTTTTGTTAACAATTTGATAAACATCCTATAACGATTATTGGTATTGTTATCCACATAAGCTCAACTTATCATATGTAATCATGGCGAGGGGATACGTTAAGGTATGATTTATACTTACGGACCGGTGTTCATCCACATCACGATACATTCCCGTATCAAGGTATGCACGAGGGTTCATCTTACCGGTGAGTATACCGTTTATCATTTGTTTGACCGTATATGATGTGAGATTCTCACTTATTTTGATTGAAAACAAGCCCTATGTGATAGAATCACTTATTGATGAGGAACTTGATTTTCATATGCATGAGGGCACAGGAGCAAGTCCGTGAACAGGTTAGTACTTTCGTACAGCAGAGAGACGAACTTGACTCCCGGATAAATGTGATATATTATCACTTATTTTGATTGGACATGTGATTGTTTATCACTTATTGAGGTCGTATGCAGTATGTACACGTATGTATAGTATCATGGAAGATCTAGACTTGCGTCCCCGTTATTTTTCGGTAAAAGATACAACCATGATACCCAGATGATAAGCAACATAAAGACCCGAATATCTCAGAACCTCGGCAATCTCTCAAACGAAATTTTGGTACTAAGACCATATGCCAATGAATGGTTCCCACCTGGTCTTCAGTCGATTTAGGTTTATATCACCCTGCACACTTTAAACTGATTGTGAGCCTACCGATACATCTTATATAGAGCTACTTATCGTTTTTCATTTAAGGTTTAGAGAGTTTTGGACAGACCACTGATGTACTATCATTTTCTCTTTTGCTCGCCAGGAAACTCATTTTTGTTTTTCTATTGTTTTTGTGTTTTTGAAATTTTTCGATGTTTTTGGATTTTCAAATTTTGATTTACTCCCCCTAAAATCAACAAACTAAGATAAAATTTAAAAGACACAAAGATATGTACAAAAATGATTTTCCAATGTTGATTTTACTCTTGCTTAACCTTAATGCCGTTTACCAATAATAAAAAGTCAAATCTTGATTTGTCAAATGCTTTGGTAAAAAGGTCGGCACGCTGGTCATCGGTGTGGACCTTAACAACATCGATTAGCCTTTTATCAAAGCAATCACGTATGAAGTGATATTTGATTTCGATGTGTTTGGTCTTTGAATGCTGCACAAGATTTTTAGTGATCTGTAAGGCAGCAGAATTATCAACGTAAATAGGAGTAGTTAGGAATTCAAAAACCGTATTCGCGCAATTGTTGTTGGATCCACAGGACTTGGGAACAACAACTTGAGGCAGCAATGTATTCAGCTTCGCATGTTGATGTAGCTACACACGTCTGCTTCTTACACTGCCATGTGACTAGGCGATTTCCTAAAAACTGACATCCAGCCGTTGTGGATTTGCCGTCGATTTTGCATCCGCCAAAATCAGAATCACTGAAAGCGATCAAGTCAAAGTTATTATCCCTAGGGTACCATAGACCGGTGTCAGGGCAACCCTTCAAATAACGAAAAATCCTTTTTACAGCTGCAAGATGTGAGGCCTTCGGGTTGACTTGATATCTGGCAAGCAGGCACGTTGGGTACATTATTTCTGGTCTTGATGCGGTGAGGTACATAAGAGATCCGATCATCGCGCGGTAGTATGAGGGGCTAACAGCTTCACCCTTCAAGTCTGGATTAATTCCGTGATTTTGCTGCAATGGGGTACCGATGGGCGTTGCATCAGACATCTGGAACCGGCTCAAGATGTCACCAACATATTTAGTCTGATGGATGAATATCCCAGACTCAGTTTGTTGCACTTGTAGGCCCAAAAAGAAAGTCATTTCCCCTATAGCACTCATCTCGAATTTATCCTGCATAATGCGCTCGAAATTCCTACACAAAACATCATTTGTAGAACCAAATATAATATCATCAACGTGTACCTGTACCAGTAGAAGATCTCCATTTTGTTCTTTGATGAAAAGAGTACAATCGATAAGACCTCTGCAAAATCCATTCTCCAGCAGATAATTAGATAAGGTTGCATACCAAGCTCGTGGTGCTTGATGTAGACCATAGAGAACTTTATTCAGCAACCAAACCCGATCGGGATGGATAGGATCTTCAAAACCTGGAGGTTGTTCGACGTACACCTCTTCTTCCACCACACCATGTAAGAATGCACTTTTGACGTCCATCTGGTAAACCTTGAATCCTTTGAATGAGGCATAAGCCAGAAAGATCCGAATTGCTTCCAGACGTGCAACAAGTGCATACACTTCGTTGTAGTCGATCCCTTCAATCTGACGAAAACCTTGAACGACTAATCTTGCTTTGTTTCGGATAACTACTCCACAGTCATCCTTTTTGCATTTGAAAACCCAACGGGTACCAATCTTCTTGTAACCAGCAGGTTTCTCTACGAGTTTCCAGACACCAAGCTTCTGGAATTGTTGCAGTTCTTCCTGCATTGCTTCAACCCAAGAGTTATCTTTCATAGCTTCTTTCCAAGTTCTTGGCTCTTCTAGTGAGACATAACACGCGAAAGACCAATCGTTTTGTTGACCAAATTCTCGAATAGCTGCATATAGGCCTGCATTGTTGTTGTTCCGCAACATGTTTCTTGTTTGAACGCCACTCTGTACATTTCCGATGATGTTTTGTTGAGGATGGGTATTGTGAATCCTTGTTTCTGGATTATATTGAACTGGAATATTTGTACCCAGATTGTTGAGATTGAGATCAACAACCAATTCAATACCCGGAATTGACGAAGAGGATGATGCAGTAGCTTTAGCTGTTCTAGGGGCATCCACTGGAGGTGTACCTTCTGAAGTACCATGAACTGCTATTGTTGGAGCTTCTTGATCTGCATCTAGAAATTCATCATCCTCTGAAGATTCGTTCAATTCGGTAGCATCGTGAAAATCCTCATTGTCGAGAGCATTATTGTTCACTGAAGATGATTCTTGATTGACAATAATTGGACGAACCAACGGTGAATCTGTTGCATTGTCACTCTCGAAAACATCCTTGCCGCAGCATTTTCTTCAACTGCTTCAACATCGATCGAATTGAAAAAGTCATCGTACTCAAACATCCAAGGCTGACCAGGACATTTGACTGACAATGTGTGCCTTTGTACTCTGACCTCAGACCATTCCTCGACCCTTTTAGTCTCTAGATTCCAGACTCTTATGTTCGGGGTGGCATACCCAAGAAAGTATCCCTCAATTGCTTTTGCCCCAAACATTCCATTAGGATCGATTATTGTGCACGGAGCTCCAAACGGTTCAAGATAGGACAAATCTGGTTTCCGTTTGTTAAGAAGCTCAAAGCAGTTCTTGTTATGCCTTTTGACTGTAAGGACTCGGTTCAACGTGTAACATGCAGAAGCCACAGCTTCACTCCAGAATGGAATCGGCAATTGTGATTCTACTAACATTGTCCTAGCAGTCTCGATCAATGAACGGTTTTTACGTTCAGCGACGTCATTCTGTTGAGGAGTGTAAGCAGCACTAAATTCGTGAAGAATACCTTTTGAAGTGCAAAACTCCGCCATGGCATGATTTTAAAATTCTGTACCATTGTCGCTGCGTATCCTTCTAACCTTCAACTTATACAAATTCTCAATCTGAATGATCAAGTTTTTGATAATACCAAAGGTTTCACTCTTGTGTGCCATGAATGCCACCCAAGAAAATCTTGAATAATCATCAGTTATCACGAGACAATATTGATCATTCCGAATGCTTTTATGCTTGACAGGACCGAACAAATCCATGTGCAAACGTTCAAGCGGAACGACCACCGTGTTGATCTTCTTAGTCGGGTGTCGCTTCTTTGTTTGTTTTCCTTTCTAGCACGAGACACAGACGTCTTGAAGATGGAAGTTTTTAAGAGGAACACCATTCACCAATTCATTTGACACAAAATGATTCATTTTGCGTAAGTGAATGTGACCCATTCGTCTGTGCCAAGAGATTGAGTTTTTTCTGTGGCTTTGGAAACGAAACAGGTTGCTTGTGCAGACGTTGTGATAGCTTGGCTCATATCAAGGACATACAAATCATTTATCCTTGGAGCAGATAAGAGAATCCATTCTTTTGGAATTTTGAAGCCGGGTTTCAGCACGTAACATCCATTTGCATCAAAGTGTACTGAAAATTGTTTACCACAGATTTGTGAAATGCTGAGAAGATTGTGATCAAGTTGTTGTACAAAGTTAATCTTGTCAAAGCTTACAACCCCGTTGGATATCATTCCTTCACCAGTAATATATCCGCCTTTATCTCCAGCAAAAGCAACATAACCTCCTCTAATAGATTTGACGTCGTAGAGAAGCTTCATGTCGCCTGTCATGTGCCTGGATGCCCCACTATCAACAATCCAATGACTACTGATAGTTCCTCCTGGAACACCCTGCACATGAACTCACATGATTAGTTGGAGATGGGGACCCAAGCCATTGTGGTCTTGGGTCTTCCATTTTCATCAACGACAATAACTTCCACTTTTCGATGATTCGGAAATTGTGATGATCCCTCTGAATTTGTGGTCATTTTAGGTTTCCATGTCTGTTGAGTTTTACCAGCTTGATTGTTTGAAAATTTAACTTCGTGATTGTTTGAAGTTTTTGAAAATTTTGAACTTTCTGGTTTAACTGGAACAGATTGTTTTTGAACCACTTCAGTTTTAAGTGCTTTCTCAATTACCTTGACTGGTTGGCGTCTCTGTTTCTTTTCCCTTTCTTTTAAAAGGCGGGGATCTTGTTTTGAAGAAACAGATCGCTTTTGGTAATTTCGTTCATGGGAATCATCAATTTTGGCTTTCAACGTATGAAGATATGGACAATTTCGAATTATATGTCCAATTTCACCACATTCAAAACATGATCTTCGTTCAACAAACCCCGAAGTATCATGTGATGGTCTTGTCGATGATGAACTTTGTGATCCCGAGGTACTTGGTTTTGAACTGTTTGGTTCATTTCTTTTCAACACTTTTGCTTGCTTAACGAAATCTAAGTTAGATTTGTTTTCAAATGTTTCAATTTTGTCCGTTCCCTTAGATTTCACAAAGTTCACCTTCTTGACCTTTTTCTGATTCTGTTTCTTTTGACCTTGAGTCGTTGATTTACCTTTTGGTTTGGTATGATTTTGCTGCTTCTTCATTGTCGGTAACTTCTGATTGGCATATAGTTTTCGAACTTCGGCTTTTGGGATAGGAGGGCACTGTGACGTGTGATCCTATCTTTCCCAAAAACTTACTTGTTGAATTTTCAAAAACTTTACTGATTAAAGATTGAGTTACATTCTTAATCGGAAAATCTTTGCCAGAATAAATTTTATCATCACCAACAAGAGTGTAAGCAAATTCACACTCTCAGATTCTTTTGCAAACGTGGACTTGGTCGGAACAGTCTTAGCAGGTTTTGTGGGAGGATCACATAGAATATGATTCTCAAGAGGTATGTCCTCTTCTTTGATCACCGCATCAGACTTTGCTGAGTTAGTATCATCGGATTCATCATCAGAAGAATCAGCATCCTCAACAACAACTGGAGGATCCTGACTCGGTTCAGCAGAAGACACACATGTATCTGCTGATACATCCGAATCTGATGATACTTCCTTCTTGTATCCAAGTCCGGTTGCAAATTCCTCAATGTCCAAAGGAACAGATGGCTCAAAGTAAGTTCTATCCTCCTCATCAGGCATGGCATCATAATTGTGTCTAACAGGTGGTGGACATTTCTTATATCAAATGCATGTGACATCCTTTTTCTCTTTCTGAACGTCAATGATGTGATCCAACACATAGCTAGAGCTTAAACAACTGTCTAACTTGAGCTGGATCGCCTCACTTTCAGTTTTAACACAAGCCATTTCTTTTTACATTATCTCATGGCGATTGATATACAAATTTATGTCAGTTTGTTTTCTTGAAACTATTTTTGTCAGCTCGGTTTTATCTTTCTTTAATTTTTCAATTACCGATTTAAATTCCTTTTCATGGTTTTCATAAAACATGTTGGCTTCTGTGCATTTAGAAAGATCTACTGTCAACTTTTGGTTGTGGATGAATGTCACATCATACTTGTTTTGCAAAGCCTCATGTTTGCTTTGCAAATCACACCACTTATCATTCAAAGAAACATGTTTGTCTTGCAAATCAAACAAAGTAGCTTGTAAAGCATCATGTTTGCCTTGCAACTCAGACATATTTGCATCCAAATCAGCACATTTAATACTCAAGCTAGCACAATTATCACATTTAACAACAGTAGGTTTATCGACACATACCTGGCTTGATGAACTGTCGACATTAGCCATAAAGGCTGAATGGAGAGAAGAAGAAGAATAAGCAGCTTGATCCACCAGAATAGATCTTCTATGATCTCCTGCTGCAGCTTCTCTCAATAGCTCATCAACATCTGCATCGATTGACGCACTTGACGTGTCATCCAACTGATCATCACCTGAACTTGAGGATTCTTCATCCGAGCTTCTACTGTATCCGGAACTGTCTTCGTCTTCAGAAGATTCATCACCATTGGTGGAAGATTCTCCACCACTGGCATGCTTAAGATCCTTGACAACTTCAGCAAAACACGCTGTTCCATCCGGAGCATCATTTCCCAACTGAATCGACCAATCACAACCTTCATCTACTTGAACCACAAGAGCCTGGTTGGCATTTGATGGTCCCGCTTGACTTGGGTTGTTGACAGGTATCAACGTACGCTCGTTATTCATGTTCTGATTTTGTTGGTTGCCTTGATTCCTGAACGGATTCTGGTTCCCATGCTGAGCTGGCTTTGTACATTCCCTTTTAAAGTGACCCCGTTCACCACAGTTGAAGCACTTGACAGCCTGTTTATCGAACCCATACTTGGTGTCTTTCTTGCTTTCCAAGCTGGTTCTGCTAGTTCTTTCCATAAAATCCTTTGCCCGCCTTACAGCACTTGCGAAAGCCCATTTGATATCCATCACATCCATCTCCTTTTTATCAATCTGCTGATAGTCTTCTTGTGTCAGATTAATGTTCCCAATCTGACCTTCCACTAATCCACAATACGCGCTCACCAAGGTGTTCAGTAGCTCCATATGTTATTTAGCTACATCAACACTTACTTTTGAAAAGCTTGAAGTGTCGAGCCGTACTGTATTTGACTTTGATTGCTGACCAGCAGATGATGTGCTTCCATAACAAGCTTGTTGTTGAACAGGAAGTGGATTCCCATATAGATCAGTTGCTACGGTAGATGGCCGATAGACTTGCTGTTGTGGAGCTGATGGAAGAGGATTTCCGTACAAGTATGTTGTTGGAGCTGGCTTTACTGGAACCTGTATCGGATTGCCATATAAATCTGTGCTTGTGACAAACGCTGTTTGAAGTGGAGCATGTGAAACGGGTCTTGCAGAAGAAGTGCTGGAAGTTCCATAATACATATCAGGATTCTGTGGCACTGGTACTCTTTTCTCCTTTAGTGTTTCCTCCTGATCTTTGTTTTCCAAGAGTTGAACAAAGTCATTGATGTTTGTAGTAGCCAAAACTCCATTGTACTTCAGGATTTCCAAGAAACTATTCCATTGAGGTGGCAAAGCATCTGCAAACTTTTTCACTACCTCTGCTGGAGTTGTCACTACCCCATAATTACCCAATTCAGTCAGCAAGTGATAAAACCGACTAGTCATATCTCCCAAGGATTCCTTTTCCATACACGTGAAACCATCAAACTCTTTCTTAAGTAAGTCGTGTCGCAATTGGCATGTCGCTTCATTTCCTACCCCTCTTGTCTTCAACGCATCCCACCAACAATGTAGCTCTGTCTTGATAAAGTCTGCTTGAGCTTTGAAGGGGTATGGTCCTAAATCTCGCACCAGCTGACCGCGAGTGACCATTAACCTTATCAAAAAACCCCCACCAGCAAAGAACTGCATCCACGCGGATGCATCCTTCGAATCCAATCGGTCAAAGGATAAGAAGAAGCCTTACCTTGTGTATGAAAGCGGACGTGCATAGCGATGCGGCTGGCACCGCATCATATGGACATTTTCGTCACGACAAGGGATCTGGGCAACAGCAACGATCACCACAGACGGCGATGTGGCTTGGCACCGCATCCCACATATGTCTTTGTCAAAGCATAGAGCGCGGGAACATCAAAGGTTACCGCAGGCAGCGATGCGGCCCGCACCCCATCCTGCCTACTAGGCAAGTAGGACTGACACCACAGAGCAAGTGGCACCACTGGCAGTCGGCTGTCAGGCCATACGTAAGCAACGGACTGACACTGCAGTAGGACGTGGCTTCACCTCCACAACCGACAAGCCTGACACACCTACAAAGGGGCAGCACGTCATCAGTCCGTCCCTTCAGCTCCTCCTTCACTGCTCAGTTATAAATACCAACCCCAAACCAGGTTTGAGGTATCTCTTCACAACTCTCTCACTACTACTACTATCACACTTTGCTTCCCAAGCAAATTACTGATTTTCATGCCGGAGAGTGGTAACAAGGAGCACCCCCCACCCCATCCTCCTTGTTCCGAGTCACGGTTAGCTTCCTTGTGCAGGAGATCAACCGGCGGACGATCCAGCCAGCGATCCTCGAGAGGAAGGGATTAAACCTTCTTGACGAGACCAGTGAGTTAACCCTGCCCGGTTAACCATTGTTTCATCATTGGCGCCCACTGCTACTCTTAGCACTTTCTTAACCATCCCTCTTCCTCTCAAAAGATCATCTCTGACCGTCTAAACAATACTACCGGGGATAGTCTAAACCCCGCAAACCCAGGGTCTGTGGGGACAGCACCTCCAGTCCCAAATCCTGGCCACATTGGCACATCAACGCAAGGGGGCGCATCCCTTACGTTTGGACACGACTTGTCACAGTATGCATCTGTGATACCTCGAGACATGAACCTTCATGTCTGGTACGACCAGCAAACAGCTCTGCTGGCCGCAGCATACAACAGAGCCTACGCAGATGCGCAGGTACCGGTCGGTCCTACCCCGTCACCACATAACCCTGCGGGTCGTATTTTACAATACGATGGCAGGGCCCCCACGCATCCAACCTCCTGGAGTAGGCGTGAAGACCGCGGATCCTCCTACTGTGAGGTCCGCACAATCGATGAGGATGATTCCTCATATGGGTCTCGTGCCAGAGGCCCAGTACACAACCGCCTAGGTCCTCAAGGCGAAAACAGGCGGCAATCCACAGCCCACCGCGGCTCCGGCATTCAAAGCCGACTGGGACCGCAGTCCCATCACGAAGGATATGGCCGTACCGACCCAGACGGCCATACATATTGCGGGGAATCTCATGCTACCAGCAGCAGACCGAGAGGACACCACTATGTTCCTCCCACTCACCCCCGTAACACATACCTCCGCGCCACAAAGCGCCCCGAGATCCAACCCTACAGGCCAAAATCTGCGGCCAAAAACTTCAAGTTCGTCCCAAGAATCGCTCACGCCGATGTCAACACCACAAAATTCCCATTGAATATTGGGAAATACAATGGTTCGACCGACCCGGACGACCACATAAATATCTTCAGCGGCGCAGGGTGCAACGGCAAGTGGGACGAGCCCACCTGGTGTCATTTTTTCCCTCAGACCCTTACGGGTCTGGCAAGGGCTTGGTTCGATTCTTTGCCAATGGGATCACTGGCCTCATTTGAGGACTTGGAAGCCAAGTTCCTCGCGCATTTTAGCCAGCAACGACGCCATGAACATGATTCCATGGACGTCATGAACATCTGGCGCAGGGACGACGAATCACTTGAAGCGTTCGTCGTCCCATACAACAAAGAATGCCTGGAGATAGGTGACGTGGCAGACCAAATGGCACGTAACCACTTCATCGTAGCCTTCAGAGATGAACAGATGGTTATGACTATCTCCGGCAAGGACGACTTGCCAAAGAAATGGGAAGATATCATGGCTGCGGTCAAGACATACGCCCAGACTCAGCGGTCCCTCAAACTGCATGTTGGCAAGGCACCGCCCCGAGTGGAAGGCTCCCACCAAGAGGCTAAGCGCAATAATAAGCGCAACCGGGACACTTGGAATCGCAGCAGCGAGCCCAAGCCGTACGTCCCGCGCAACAGCCAGCCCGACACAAGGACAACCATAAACGCCCAGCGTGAGAACCGGGCGTCGAAAAAACAATCTCCGGACCATAACTGGACCGAGATTACTCAATCGCCAAGTGACGTCCTCTTTACGGACGCGCATTTTCTGTGACCGGCCCAGCCGATGAAATCCAAGAAAAACCAGGACCTCACGCTCTATTGTGACTATCACAAGGATTCGGGCTACGCAACAAACAACTGCATCAATCTCCGGCTGGAGATTGAGCGAGCCCTAATGGAGGGGAAGCTGCAACATTTGTTGCCAGGTGGGCAAAAACCCACCAAGCGCATCACCCCCCATGGCGAGGGCACCTCCGCAGGGAAGAGGACCATGTAGGTGGCCTCAACCCATATGATCAACGGACGCAAAGGAAGGCCGCGCAAGGTGGCGAGAAGACCGGACAATGACTGTCGTCTTTCCAAAAGTCCGATGCGGCCCGCGCGACAGGCGCGCCATCGTTATTACAGGCCACCCGGCTCATTACTGCACCGAGCGATTATTCATCGACCCGGGCAGTACTTCTGATATCATATACGAGCAATGCTTCAACCAGTTCGATCAGGAGGACAAAGATCGGTTGCAAGCGGTGGACTACCCGTTGGCCAGGTTCGCAGGGGAAACTGTTTTTCCCCTGGGCCAAATTACTTTTCCTGTGCGTCTCACTAACGGAAGGCACACACGAACAGAAGAGGTGAACTTCATGGTTTTACCTCACACTTCCAAATATGACGTGCTCCTCGGGAGAGAATCCCAAGGCGACTTCTACATGATTACGTCCGTACCCCATTCTGCAGTCGGTTTCCCAACCGAAACAGGGGTCGCGATAATCTATGTACGTAGGGAAGTCATGGCGTCGGACGAGCTGCGTCCGAACAAGATATCAAGGCCTACCCCCAACCACCAACTGGAAAAATGGGTTCTCAATGCCAGACACCCAGAGCAAACGGTCACGTTGGGCCACGCCTTGTTCCCCAACATCAGAGCGCACCTGGAGCAGCTCATCTTCAGGAACCAGAATATTTTTGCGTGGACACCCGCAGACATGACGGGGGTGCCACGCGAAATTGCGTAACAGTTCTTGAATACCTTGCCTGGTATCAAGCCAGTGATCCAAGGCCAACGCCACTTTGGATCTGCAAAAAACGAGGCGATGCATGAGCAGGTCAAAGAACTGCTCTCCGCAGGCATCCTGCGGGAAGTCAAGTACCAGACTTGGTTGTCCAACCCAGTCATGGTAGAAAAAACCATCCGGGGGCTGGCGCATGTGCGTCGATTATAAAGATCTCAACAAAGCCTGCCCCAAGGATTGTTACGCACTTCCGGAGATCGATGAAAAATTCGATAACCACGCACCATTTCGATGGAAGTGTTTCCTCGATTGTTACAAGGGCTACCACCAGGTACAAATGGCAATCGAGGACGAAGATAAAACGACATTCCGTACGCCAACCGGAAATTACTGCTACATAAAAATGCCGTTCGGGTTGCCAATGCAGACGCAACCTATCAAAAGTTGATGAACGACACTTTTCGCGGCCAAATCAGCAAAAGTGTCGAAATCTATATGGACGACCTGGTCGTCATGAGCATGGACGAAGATACGATGCTCACAGATATCGAAAGAACATTCCATACTCTGCGAAGCGTCAACATGAAGCTCAATCCAGGGAAATGCTCGTTTGGAATGGAGGAAGGCAAGTTCCTTGGATTCATCGTAACAAAAGATGGATTCAGGGTAAACCCGGAGAAAGTTCAGGCGATAGAGCGCATGCCATCGCCTTCTACGATGAAAGAAATGAAACGACTAGCCGGTAGGCTAGCCGCACTGAACAGATTCTTAGCCAATCACGCGGCTAAGTCCTATCCTTTCATCAAAACACTGCGGAACTGTTTAAAGAAGGAACAATTCCAATGGACCGCAGAGGCCGAAAACGCCTTCCGGGAGATGAAAGAGTGTTTGATTCAACTCCCAACTCTGACCGCGCCACGCAAAGATGAGCCACTTATCTTATACCTATCTGCCGCAGACAACGTGGTAGGTGTGGTACTCATAGTGGAGCGAGAGGAAGTTCAAACACACATCTACTATATCAGCAAAATGCTCAATGACCTAGAGACGAGATATTCCATCATGGAGAAATTGGTATTAGCACTGGTGCACGCGTCACGACGGTTGCGAGGTTACGTCGCAAACCACGTCATCACAGTGTTAACCAACTACAGGATCTGCCCGATCCTATCAAAACCCGACATCTCTGGGAGATTAGCAAAATGAGCAATTAAACTGGGTGCACTCATGCTAAACTACAAGCCGCGCCCCGCAATCAAGGGCCAAATCCTAGCTGATTTTGTTGCCGAAGTACCGATAAATCGCATTCAAGAATGCGAACAAGAACAAAGCCCTGCACCACCACCATCCTCCTCAGAAACCAGGGCACTCTATACTGATGGTGCATCCAATGAGGATGGTGCAGGCGCAGGTCTGCGACTCGTCAGCCCCGGCGGCCAAGAGCTTACCTATGCAATTCACCTCGACTTCAAAAGCACAAATAACGAGGCAGAATATGAGGCTCTACTGGCAGGGCTACGTTTAGCAGTCAAGCTCGGCGTGCAACATTTGGAAGCACACGTCGACTCGTTGCTTGTGGCAGGGCAAGTACGCGGGGATTATGCCGCAAAAGGGGATATCATGATCCTCTACCTCGAACAAGCCCTGCAACTGACATCAAAATTCACTTCCTTCAACATCCGCCATATCAACAGAAGTGAAAACAAACCTGCGGATGCACTGTCAAAACTCGCGTCCACCAGCTTCCAACACTTGGCAAAAGAGATACGCATTGAGATTCTGCAGAATCCCTCAGTACCCCTGCGCCAAGTCAACGTCATCCAGTATGGTACAACATCCTGGATGACACCAATCATTGCATACTTGCAATCCGGTGTTACTCCCGAAAGCAAGTCAGAGGCACGTAAGTTACAGTACAAAGTGTGCCACTATCAAATGGGAGACGGTATCCTATGCCGTAAATCATACCTGGGCCCACTCCTACGCTGCGTCGACCCCCAAGATGCCACATACCTCATCAGAGAGATACACTAGGGAATATGTGACATACACGCAGGTCCACGCATGGTAGTGGCCAAAATTATGAATGCTGGGTACTACTGGCCCGGCATGCACCTGGATGCAGTCAAAGTCTTGCGCAAGTGCTCCAATTGCCAGCGACATGCTCCCAAGACCTTGCGCCCCAAGAATAACTTTATCCCTGTTACTACCGCATGGCCTTTCCAAAAATGGGCAACTGACGTGGTGGGACCATTTCCAGATGCACCAGGTGCGGCAAAATTCATCATAGTGGCCGTGGATTACTTCACAAAATGGGTAGAGGCAAAACCACTCGCCTCGACGACTGCTATGATAACGAGGAAATTCATTTGGGAACATATCATCTGCCGTTTCAGTCTACCGATGTGCATCGTTACCGACAACGGCACCAACTTTACGGCCGACGAATTTCAGAAATGGCTAGAGGAACTACACATTGAACACATATTCTCCTCAGTGGCGCATCCGCAAGGGAACGGCCAAGTGGAGAGTATCAATAAAAGTCTAGTCGAAGGCATCAAAGCACGATTGGGAACAGCCAGGCGCGGCTGGGTCGATGAACTCCCAAGTATCTTATGGGCCCATAGGACAAGTCCAAAGACGAGCAACGGCGAGACACCCTTCAGCCTGGTCTATGGCTCAGAAGTGGTGATCCTCGCGGAAGTAGGCCTGCCTTCACCCATAATGTTGGCTATCGAAAAGATAGACAACAATGCAGAACGCAGGGTTGACTTGGACCTCTTGGAAGAAAGGCGTGAAACCGCTGCCATCAATGAGGCCAAGTACAAATCCAAGCTTGAAAAGTACTACAATTCACGCGTCCGCGTTTGTACTTTCAACCCAGGAGACTACGTCCTCCGCGATAAAATGGCATGTAACACTGAACGCCCAAGGTGTAACATTCGCTAAAAATGGGTCTTCGAAACTCGACCCGGATTCGTGGAACTGTACCTTTACTGAGTTGAATAAAAAAAAGAATGTTTATTTAATTTTGTTATCTCTAATATTATAAAAATTTATTTTTAGTTAAAAGCGGATAAAAGAACGAATTCAATACATTTAAGATTTAAATTAATTATCACATCTAACCCTTTATTTTTGTAGAGGTTACTTAACGATTTTGTGTAACAAATTTGTATAAAATAAACTACTAAGTAAAAACTTAATGATATAGTTTAGGGTGGTTTAAAATTAAAACTAAACTAAAAGGGCCATCTTTTTAGTTGCCTATTATCTGAGAGTTTATTTTGAAAGTGTGAAATTTAAACTCCATAATAATGAAACCTGTACTTCATCTTCTTCGTAAATGAATACGGACCGCTATAATATCTCCGTAACCGGCGAGCTAGCTTTTATGATTAGAGGAGTGTTAATCAGTTTGGTAATGTGATAAACATCATTGTATCCTCAAAGACTCATTTCATCACTAATCTCGCCAAATCCTCTCGCAAATCTTTTGAACCGTAGTCACACCGATTGAAACTTCGGACATCGCTGCCGCTTGTAACAGCTCTTGCAGGCCATACCAACCAGTCAGTATTGCTTTTCAGCCATCATCAATGCAGTCGAAGTAATCAGTCTCGACAATTTACGCCGTCTGTCTTACTTTCCGACTCGCTCGCTTTTGTTCGACTAGTAGAGGTGAGCGTTCTGACCCTACATTAATTATCCGTACGTTATGCTACTCTAATATGAGTGTCACGTTGATTAACTTGTTCCGGCGACTTAAACTTGTGTAATTAGTATTTACGCATTGAAGAAAAATGCTACCATTTGTAAGCCACTTGAGCCTTAGTGCAATACTTGATACCTTCACCTGTATCTACGGATATGTATATACATATATAAATTAACAAAAGCACATTTGA
This sequence comes from Helianthus annuus, assembly GCF_002127325.2. Classification (NCBI taxonomy): domain Eukaryota; kingdom Viridiplantae; phylum Streptophyta; class Magnoliopsida; order Asterales; family Asteraceae; genus Helianthus; species Helianthus annuus. Next base: position 31,470,899 of record NC_035435.2, read on the forward strand.
AGGTCATCACATAAAACAACTAATTCAAAGTATAGATGATTTTGATGTAGATAAATGATTCATATTCTTAGCTTTCTGTAACTTCTATAACTAAGAATCCTCTTTACCCAAAAAAAAAAAAAAAAAAAGAATCCTTATATAAACTTGATTTTACATAAAACAGAATACGGTCAACCTATATTTTTTTTGGGTCAACAACTTTTCCATGGCTAAAAAAAAGAATCTGCATAATCTTTTTATTATTATTATTATTATTATTATTATTATTATTATTATTATTATTATTATTATTATTATTATTATTATTATTATTATTATTATTATTATTATTATTATTATTATTATTATTATTATTATTATCATTGTTATTGTTATTATTATTATTATTATTATTATTATTATTATTATTATTATTATTTTGTCATGAATTGCAAGTGTGCAATTAATATAACTTTCGCATCTGGTAGGTTCGGTACCTCGAGTTCTCTAACGTATATGTTTTTATACAAATCCGTGAAGTTACAAATATGTTTTGTGTCAATATCCATAGTTAACTATTATGATAGTTACGTTTTTTTTCTTTCTTTCTTTCTTTTTTTTTTTCGTGAAAACTTTTTATTTATTCACTTTTTTAATATATATGTAATATATTATAGAACTATGAACCTATTTAACTCAATAACGAAAATGGTAAGAGTTTAAAAGCCTCGTCGCCGGACAATCAATGAGTCAACAAACCATATAGCCGAATTAACGTTGATAAATTAAATGACGTTAAATTAGGTCGCCTACTCGTCGAAGACAACTTGCCTTGCTTTGCTTGCTAAGCACTCGCGACACGACTTATCAATCTTAACAACTTTGAGTGAATATTTGTAAGTTCATCGAGGTGAGTAAACTCTCTCCCCCTTTTTATCATTAACGTTTTGGGGTTTATCAATGTGTTTTGACCAATTTTTTTTTTTTTTCATTTAACGTCGAGCATGCAAAGTCTAGTGTGTCGTATATGCATTATATGTTGTTGGTGTTGTTTGTTGATGTTATTGATGTTGTTGTTGTTGTGTTGGTCATGATAGTCAAAAGTCAGTAGTCATTCATTCAGTGGATCCACGGCTGACCTTTCCTCATGACCTGGAGATGTCGGTATCGCCCCATTAGTCTTGTGCTGACCTTTCCTCCTAACTATGGGACGTTGGTATCGCCACAGTCACACCCTTTATGGGTGTGGGACGCAAGGAGTCGGTTTTGGTTTTGGTGTCGGTCTTGGTCTTAGTCATTACTCGGTTACCATTCTATGATCATATTACTTGTGCATTGCTTCCACATGATTAATTGCATGTTAAATTTTCAAATTAATATTTGGAATTAAAAAGGTAAAACATATTACTTTTATTTCTAAATTCTAAAATGGTAAACCTGTTTTATTTAACCAATGTTTACTCGCCAGCTCTTGTAGCTGACCCAAAAATACTATTTTACACATGATACAGGTGTAGAGGATTGAAGACTGGACAGGATCAGGATCACATAGGAACTTTGCCTTAGTAATTAAAAAGACAAGTTTGATGTATTGTTTGAATATTTGAAAATTATATGAAAAGTGTGACATTTAATCATGTATTGTTTAATTATGAAATTTTAATAGTGCCATAAGTTTTGGGCAATCATCATGCCCCGTACCATTCCGCTGCGGGTCGGGGTGTGACAGATTGGTATCAGAGCCAATGGCTATAGGGAATTAGGATAGGTTATTAGACCCTTAGACCTAGACTATAGCCTAATATGGTTTTTATGTGCTTTATGTGCAAATTGTTGTCTTAGCTTATGGTGTTAAATTTCATAAGTTTAATTGTTAGTTAATGTCACACACCAAATGTATGTGAGCACTTTTAAATGTTATATGCTAAATGTTATGTGCCTTGCATGATAATACATGATTTAATTCTATGCTATAGTTTATCATTTCAATGCTACACTTCACACACTATGCAATATAAACATAAAGTTTCTAACTATTCCATTCATATCTTTATTCATACAAAATCTAAGTCAATTCAATATTCAATTCATGTCAATTATTCTTGATTCTATTTTTATTTCATTTTGATATTTCAAATTTCATTTAAATTTTTCAATCTCGTCAAAGTGAGTTTTTGTGATGGACATGTAGTAACTGGAAGGGTTAAGTACCGGTAGTCGGGACCTCCTGTCTAGGCTGGCAATCGTATAAATCCAATAAGGACCAGTTTGCCTACCTGGGGACTAACGATGAGAGTACCGATACCTATTAGGCCAAAGCATGTCACACCAAACGTCACGGAAATTAACAACACTTTGATAAGTCAACGTGTCTGTGTTAACTCATTGACACTCTCCAATATCTTTTCACATCACTGATGCGTGTCGGTGTGTATATATTTTAGATATATATTTAAGCCCTTTTTACACTTTTAGCCAAGTTTTAAATTTATAAAACACGATATTTACTAACACTAAACACACATATGGGCAAGTGCACCCATCGTGGACGTAGTATAGTGTTGGTAAGATACCGAGGTCGTCCAAGGACACAAGAGCTTTTAATACCGGTTTATCCTCAACGTCTAATCAAATCAAAAAGGTTAGAAAAATGTTTTAAACTAAGAAAAATAAAAACTAACTAAAATGCTGAAAATAAAAATAAAATAAAAACAGATAGACAAGATGAATCACTTGGTTCCGACACGTGTATTAGTATAACCTTTGATTATTTTCGCACTTGTGCACTTGTTTAAGAGATTATCTTAGTTATTGTAGTAGGCCCCTCTTTTGAAGGCGACGTTACCCTCAACCCAGTAGTTTGAGTCAGCAAGGATACAATCCTAAAGGGTCGGATTATTGAAAGATAATGAATTAAGTTATTAATGCAAATTATGGTAGGCCCCGCTTTTGGCGGCGACGTTACCCTCGGCTAAGTAGTCTGAGTCAGCAGGGATACAGTCCTAAATAGCCGGGTTATAGTATTAATAGTAGTTAACTTATGAGGGGGTCAAAGAGTTTGGATCCCCGCCATCCAATACCTATGGGCATTGAAGGAGATCCTACTAAATTTGACCCAGGTCCCAAGCAGGACCTCTAAACGCTGAACAAGGGCAAGACCCTTACCAAACCGTTCCCTTAACCCCCGACCAGGTAGCCAACATACCTCCATATAGACCGTGGAGATATGAATGGTGAAAATCTTTTATTTTATATAGACAGTAAAATAACGCCAAGACACCACGGACAAACGATAAGGAAAGATCACCTTCAACATAAGTAACTAGTTATTAAAGTCATTAATACAAAACCAAATAAAAAGTGCAAAAGATTAAAAATTAAAAGTATTATACTAAACACTTGTCTTCACCAAGTGATGTAAGAGACTTAGGCAAACATGGCCTTGATTGTCAAGAACTCTTACGATCAATCTTGGATCCCGAGACGACTCACACACTCTACGATGGACAATGGATGATGGTGGTGGATGATGGTGTTATGGTGGTGGTGGGTGGTGGATGAGGTGTGAGAGAGGTGGTGTGCCAAGGGATGAGAGAGAATGAATCCAAGCTCCTCTATTTATAGGCTGAACAGAAGGCTGGACACGGCCCCGTGTCCGCTGGACACGGCCCCGTGCCCGCCTGACACTCTCTCTCCTCATTAATTGTAATTGCGAATTACAATTAATGCGCCTGCTGTACTTTCACCACGCCCCCGTGCTCGCTGGACACGGCCCCGTGGTGGGCAATGGAAGCTTCTATTGGTTTGTCTTTTCTGCTGCTTCCTGGGCACGCCCCTGTGTTCGCTGGACACGGGGCGTGTTCAGACTCTGTTCTTCCTTTTTGCTTTGGGAGGTGCTGTTGAGGGTCCGGGCAGTCTACTTTTGTTCCTTTTCTTGTATTTATGGTAGAATTAGTGGTCTTTTTGCTTCTTTTGTGATTTTGAGCTCATTTCATCCTGAAAATACAAAAGGAAGACAAAAACACTCTTTTTCCAACATTAGTACTTAAAAAGGGTTAGTTTTATGCCTTAATTGATGTGTTTTATATGTTGCATTTTACACACATCAAATACCCCCACACTTGAACTTTTGCTTGTCCTCAAGCAAAACTCTTTAAATGTGGCTTACACTCCCAAATGGAATAGGTAGAAGAGAAGTTTTTTAGCTTGTCCTAGAGTGTCGGGAATCCAAGGTTTTTATAGGTTTTATTTTTAGTTATTTACAATCCTATTCGTTATGATTTATTTTGAACTTTTCACAAGATAAATTACTTATCCGGGCATAACATGTTTTATTAAAATTCCATTTATATACAAGTTCACATACCTCACGGGAGATCACTCAACACTCGGCCGAAGGTGTATATTTTAGTGAATCACTCGAGAGCGGCACGGAACTTACGTCTTTCCATAGGCTTGCCAAGCAATCAATCCTCCTCCTTTTTAACTTTTTACCTTTGTAAATATCAAGAGGACTTTTTGGGTGAAGGCTTGGGTTTAAAGGTGGGTGGTTGGTTAGTGGTTAGTAAAAAGGCGAAAATCGTAGCAAGCGTCGGTTTTCGTAAAATACCTTGTTTTTAGTGACTTATTATTTTTGAAGTATTTCTCCAAACAAGCTTTTTATAGCTTTTGTTTGTTTTTTGACTTCATCATCATTTTTTATTTTTTTTTTATTTTTTTTTTTTGATGTCACATGAAAGGGCAAGTTGACGAAAAACCGAGCTTGTTACTAAAATAAAAGGGAAAAATGAAAAAGGTTTTTGGTGGGTAAAAAAAATGTTTTGGGGGTAATGAAATGAAAGGTTTAGGCTCAAAGGGGCTATCTAGGGGGATTTTGGGTAGGTTAAAAAAAATGAAAAATAATGGTTTTGAAAGAAAAATAGTTAGTCCTAATGCCTCTTACATTTACTTACTTGGGTTTAAGTTGGTAAGGACCGGGAATGTATCGTCGTGGCAAGTTCTAGATTTGTAAGGACCGAGCGGCTATTCACACAAGAAACGAAAAATGAGCATTTAATCTAAATATGTGTATTTTTATGCTCAATAAAGGCTCAAAACTCACTTTTGTGGGAATGAGTTTTTAATGTGACCAAGCATATATAATCGAATTTTAAACTAGACTTGTTATACCGTTTCATAATTTTCTTATGTTGGTTCCTTTTTTATCACGACGCTATCGGTTGTAAACTTGTAAAAATATAACCTTTTTAGACTTGTTCTTCCCAACTTAAACTAAGACAAGTAAATAAAAAATGAAAAAGTTTTTTTGAAAAAATTTGGGGTGTTTAGCGGTTCCAATAGAGTTTTGTGTAAGGCTTGTGTTTAGGATTTTGCAAAATTTCAAGGTTTTAGCATCCCCCCCACACTTAAATTACACATTGTCCTCAATGTGTCCAAAAACAATATTTTTGGTTGATTAAACTGTATAAAAGTGTGTTAAAAAGCAAATATTTATGTTACTGGCACTCTGGACACGGCCCCGTGTTTACCGGGCACGGCCCCGTGGTCAAGTGCCAGTAACAAAAATTTCAGAATTGAAACAGAAGCCTGGACACGGGGGCGTGTCCGCTGAACACGGCCCGTGTCCAGTTACCTGAACTGGGTGATTTTTCTGCAGGGGCTCAGCACGGGGCCGTGTTGGTTGGGCACGGCCCGTGTTGAGTCTTCTGTGGTGGAGATTTTTGTCGGGTTGTTCTGTTCTTCATGCATGGCTCCATTTTTTCTCGTTCCCTTTTTCATCCATTACCACCATGAGTGTGTTTTATTCTCAAAACAACCATCAATCATAAAAACCATCATAACATTGCAAATCATAGAGAGATATTACATAAAGATAAAAACTACATAGATATTAAGCTTATGGAGTTCTAGCCCTATGTTTTATTTTAATTTAGCAAAATTTCCAAGAAGATACTAGTCTTGGTTAGATAAGGCTTTGTAGAACTCCTCCTTTCGGGTACGGTTCTCCTCATATGTTGGCAAGCCACTCCTCTACCTCCCTTGGGAGGAGAAAAGAGGGCTCATTTGCATTGGTTTGAGGAGTTTCAACTTCCGCTGGGACCTCTTGTGGGTTTTCCATAGGAGGTTCTGCGGGAAAGTCTCCCCACCCGGTAGGGTTGTTAACACCGAGTGCCAAGTTCCAGTCTTGTTGTGGAAGGACTGGTTCCATAGGGGGTGCTACCAAAATGTTTAACCTTTGGTGCAAAAGGTTAATTTCTTGGAAGCTGCTTTCAAGTCCCATTGTAAGATCGTTAATACGGTCAATAAGGACCTCCTCCACTGACGTCATTTCGTCGAGAGCTTCCCTTAGCGCTATAACGTAGTGCACAAGTGTAGCTTCAACGGAAGGCCTCCTTCCCCTTCGGCTGTTAGAGGAATGAACGGATGATGTTTCGCTGTTTTCACTCGCCATTCTACGAAAAATAAACCAAAAGCAGTTTATATGACGAAACAGTTTCTGGACACGGCCCCGTGCTCATTGAGCACGGCCCCGTGTTCATCTTTCTGCAGAATTTTGGAGCAAGGAATCTTGGGTTTTTAAGTTATTTTCTGAATTTATGCAAGATTTTTGTCAGTAAATAACTCTAAACAATGTTACATAACATGTTTTTACCAAGATTCTATGATCAAAACTCATTGTTCCCTACCACAAAGATTGAAAATCCAAGCTTTTTATGGTAGTTCTTGAAGAAAGATGAAGAAGAAGGAAATGTCTAGAAGAGGAAAGGACAAGATGGGTTGTTGGAAACTTCTTTTAGACTTACCTAGGATTGTTTGAGAGAAGATTCCTTCAAATCTCTGTCCCCAAGTTGGTCCAAATGTGCAGGATTTTTGGCTGCATTTATAGAAAACGACAGCCTGCTGGACACGGCCCCGTGTCCGCTGGACACGGCCCCGTGTGCAGATAAAATTCTGACACAGTTTGTCCGTATTCTGACGTTCTGATTAGAAGGGAATCTTTTGGTGGACACGGGGGCGTGTTGGCCGGGCACGGCCCCGTGTCGGAAAGCTGTCTTATGAAGCTTTGTCTTTATTAAGGAGCTAATTCCTATCGGGTGGTTCTTGACTTGTTGGAACAACCCCAAAGTGCCTAAGATACCTTAATTGTCCTGTACTAAGGCGAGAACGCAAGAGGTTGTCGGTGAGGGTAATTCCTATTTTCATTCTAGGTGGACAAGTCCAACCCTTTCCCGGGCTCTCGTTAAAGAAGGTGTATGCCGAATCGCTCAGGTCTATGTATGCACCGAACGAAGTCGATGGGGAGTCCTTCACGGCACAATCGGCACAGGGACGACTATCGTCCGTGTCTTGTCTAGGTAAGAAGGTATTTTCGGGAGCAACGAGGTTGTCGGAATGCGGTTCCAACATTTCCTCATGGTCATCATCTTGGGATGGATCTAAAAAATCCTTCCTAAGTTCTTTTGACCAATTTAGAAGTAGTTCTTCTAGTTGAAATAACTCGTCAAGGAGCATTTCTCCTAGAATATCTGGTTGGGCGCATTCGAGGGAGAAATAGTGCTTATTTTTACTTTCGCCCCTCTTAAGGTTACAAGGAATCGGTGGGTCTATATAGTGGGGCCTATAAGTGAGGAAGAAACATTTTAATTCCTCATGTTCGCCTCCACATATTCGACACCACAAACCATAAGAGTGCCGAAAGTAAAAAGAATTACTATCACTCATGTTTGTATCAGAAATTACCAACCGCCGGGATCTAACGGTTCTGTTTTCAGCAACTGAATCTTGGGCATGGGGGCGTGTTGAGTGGACACGGCCCCGTGTTCAGCCTACTGTCTGACTTAAAACAGGATTGCCAGTTCCAATGATTGAGCACGGGGCGTGTTCAGCAAGCACGGCCCCGTGTTGAGCTCTGCAGAAGCTAAAAATCTAAGAAAAAATCCTAAAAAAATTAAAGAAAAATAAAAATATGATTAGGCCGTTGATTCCTAACTTTCTTAAAATCCTTGTGTCCCCGGCAACGGCGCCAAAAACTTGATGCGTGTCGGTGTGTATATATTTTAGATATATATTTAAGCCCTTTTTACACTTTTAGCCAAGTTTTAAATTTATAAAACACGATATTTACTAACACTAAACACACATATGGGCAAGTGCACCCATCGTGGACGTAGTATAGTGTTGGTAAGATACCGAGATCGTCCAAGGACACAAGAGCTTTTAATACCGGTTTATCCTCAACGTCTAATCAAATCAAAAAGGTTAGAAAAATGTTTTAAACTAAGAAAAATAAAAACTAACTAAAATGCTGAAAATAAAAATAAAATAAAAACAGATAGACAAGATGAATCACTTGGTTAAGACACGTGTATTAGTATAACCTTTGATTATTTTCGCACTTTTGCACTTGTTTAATAGATTATCTTAGTTATTGTAGTAGGCCCCTCTTTTGAAGGCGACGTTACCCTCAACCCAGTAGTTTGAGTCAGCAAGGATTCAATCCTAAAGGGTCGGATTATTGAAAGATAATGAATTAAGTTATTAATGCAAATTATGGTAGGCCCCGCTTTTGGTGGCGACGTTACCCTCAGCTAAGTAGTCTGAGTCAGCAGGGATACAGTCCTAAATAGCCGGGTTATAGTATTAATAGTAGTTAACTTATGAGGGGGTCAAAGAGTTTGGATCCCCGCCATCCAATACCTATGGGCATTGAAGGAGATCCTACTAAAGTTGACCCAGGTCCCAAGCAGGACCTCTAAACGCTGAATAAGGGCAAGACCCTTACCAAACCGTTCCCTTAACCCCCGACCAGGTAGCCAACATACCTCCATATAGACCGTGGAGATATGAATGGTGAAAATCTTTTATTTTATATAGACAGTAAAATAACGCCAAGACACCACGGACAAACGATAAGGAAAGATCACCTTCAACATAAGTAACTAGTTATTAAAGTCATTAATACAAAACCAAATAAAAAGTGCAAAAGATTAAAAATAAAAAGTATTATACTAAACACTTGTCTTCACCAAGTGATGTAAGAGACTTAGGCAAACATGGCCTTGATTGTCAAGAACTCTTACGATCAATCTTGGATCCCGAGACGACTCACACACTCTACGATGGACAATGGATGATGGTGGTGGATGATGGTGTTATGGTGGTGGTGGGTGGTGGATGAGGTGTGAGAGAGGTGGTGTGCCAAGGGATGAGAGAGAATGAATCCAAGCTCCTCTATTTATAGGCTGAACAGAAGGCTGGACACGGCCCCGTGTCCGCTGGACACGGCCCCGTGCCCGCCTGACACTCTCTCTCCTCATTAATTGTAATTGCGAATTACAATTAATGCGCATGCTGTACTTTCACCACGCCCCCGTGCTCGCTGGACACGGCCCCGTGGTGGGCAATGGAAGCTTCTACTGGTTTGTCTTTTCTTCTGCTTCCTGGGCACGCCCCCGTGTTCGCTGGACACGGGGCGTGTTCAGACTCTGTTTCTTCCTTTTTGCTTTGGGAGGTGCCGTTGAGGGTCCGGGCAGTCTACTTTTGTTCCTTTTCTTGTATTTATGGTAGAATTAGTGGTCTTTTTGCTTCTTTTGTGATTTTGAGCTCATTTCATCCTGAAAATACAAAAGGAAGACAAAAACACTCTTTTTCCAACATTAGTACTTAAAAAGGGTTAGTTTTATGCCTTAATTGATGTGTTTTATATGTTGCATTTTACACACATCAATCACCCCAACTTGAGTCATTTAATATTTCACTGTTTCTCTTTGGGTTAAGTGTACGTCGACGGGTCGACATATGCGAACCATGCGAAAGCTCGGTAATTACGGGGGCCCACGTGATTACGAAAATGACGCATGGAAGGCATACCACGCCTTACGATGTGCCAAACCTACAAATTTTCAATATTTCATTTTTGAAATATTATTTTATCCTAAGTTTTATGTTTTTGAGAATGTTTTTTTTTTTATTCCATTTTCATTTGATTGTTAATCTTTAAATTCTCAATCTGTATGCGATAATCGTTGTAGATGTCTTCTAAACGTCTTCGTATTGGAAAACGTGTTGGGAACTCCAGCCGACGCATGGCAGCCCATATCGTCGAAGAGATGGCTGCCGTTATTCCCAACATCGTTGTACAAGTTCAACAAGCTCTCAATAACCCAGAGACTCACGATGGAGCTAATATCTCGAGGTGTACCTACAAACACTTCAAATCATGTGATCCGCCTACGTACGAAGGCACCACTGGTGCAACGGTTCTCTTCTGCTGGTATGAGGAGATGGAGAGTACGTTCCTCAATTGCGAATGCCCTGACAATCGCAAGGTTCGTTATGCTACTGGCCGCTTGTTGGGAAACGCACTCACTTGGTGGAATGCTGAGAAGAATACACGTGGTGCGGAAGTCGCAGTGGCTTTGACATGGGAACAACTAAAGGAACTAATGACTGAAAAATTTTGTCCTAGGCACGAGATTAAGAAACTTGAGGATGAATTTTGGGTTTTAGAACAAGACAGTGGAGATAACGTGGCATACAATAAGCGGTTTCATGAGTTGAGTAAGATGTGCCCGTACTTATTCACACCACTCACCCGCCTCATAGAGCAATACATCAAGGGTTTGCCTCCTGTTATAAAGGACACTGTGGAAGGTAGTAAACCCGAAACCCTAGAGGCAGCTATGCGACTCGCTGGTCAACTTACTGAAAACCGTATTAAATCAAAGCATTTGAATCGTAACGGGGTCAAAGGGTCAACTAGTGAGGCTCCTGCTGAAGAGCCGAAAGAGGCAAGAGAAACTAGGATCGAATCTCCCTCCCGCTCCAACAAAAAGAAGCATAGGGACAACGGGAAGAACTATGCAGTAACCACACCAAATAAGAAACCTTACACCGGTTCTTTTCCCAAATGCGACCATTGCCAATATCACCATCCACCCAACCTCCCATGTCGACAATGCACTGGCTGTGGACGTTTTGGCCACTTAGTCGATGCATGTCGCATCCTCCAAAACCAACCCACCAACCAGCCACGAAAACCACAAAATGCACAAGTCCTAACTCAACCCTTCCCTCAACCCAATCTGATGATGGTTCCATATCAACCTCAGAACGTGACTCCACCCTATTATCAACCCAACTACCCTATGATGCCACATGCAAGGGCATGCTTCAACTGTGGGGATCCCACCCATTTTAGAAACAACTGCCCTAGATTGGTTAACATCATTAATGCCCAAGCCCAGGATAACCCGATTAACCAAGCAAACCAGGCAGCCAGGGGTAGAGCCTTCAACGTTAATGTGAATCAAGCTGGCACTAACAACGACGCGGGAAACGTTTAACTCAACTCTGAATAGACAAAACCTTTCTACTATTTCAATCTCAAGACAATTAAAAAGTTTTGATGTTATTATTTTCAATTATCGTTGTTTTCTTTTTGTGCTCAGACAACTATGTTAATGTTATGTTGACTGAGGCATTTCATGCTAAAGTCATTTAATATCTTTATTGTTCCATTGTTTTTTTTATATAATTTTGTGATTTCGCGTTATAATCAATTCATGTTGTTGCTATTCCAAGATTTATTATCATTACTATTTCACTTCAAGCAATTACCCGACCTAGCCCGCAAGGGACAAGGACGTGGTCACAACTGCGACGGTGTATTTGCCTTGAGCCAGAATGTTCATATGACTGATGCATCGGTTGTAACCAGCTTAAAAGCCAGCATCCCGGGCACGCTGCTTAATCAGGTCTATACCAGCTGCAGTCTCAGGCGCATCCAGGATAGCCTTAACAATCTGCAACGCACAAGCAATAAGGTTATCACATGCAAATCCAAACAAAAGCAAAGGCATCAGATACTTACATGCCCAATACCGTGACACCGCATCCACTCACGGTCGGTCTCAAGCTGATTGAATGATGAAGTAAGGCTATCTCTAGCCTCAACGGCCTCACTAGCCCGCCTTTCAGCTTCAGTCGCGCGGGCAGTAACCTCTGCAAGCATGGCCTCGCGATTCTACACTTCAGCCTTTCGAAAACAAGGAACACAGGCATACAATGATAAGCATTTATGAAAGAAGTCTACAAATTCAAAAAGCAAAGACAACTCATACCTGGAGGCTTCCAACGGTTGTGTTTAAAAGGGAGCGATCAGCATTTGCTTCTTCAAGGGCCTTGGCAGCACGGGCCCCCATCTCCGTAGCCTCTTCAAGAGCCTTTGCAACCCGGGCCTCCGCCTCCCTGGCCTTACCAACGGCCGCCTCAGCCGCGGCCTTCTCTTTAACCAAAGTAGCATTCGCTGCCTTGACATTGGCCAACTCCTGACGAACACGAAACAGGTTTTCATTCTGTTTGGCCCAAGATTCTTTCCATGTCTTGCGCTCATTAGAAAGGGTTTCTTTCCAACTCTTGCGCTCATCAGAAAGCAACTTGGCAAGAGTACGAACCTGTTTAAACTCAGCAGTGGCAACCCACTCTTCAGTTTGCTTATGCTTTTCAAAGGCAGCCTTCTCCCTCTCTAGCCGCTCTGCACCCTCACGAGCAGCCTTTACCAACTCTTCTGCCTCAACCCGCAAGCGAGCAGTTTCCTCCTCCTTGCGTCCCATCACCTTGTAGTCTTCCATAATGGCATTCGCCACTATGTAACTCCCAACAAGCATGGAAGAGAGTTGGTTGATACGGAGCTCACGGGGCACGACACGGGCACGGCCAACTTCAAACGGAGTGCCTAGGACACCCAAAATCTCCTTGCAAGCAGAAGGATCACTTGAAATGTCATCCCCCTACATAACACTCAATAGAGGGTCGGTGGTAACTCGTACTCCGATCCTGCGTATAGGTGCGGTAGTAGTACTCTAGTTTAGACTCTCCAGGCTGAATCGGAGGCCCTTCAAAACCCACACCCCTAAAAGCGGAACTAGAAGCCTTCTCGGCAGCAGGAGTCTTGTGCTTTTCAGCATCATACTTTTGCTTATCAACATCCAAAAACTTTAGGTTCAGGTCATCGGTATCATTCAGGGAGATAAGGTTGTCAGAGGAATCAACCATGTCAAAGATATGAGCCACGCCTTTCCTCCCAGTATCCTCTACCCGCACAGAGGGTTCACTCACCACCTTGACAAAAGGACCGGCACATTCTTTATTAACCCCCGCATCCGCAGCTGTGTCATGTGGGGGAGAAGAAGGAACATCAAACAAAGAGGAGAAATCTTCTCCTTGCGTTTCTGCAAACAAAGAAGTAATAACCATCAAATACAAGTTGCAAATGCAAACACTCGTAAAGCTATAAATCACTTACAAGAAGTAGCCGCAGGTTTCTTTTGCGTCGCACCAGTTGACCTTTTGGTCTGTATCCTCCGACGTTTTTTCACACCAGAAGCAGCATCCTTCTCTTCTGGTTTCCTTTTTTTCTCACCAGCAGGTTTGGAACCCGCAGAGGTCCCACCTGCAGCCGCACCACCACCTGGAAGACCCAAACCCTCAAGGGTGTCAGATACTACCACGCAATCGGTATATCTGCGGTAACAAGAACGAGAGATACCTGCCACCTGCGACACCAAAGGAGGGGCAACAGAACCCTCAGGTTTTTTCTTACCGCGACCCCGCGCGGGTTTCTCCACATGCTTCTTGGGGACAGTCTTCGTTTCAAACTTCATATACCAAGGAAGTCTTAGAGTATACCGTTTCCTTGCGGCAGCGGCGCATTCAACGCCCCGCGTTCAGGAACGCAGAAGTTGCCAACAATCTCCAGGTTGAAACCTTCACGTTCCGAGCACGGAAGCAACTCAACCTTGCCCTCGAAGGTTGGCTCAAACATCCACCACAGGGAAGCGTTCGCTGATAATACACATGCAAAATCAATAACAAGATAAGGACGCAAGGAAGACGCACAAGAGTAAAATGCTTACCACCACTCTTTTCCCGCACAACGGGCCTTGCCTTCCTATCAGGCCTAGACAACATCATCCGCAGCACCCACAACTGCGAATTGTCCAGCCTTTTGAGCTCAATGGGTTTCAGCCTTGGAAACCAGCTCACGGTATTAGCATTGGGAGGGGCAAGATCCTCCGCAGGAATGGTCTCATTCACATTCCGAAAACACATCTTCGCGGCCACCGCGGCAGCCTAAACATAGAAGAACTTCCTCTTCCACTTTGTGACACCCTTGGGAGGGGTCATCAGCTTGGGACTCCCATACCGTTGGTTGAAAGAGAAAAACCCGGTGTTCACCGTCAACTGGTAGAACCGCCGGAAATTCTCAACAGTAATCTCCAAACCATGAGCACGAAAAGTGTACTCAAAGTTCCTGATCCGAAACATCCCGAACTGACTCAGTTGGGAGATGTGAATCTGGTAGAACTCCAACACTTCGCAACAAAAACCGTTAATGGCAGTCGGAGGTTGCCATCATAGAAAAACTCGGCCCACAGTGTGAGACATCCCGCCGGAGCATCGGCACTAGTATCACTCTCCTGTGGGTATATAGCCCCAAACTCTTTGGGCATTTGGATACTAGTCATCAGGGTCTCAAATTGACCCTTTGACCACTTTAATACCGGCAAGCCACCGCCGGGTGCACCACCGTCATCTTCATCTTCCTCCACCGCCGCCGGCGACGAATGATCAGGGTTTTCACCCTCCACATTGTGAGGATTAGATGGTTCTGCCATAATACTATTGGAAATAGAAAATAGAAAACGAGTTCTCGAAGAACTTGGAAACCTCACCAGAAACTTCAAGCAATTGATCGGAGAAGACGAAGGAGCTTTCTTTCTCTCACCGAGAAATTTATGAAATTTTGAACAAGTGAGGGGAAACCATCGGTTTCCCCTTATATACTCATCGCAATAAATGCGGAGGGGTAACTGAATCATCACGATTAAAAAGAATGAGTTACGCGGAGACACGTGTCCAGCGATAGTTCCGCTGATGGTTACCACGCGCGCGTGGCCGCCCACGCGCCTGACAAAGGAGACGTTTACACTCCTGCTACAGTGCGTTAATGACCTTGGGCAGTGCAAACGTCCTTTCCTATCAGCACATGTAGAAAATCTTCCCAAGTTCCACCAACTCATACGTGCGTCCAACCACGTTTGCAGTAAAAAAGCGACCACATTATCCAAATATAAGAGGCATGCGGTTTCTATGGTATACCTCACCATAACCCATACCGCATGTCTTTTTTTACATACCCCTCAAAAAAGGCAAAAAATATATATATCTCTACATTATATAAGGGGATATAAATTATATCCACATATACCCACGAGCACACGTGGAATATGCGGAGATGACACACACGAGCCCGTACAGGTGTGTCAGATGCTCAGAACAAGCGTTGTTCTTTGGACTGAACCGCATCTCAGAAACATGTAACCCGCATTGCCTTCATTCTCTTCAAGCTTCAAATCCCTCGTCTCCGGATCACAACCACAGAGGGTGCGCAAACAGCTTCTCATTAGGGAAAAGGATTGTGACACCTGTGTCACCGCTACCATCAAACAAATACCAAGCCAATGAAATATTGTATTTCATACTTGGGATCTGTATAAATATGTGTATCTTTTGCACGTATCAATTCTTGTTCGATTTCGGGCTTTAAATCGCTTTCTGGAAGGTTATACACGATCTGATTCGTAAATATAACCATTTTAATGCAACAAACACTCCGGAATAGTGACATAGGCTTAACATACCTTAAATAACCCTTACATAACTTAGAAATAAGTTTTGGATGGTTTGGTATGCCGAAATCAAGTTTATTCGCTTACAGGGACTAAATTCGACAAACTGCGAAAGTATGTCAATTTGAACTGTAATGAACATTACGGAACATGGCCATAAGTTAAAAACACCCTAAATATCCTTTACATAGCTTAGAAATAGGCTTTGAAGGGTTCGATATGCTAAAATAAACTTTATTGATCAACAAAGACTAAAAGCGTCAAAAGTGCATAAGTTTGCATTTTTGCGCATATCTTACGTCCTGAATATATCTGGACATCCAAAAATTTATGTAATCATTAAAATATTTTATTTTAGTGATTGGCATGATAAAATTCCATTCGTCGCTTAATTTGAATCGTTTTCTTTTTGCGTTCGTTACGACTTCCGTCGTAATTAACCGAATAACGCAACCGTACGGCCAAATGAACCGACATCCGTGATGTATTTGAGCATATTTTAAGTTCTCTATACTTTAATATCATTTTAGAGCCTTGAAATGAGGTTAAAGGGGTTTAAAAGTGCCAAAAAATCAAGTTTCACAAGTGTAGGGACCATTTTTGAAATTTCTGGCAGATTCAATGAACCTAGTCCATTTTGAAGTGTTAAAGGTTTTCACCCATGGTTTTGCAAAACCATGGGATGGTATTCAATGAACATAGTCTACATTAAGGGCTCCCATGGTTTTTGAAAACCATGTGCCCACATGTAAGGTCTAGATCAAATCACGTTTTTCGACGAACGATCTTAACGGTTCAAGGAAATCTATAAATACCCCTCACCCATTTCATTCTTCCTCACATTTGAATCTGATTCTACACTCTCTAAGTGGAAGTATATGCTTCCTACCTGAGAGTGAATCGGGTTCGAATCTTGCGGGGACCTTCTGTAAGTATTCTTTCGCGTTTTTCATTCGTTTTAGCGTTAAAGTCAAACTGCGTTTGACTTTCTGCATTAACCAGTTTATGGTCAATGCGAAGTTCGTTTGAACTTCATAACGTGAGCGTAATCACGATGGTTATAGTCCCTAGTAACTATACCTACTGATTACCACGTTATCTAGGCTCAGTGACGAGTCGTAGTTTCGGCCAAAATGCGTTTTCTCGCGTATTTTGTAACCAAACTACTCTAGGGTATTAAAACCGTTTTTTTTAATACCAAACCTGTTTTCTAACTTTACTAAACATGTTCTAGCATGTTTAGCTCGTCGCTTTTAGATTTGTGCGTGTTTAGGGTCGTAAAGGTAAGCGATCTAATCAATCGCTTATGCTTACGAACCCGACCCATTGGTCGATGTTTAGGATCCGACCAAACACATTAGGTGACCATAGTTGTATAGGGAATAACCTTCCGAGGTTATACCTTATGGTCACGACGTTTAGTTAGTTATATGATAGGTAGTTTATATGCCTTAGGTAAATTACCAAAATGCCCTTTTTTACGAATAAATTCATTTTAAGTCTATGTAACGAAATTTTTGACATCTAAACTGATTTAACAACAATATTAAACATGTTAAGGCATATCTTGCTTGTCATAGGACTAGTTAGGCATTCCAAAAGCGTTTTACGCAAACGACGCGTTAAAGTAGCATAAGCTACCTAAACGGGTCGTAATGGGTCGTAAGCACTTAGGATAGGTTTCGTTTTAGTATGTAAGCTTTGTTAAACCATATTACATAAGTTCCCATACTTATTTGGTTTACGAACCCTCGTACTACCCGATCCTCCGATAGGTCCGGTTATTAATGTAGATACCTATATAGGTGTCGTTTGATTCCGTGATCTTCTAGCTTTGCTTGGTGGTTATCCTAGGACTTCTAAGCAATCTCAAGTGTGTACATAGACCCCTCTTCTACTGTTTTCCAAACATTTTGGGGTGAAACACATGTGCCTACTTGTTACTTTCATGATTTCATGCTTTTATATCATATACTTGCTATGTTCATTAGTACACTATTAGTACATGATTTCATTATGTTTTTGCTATGTATGCCCATTGTGTGCATACTTAGTACATCGTTTTACATAACATTTCATGCTATGTATGTTCATCATACTTAGTACATTTTACATCACATGCTATGTATGCCCATTGTGTGCATACTTAGTACATCGTTTTACATAACATTTCATGCTATGTATGTTCATCATACTTAGTACATCGTTTTACAAGACATCTTATACTTGGTATCATGCTATGTATGTCCATCCGTCGCATAGTTAGTACATTGTTTGTGCATTCTTACCTATGGTTTGGTTGTTACATATTTCACTTGCCATACATGACATTTTGTTTACACAATACTTGATTGACATTTGACAACGGTTTAGACATGGGCAATTTACATTGGTGGTTTATGTGGGTAAGTGATTTGAGTAACGAGACGTGTGTAATGTGATACAAGCATGGTGGATACGCCGCTGGTACTTCCTATATATAAGTGCTTGTATTATATTACATGGCGTAGCGTTATTTAAATCATTCATTTGGATTTATACATTTTTACACAAATAACATATTTTTCACAAGACATTGTTTTGCAAAACAGTTTGTTTTATACAAACTCATTTTTACTTGGTTATTCATTTAACCTTACATCATTGTTTTAACTATACATATCCATCATCGATTTTCAAATGTTTTATAAAAGCAAACACTTAAACTGGACTCATGACAAGTTTTTGGTTAAACATTTTCTTAAACCTAAGTCATGGATCCTATTTTTCATAAAACCTATGTACTCGCCGGCATTTTTATGCTGACGTATTTTCACATGTGTTTCAGGTACAATAGTTGATGATATTTGATGATGATATTGATGCATGCTCACATAGGATTGGACGAGGCCTTAGTGACATTAAAAGATGCAAGACTAGTTAATTTTTGTTATGTTTCGTTATTGTTAAGACATTGTAACTCATTTAATTCAATAAAACGAAATTTGTTTAATCCATGGTTGTGAAACAATGATTCTGTTACAACACTCCCCGACGTTTCCGCCACGTTTTGTTGTTTTACGTGGTCGGGGTGTGACAGAAAAGTTGGTATCAGAGCCAATGGTTATAGAGAATTAGGTTATTAGTAGTGCTTTGACCTAGACTATAACCTTCCTAGGACCCTAACGCGAGTTTACTTGCGTTTAGTCATAAAACAATACCGTCACTTATCCTTAGGTGACAACCACAACGAGAACATAAATTTGATCTGCTTTGAAAACTAATCATCTGTTCTAGGATGATTGATTACTAGGTTTTGAACCCTTTGTTATAAGGTTTCAAACCCTTTAAGTTTTCAAAATCTCGTCAAAGTTTGGGTCTAAATAATGTGAACACGTGCAAACTGGAAGAGTGGGTGCCTGTACCCTGGGTCTTCTGTCTAAGGCTAGAGTGTTCGTACAAATCCGCAGTATCGGACCAGTCACTCTTACCTGGGAACTCTTGGGGTGAGTGTCCACTTATAGGCGAGCATGTCTTCGCGATACATTATATTGACCCGCTTACTTTGATTAGTCACTATCTCATTTGTTTGCCTTTGGTAACAAACAAATGGTCACAATCTTCATGCGTTGTCATTCTCTTTTGACTATCTTTTGCTTGTTTCCTCCTATGCCTTCCATTGTCTTCAAGATGCCTCTTCATCGCAACAACACTTAAATGTCCGAACCAGGTGCTGCAACTACCTAGCAAATAGGCGTCGTACTCCAGAGGACCATTGATTTAGTTACCACCATGACTCGCCTCAGGGATGAAGCTGTATATGGGAACTGCTCCTTGGTGCAATCAATGCCACCGTCATCATCCGAATCAAATACCCTGTTTTAAGTGTACCCACAGTGGACGATGGGGACATTTGGTTAACATGTGCCGCTTTGCAATCCAAAGCAAAGCTGCTACAATCTTGCTGCTGCTTAACCTTCAATTTCTGCTTCATATGTCGCCTTGGCATATCTAGCGCCTCAACCTCATGAACTTTCTACCTTGTGTATCGACGTAAGCACGCCTAGTGCAAGGTGTCGGAACACCTCTCGTTACACAAACTCCAAAATCCATATAGGTTCTTTCTATCCTTATAATTAGATCCTTGTGGGTGAGTAACATTCATCGGAGTCCTTAATTGAATTCTCTGTATGATTCAATACGTACATTACAATTCAATAAGGACAAAGCCGAATTCCTATTAAGATTTTTCTATCTTCATAGATAGATTCTTGAAAATGATTAAAGTGCCAAATGAAATCCACGGATTGGATTCCTGGTGTACTTTAAGTATCCGCGTCCAAAGATAAAAAATTAATAACTGAGTTAAGCAACTATGTGATTATGTTCTTATGTGTTCCCTTTTTATGTTTTTGGTGTAATCCAAGTTTTTGTTATCCAAATCCTCGTAGAATCGTCCATATCATTCGTATAAGGGATTCATAGTAGGATATCCAAAGGTACTATATTAAATCCTCAATGGGCTTTTACGTAATAGTAAAGACCCTTGGATTATATTGTACTATTCCATAATTAGACCCCTTGAGTGGTCTAGTTAGACAGATTGATCCAAAAATCTAGTTAGGAATATCATGTGATGATATAGCTGAAAGGACTCCTTGGTGGCCTAGTTAAAAAGATCATCTGTCGATCTAATTAAAAGGACCCTATGGTAGTCTAGTCACCCTCATCACAAGTTTGATATTCTTCCCCAAAACATTACAAAACAAACTGTGCGGACTATGCAAGGAATTACGTAATTATGGATGCATACATAATTATGGAATTTAGTGCACAGAAACCACAACAAGTTTTGTCGTGTATCTAGAGTTAACCCTGTTCATCTTCGTTTCTGAAGAAATTGTGGAAAATGACTAATTCCGTTCATTTTCGTTTCTGAAGAAATTGTGGAAAATGACTCATTCCGTTCATTTTCGTATCTGAAGAAATTGTGGAAAATGACTCATTCCGTTAATTTTCGTTTCTGAAGAAATTGTGGAAAATGACTCATTCCGTGCATTTTCATTTCTAAAGGATACCCATTAAGGAAAATGACTCATTCCGTGCATTTTCGTTTCTAAAGAAATTAAGGAAAATGACTCATTCCGTGCATTTTCGTTTCTAAAGGATACCCATTAAGGAAAATGACTCATTCCGTGCATTTTCGTTTCTAAAGGATACCCATTAAGGAAAATGACTCATTCCATGTATTTTTCGTTTCTAAAGGATACCCATTAAGGAAAATGACTCATTCCGTGCATTTTCATTTCTAAAGGATACCCATTAAGGAAAATGAATCATTCCGTGCATTTTTCGTTTCTGAAAATTTTCCCTCGAAGGGAAATGAATATCCCTGATTTTTCCTTCATTTCCATTTCTGAAGAGTCTCCGTTAAGGAAATGACAGGATATTGCCTTGCATATCTTTGGTGGCTACTTGACACAAAGTCACAAATAGACTCCTACGAATAAATTTCGGGACGAAATTCCCTAAAGTAGGGGAGACTGTGACACCTGTGTTACCACCACCATCAAACAAATACCAAGCCAATGAAATATTGTATTTCATACTTGGGATCTGTATAAATATGTGTATCTTTTGCACGTATCAATTCTTGTTCGATTTCGGGCTATAAATCGCTTTCTGGAAGGTTATACACGATCTGATTCGTAAATATAACCAGTTTAATGCAACAAACACTCCGGAATAGTGACATAGGCTTAACATACCTTAAATAACCCTTACATAACTTAAAAATAAGTTTTGGATGGTTTGGTATGCCGAAATCAAGTTTATTCGCTTACAGGGACTAAATTCGACAAACTGCGAAAGTATGTCAATTTGAACTGTAATGAACATTTCGGAACATGGCCATAAGTTAAAAACACCCTAAATATCCTTTACATAGCTTAGAAATAGGCTTTGAAGGGTTCGGTATGCTAAAATAAACTTTATTGATTAATAAAGACTAAAAGCGTCAAAAGTGCATAAGTTTGCATTTTTGCGCATATCTTACGTCCTGAATATATCTGGACATCCAAAAATTTATGTAATCATTAAAATATTTTATTTTAGTGATTGGCATGATAAAATTCCATTCGTCGCTGAATTTGGATCGTTTTCTTTTTGCGTTCGTTACGACTTCCGTCGTAATTAACCGAATAACGCAACCGTACGGCCAAACGAACCGACATCCGTGATGTCTTTGAGCATATTTTAAGTTCTCTATACTTTAATATCATTTTAGAGCGTTGAAATGAGGTTAAAGGGGTTTAAAAGTGCCAAAAAAATCAAGTTTTACAAGTGTATGGACCATTTTTGAAATTTCTGGCAGATTCAATGAACCTAGTCCATTTTGAAGTGTTAAAGGTTTTCACCCATGGTTTTGCAAAACCATGGGATGATATTCAATGAACATAGTCCACATTAGGGGCTCCCATGGTTTTTGAAAACCATGTGCCCACATGTAAGGTCTAGATCAAATCACGTTTTTCGACGAACGATCTTAATGGTTCAAGGAAATCTATAAATACCCCTCACCCATTTCATTCTTCCTCACATTTGAATCTGATTCTACACTCTCTAAGTGGAAGTATATGCTTCCTTCCTGAGAGTGAATCGGGTTCGAATCTTGCGGGGACCTTCTGTAAGTATTCTTTCGCGTTTTTCATTCGTTTTAGCGTTAAAGTCAAACTGCGTTTGACTTTCTGCATTAACCAGTTTATGGTCAATGCGAAGTTCGTTTGAACTTCATAACGTGAGCGTAATCACGATGGTTATAGTCCCTAGTAACTATACCTACTGATTACCACGTTATCTAGGCTCAGTGACGAGTCGTAGTTTCGGCCAAAATGCGTTTTCTCGCGTATTTTGTAACCAAACTACTCTAGGGTATTAAAACTGTTTGTTTTAATACCAAACCTGTTTTCTAACTTTACTAAACATGTTCTAGCATGTTTAGCTCGTCGCTTTTAGATTTCTGCTTGTTTAGGGTCGTAAAGGTAAGCGATCTAATCAATCGCTTATGCTTACGAACCCAACCCATTGGTCGATCTTTAGGATCCGACCAAACACATTAGGTGACCATAGTTGTATAGGGAATAACCTTCCGAGGTTATACCTTATGGTTACGACGTTTAGTTAGTTATATGATAGGTAGTTTATATGCCTTAGGTAAATTACCAAAATGCCCTTTTTACGCATAAATTCATTCTAAGTCTATGTAACGAAATTTTTGACATCTAAACTGATTTAACAACAATATTAAACATGTTAAGGCATATCTTGCTTGTCATAGGACTAGTTAGGCATTCCAAACGCATTTTACGCAAACGACGCGTTAAAGTAGCATAAGCTACCTAAACGGGTCGTAATGGGTCGTAAGCACTTAGGATAGGTTTCTTTTTAGTACGTAAGCTTTGTTAAACCATATTACATAAGTTCCTATACTTATTTGGTTTATGAACCCTCGTACTACCCGATCCTCCGATTGGTCCGGTTATTAATGTAGATACCTATATAGGTGCCGTTTGATTCCGTGATCTTCTAGCTTTGCTTGGTGGTTATCCTAGGACTTCTAAGCAATCTCAAGTGAGTACATAGACCCCTCTTTTACTGTTTTCCAAACATTTTAGGGTGAAACACATGTGCCTACTTGTTACTTTCATGATTTCATGCTTTTATATCATATACTTGCTATGTTCATTAGTACACTATTAGTACATGATTTCATTATGTTTTTGCTATGTATGCCCATTGTGTGCATACTTAGTACATCGTTTTACATAACATTTCATGCTGTGTATGTTCATCATACTTAGTACATTTTACATCACATGCTATGTATGCCCATTGTGTGCATACTTAGTACATCGTTTTACATAACATTTCATGCTATGTATGTTCATCATACTTAGTACATCGTTTTACAAGACATCTTATACTTGGTGTCATGCTATGTATGTCCATCCGTCGCATACTTAGTACATTGTTTGTGCATTCTTACCTATGGTTTGGTTGTTACATATTTCACTTGCCATACATGACATTTTGTTTACACAATACTTGATTGACATTTGACAACGGTTTAGACATGGGCAATTTACATTGGTGGTTTATGTGGGTAAGTGATTTGAGTAACGAGACGTGTGTAATGTGATACAAGCATGGTGGATACGCCGCTGGTACTTCCTATATATAAGTGCTTGTATTATATTACATGGCGTAGCGTTATTTAAATCATTCATTTGGATTTATACATTTTTACACAAATAACATATTTTTCACAAGACATTGTTTTACAAAACAGTTTGTTTTATACAAACTCATTTTTACTTGGTTATTCATTTAACCTTACATCATTGTTTTAACTATACATATCTATCATCGATTTTCAAATGTTTTATAAAAGCAAACACTTAAACTGGATTCATGATAAGTTTTTGGTTAAACATTTTCTTAAACCTAAGTCATGGATCCTATTTTTCATAAAACCTATGTACTCGCCGGCATTTTTATGCTGACGTATTTTCACATGTGTTTCAGGTACAATAGTTGATGATATTTGATGATGATATTGATGCATGCTCACATAGGATTGGACGAGGCCTTAGTAACATTAAAAGATGCAAGACTAGTTAATTTTTGTTATGTTTCTTTATTGTTAAGACATTGTAACTCATTTAAGTCAATAAAACGAAATTTGTTTAATCCATGGTTGTGAAACAATGATTCTGTTACAACACTCCCCGACGTTTCCGCCACATTTTGTTGTTTTACGTGGTCGGGGTGTGACAAGGATAAGTTTGATGTGCGACCGCACATCAGCAACCCTGACTCCTGATCTTTCAAGAGCCACATCCAAGTAACACACTCTTTTAAAGCGAGTCTTGGGTTACAAAACCACAGACACTTATGAGTCGCTGCGGACACACCTATAGCTCCGCAAATGGTTGCTACGGAAGAGCCACGACTAAGTCATCACACAGATGAACGAAACTACTTCAAGGAAAACTCCCCGGCATTGGAGCGTGAAGGAAAATGGCTACAGAACAAATGCGGACGAGATTTCCAATCATCTAAAGAGATCTCGTTGAACAATAAGCGACCGAACAATGGTAACAAGTCTGCTTATGACTTTGTTTGCCCACCTATGCGCCGCATAGAATAAACAATGGTGGGCACAACCTTGCCCATAACCATGTTTATTGGCCCATAGTACAGATTCAAATTGTTTGACCAAACATGGCCAAACAATGACGCAGCGAGGTAACCGCAAAGGACTTGCGGTTACTTGAGAGGTAAACTGAAGAACACGAACACCCCACGAAAAAGGGATCATCATTGCATGTCCAATTGCTGAACATAGAGCTTGAGCAAAGCACTTGCAGCATTGCATCAACTACCGCAGAGGTAACAACTAAAGTTGCAGACATGGATATCTTCGATCTCCGTCTCAAAGGTTGGTTCGAAGCCTCCTCTCTTCTTCATTCACCACCTCAAAGGTTGGTTCGAAGACGGAGACACGATCTCAGAAGTTGGTTCGACACACCAACAGGTGGCAACCAACCTGATGACATCAGAAAAAGGTAGCCCGCTACCCAATCGACAGAGAATTTCGCATCAGACGAAACTTGCTCACCGGTACGGAAGAGACGTCACATGACTCTACCAGAACCCCAGCTTGATTTACGAAAAGCGAATGCCATCTACATGGCCTAGAATTTTCTCCAGGCTGGAAACTACCTTCTAGACACCATAGTCCAGTGCTCCTCCCACATGCAACTTGCACGAGGCAGCAACACTAGACTGGGGGGACTTAAAGGGGTATGGTCCTAA
The DNA here is from genome assembly GCF_002127325.2 of Helianthus annuus. NCBI lineage: Eukaryota > Viridiplantae > Streptophyta > Magnoliopsida > Asterales > Asteraceae > Helianthus > Helianthus annuus. Next base: position 31,496,425 of record NC_035435.2, read on the forward strand.
ATCTCGCACCAGCTGACCGCGAGTGACCATTACCCTTATCAAAAAACACCCACCAGCAAAGAACTGCGTCCACGCGGATGCATCCTTCGAATCCAATCGGTCAAAGGATATGAACAAGCCTTACCTTGTGTATGAAAGCGGGCGTGCATAGCGATGCGGCTGGCACCGCATCATATGGACATTTTCGTCACGGCAAGGGATCTGGGCAACAGCAACGGTCACCACAGACGGCGATGTGGCTTGGAACCGCATCCCGCATATGTCTTTGTCAAAGCATAGAGCACGGGAACATCAAAGGTTACCGCAGGCAGCGATGTGGCCCGCACCGCATCCTGCCCACTAGGCAAGTGGGACTGACACCACAGAGCAAGTGGCACCACTGGCAGTCACCTGTCAGGCCATACGTAAGCAACGGACTGACACTGTAGTAGGACGTTGCTTCACCTCCACAACCGACAAGCCTGACACACCTGCGAAGGGGCAGCACGTCGTCAGTCCGTCCCTTCAGCTCCTCCTTCACTCCTCGGCTATAAATACCAACCCCAAACCAGGTTTGAGGTATCTCTTCACAACTCTCTCACTACTACTACTATCACACTTTGCTTCCCAAGCAAATTACTGATTCTCACACCGGAGAGTGGTAACAAGGAGCACCCCCCCCACCCATCCTCCTTGTTACGAGTCACGGTTTGTTTCCTTGTGCAGGAGATCAACCGGCGGACGATCCAGCCAGCGATCCTCTAGAGGAAGGGATTAACCCTTCTTGACGAGACCAGTGAGTTAACCCTGCCCGGTTAACCATTGTTTCATCAAGCTTGGTTGACAAAAGGAAGACCCGGCAACTCCAAATGACCCATTCGACAATATCGAAGACACTCATATGTGGTACTCAAGTTGTAGGGCATCACTTTGGCGGTAAGTAGATATCCACCAAATATTTATTCCGGATCGACGATTCTGGGACATATCTTTCACTTGATCCAGAAATTTTGTCATCCTATTCAATATCTACAAAACGGGAATACTTCAAAGACTCGGTCTTGAATTATATATGCTCCCTAGCAACAGATGTACCATGAGGATCACGCGTCTCACTTATTATATGTTTCCTCTTCCCAACCCAATTTGGAAAATCTTCGGGATCATTACAACGCCCATCAATTTTTCCCAACCGTAATATCTAGATCTCCACTCAATGCAGTTGGTCCCCCAAAAAAAACCAGTAAAAATTTATTGTTCTTAACTCCCGAGGATGGTTGATCACGAGAACCACGAGCTTGGAACTCTTTGATACGAGGAAGTTAATGTCACACCTAGATAGTTGAATGTCCGCTAAGTACTCGAATCACAATGGGTTCTCCTATTCCAACAGTGCCATAGTTTGAAAACGTAACCTGAGAAAGAACATGCGGAAAAATCAACATAAAGTTGGCGATAGTTTGCTTGAAAAAGATTTGGAATAAATATTTTTGATAACCGGTTTAAATAATGTTGAGAAAACATAATAAAAATCATTTTCCTCGGCATGTCATATGAAAACTTTATACTTGTAAAACTTGTTTAACCGTCAATGTCCGCGTACGACAAAGACAACATGCCCGGATGAGCCTATAACCAACCTCAAGCTAGAGAGTTCCTCGCCAAACCGTTTACTTAAGACGGTAGACTAGCAGGCGGTTATAGTTCCGATATGCAGTGAGGACTTCACTGTACAGTTTTAAGAACCTTACGACTCTTACGGTTGAGTAAAGGACACTCCAATCCTTTTGTTCTTAAGTAGGAAAACCTAGTCTCATTGTTTATATGCAGGACAAACCAGTCCCGTTGTTCGTATGCAGGACAACACAGTCCCATTGTTTGTATGCAGGACAACCAAGTTCCGTTGTTGTAACTAGGACAATCCCGGCACTAGTCATGAAACTCATGCATGTTTCGAAAATATGCGTATGTTTTGTAAAACCGGCATGTTTAGCATAAACCTTTCATAAACCATTTGAGTTAGCTGGAATTCATTTGCAGCACGGTTTTGAAATATGTAGTTTTCGTTCATTGAAATATTGTGTGCTTTTGCAAAACATACATGTCTTTCCACCGCCGAAAAAAATTATAAAATTGTAAAACAATGAAAAGTGGGGGTTATGAACTCACCTGGATATCCAGTGCAAAGCTAGCATAACATAATCCATAATGTTGTTTCCCAAAATGTTACTCGCTAGCATGCAATCTATAACATTCCTATCAAGGTATAAGCTTATAAGTTTCTATTAAAATGTAGCTAAACTACGTGTCACCGAGCTCTACTGAATCGTTACCCGAAGGATTCGACGGGAAGGTGTTGTTAACTTGATGGAAACAACAATGTTACACTCGTTTAATCCCATTTATAGTCGGTGTTAATTACTAAGTCTGGAGAACACTTAGCTCCCAAGAGGTTTAGAATCTATATATTTATATAAAAATATAAATATATTTATAGAATCGTGTCAGTCGCCCCGAATGGTGGTATGCATATGTAAGCAAATGTTTATATGAAAATAATACACGTTATAAACTCGTATAATTTGTTTATACGGTTTCCAAGTAGTCGTCATGTACATGGATGAATATTTCGCGACTTGACGTAATTTTTGTAACATGTGTATATATATATATATATATATATATATGTAAGTGTGTGTGTGTATATATATATAGGGGAGGGTTATCTTGAGAACGCTAAATATTGCGAGAACCATGAGAACGAATGAAAAAACCAATCAAAACCAATTTTTTTTTTAATACAAAACTCATTGTAATTAAGATACAACATCAAAAAAAAAAAAAAAGAATTTACAACATCAAATAATTCATTTCTTCTTTCAAAATCACTCTTTTTAGATTTTTTACACATGTGTAAATATAACCGATTTACACATGTGTAAATGGCAAACTTACACATGTGTAAATTTTCTTTATTTACGAATTCACATAAATTTAAACGTATAAATTAAATTTCTAACATTGTATTCGAATAATAATGATAAGTGTAGAACATTTTTTTGAATTTGAATTGTTTTTGACCAAGTTCTCACGGTTTTTTCATTTGTTCTCATGGTTCTCACAATATTTAGCGTTCTCATTTAAACCTTCCCCTATATATATATATATATATACACACACACACATATACCTATATATATATATATATATATATATATATATATATATATATATATATATATATATATATATATATATATATACACACGCCGTGTAGCCCAAATAATAGTCTTGCTTCACGTTTATAATTAATAAATAATCATAGATTTGTACGTTCGTTAGAATCGACTTTCGTTTGTTCGTTACTGGAAGTATCTCGGATAATAAGATACGTTAAAATCGTACGGTAACATGTGGTATTCCGTTTAGACGTTTGAAATAAATATAAATACTTATATTTATTTTATAGAGTTCTTCGAATCGTATACGTTGGAAATAAGTAATACTAATTATATTTATTTCACATAATTGCCGAATAATAGTTTTTTGAAATAAATATAAATAACAGTAAACTGCCATTTTAGTCCCTGTGGTTTGGGCAGTTTTGCCATTTTTGTCCAAGTCTCAAACTTTTTAAATCTGGGTCCCTGTTGTTTGCATTTTGTTGCCATTTTAGTCCAAAAGTGAAATTTGACCAGAATCCCCAATTTCAACCCCCTGTTTTGTCCTTATCTTCAGGGGTATTTTTGGTATTTTGGTTTTATTGTAACTGATTTTTTATTAAAATTAATAAAACTAATTTATTAAAGGTACCCTATTAATATCTTCATCTTCCCCAATTAATATCTTCATCTTCCCCATAACCTTTCATCTTCAAATCCACAACCATTCATCTCTCTGAACCTACCATTCAAAACCACCTCCACTCCCACTGCCACAACCCCTGCAACTATGACGAATCAACAACTATGAACATCAACACCTGCAACTATGACGAATAAACTGAACAGAAGCACCATCGCCGCCGGAGTTTGTCGAAGCAGAACCACCACCACCGCCACAGCGAAAATTCGACGAAGCAGAAGCACCAGTTCTTACCGGAAATTCTTCGAAGCAGAAACCCAGTTCTTACCGGAAATTCGTCGAAGCAGAAGCACCACCGCAGCGGCGGCCACCTTCTTTTTCTCTCTCATGGTGATGTATAAGAAGATCTATCTATAAAGGTGAGTACCGGTGCCCTAAGTGGATGTCGCCGGAGCTCCGGCGGCTTTGCGTCTTTTTCGGATGGTTTTACGGACCATTCATTACCATTTTATTGGTGTTCAGAGCTTTGAGACTGTTGACATCTGCTCTGCCACTTGATGAACCCATGTTGTATAACGAGGTTTGATGGGGTTTTTTATGAGTTTAGAGAGAGGGCAGGTGGTGGGGCGGTGGCGGGTGGAGGAGTGGTGGCGGGTGTGTGTGGTGGCTAGAATAGAAAGAGGGGAGAGGAGTGATGGTGGTGGCACTGTAGATCTGGTTTGGGAGGGTTTGGGTGTGAAGAAGATGATGTTTTATAGGAAAATGATAAAGGGATTATTTATATATATATATATATATATATATATATATATATATATATATATTAATTTTTGAATTAAGAAAATGTTAAATGAAAAGCAAAATAACCAAAATGCCCCTGCACTAAAGGACAAAATAATCGGTTTTCAATAGTCAAAATAGAGGGTTTTTGGATTTTGGACTAAAATGGCAACAAAATGCAAACCACAGGGACCCAGATGTAAAAAGTTTGAGATTTGAACTAAAATGGCAAAAGTGACCAAACCACAGGGACCAAAATGGCAGTTTACTCTATAAATAATTATGTTTATTCTATATAAGTTCTCCGAGTTTCGTTACCTTGTAAACCGCGTTCATCGAAACGTTATAAATTCGTTTTGTAAGTCGTGTAAACTGTCCAAAATAAATATACATTTATATTAATTACAAAAATGGGTCCTGTGGTTTATACCTAATTTCGCCTTTGGGTACTAACTTTTTATTTTAACATATTTAGGTTCTATGGTTTCAATTTTGTAACACCATTGGGTACTAACACCAAAATTAGTTAATTAATGACTAAAATACCCTTGCATTTTTTTTAAGTTTATCAATGTAACACATTTGGGTACTAACACCTAGTTTTATTTAAGTTTAAAACATTTTACAAAATCTATTTATTTTTTTAATTTCATCTTTTTATTATATCTCTTAATTAACATAAAGTCTATTTTTTTTTATTTTCATATTTTTATTAAATTTCTTATTTAACATAAAATCTACTTGTTAAACCACTATTTTTTTAAATAATATTTTTTAAATAAAATCTACTAGCTATATAGTTTTATGTAAATTAAATTTCTTACTAGTTTTAAATAATGTAAACCTTACTCGTTTTGAATTTTGGATATATATGATTGATAATAATAATAATAATAATAATAATAATAATAATAATAATAATAATAATAAATATCTTTCATGTAAAAAAATTAAGCCATTTTTAAGTCGTTTTTTGTTCATTTGCATTTTACTATTTTAGAAAGATATTTAATTTACATAAAATCTACTAGTTGTACCAGTAAAATCTACTAGCTATATAGTTTTATGTAAATTAAATATCTATTTTACAAAAAAAAAAACGAGTTAAAAAAGGCTTAATTCTTTTTAGTTTTATCTAAAATACCTAGGTATATAGTTTTATCTAAAATACCTAGCTATATAGTTTTATATAAATTAAATATCTTTCTAAAATAGTAAAATGTAAATGAACAAAAAAACGAGTTAAAAAAAGGCTTAAATTTTTTTACATGAAAGATATTTATTATTATCAATCATTTCAATCCAAAATTGAAAACGAAAATTTAATTTACATAAAACTATATAGCTAATAGATTTTATTTAAAAAATCTATTTAAAAAAAATACTGGTGTAACAAGTAGATTTTATGTTAAATAAGAAATTTAATAAAAATATGAAAATAAAAAAAATAAATAGAGTTTATGTTAATTAAGAGATATAATAAAATAATGAAAATAAAAAAAATAAATAGATTTTGTAAAATTGTTTTAAACTTAAATAAAATTAGGTGTTAGTACCCAAATGTGTTACATTGATAAACTTAAAAAAATGCAAGGGTATTTTAGTCATTAATTAACTAATTTTGATGTTAGTACCCAAAGGTGTTACAAAATTGAAACCATAGAACCTAAACCTGTTAAAAAATAAAGTTAGTACCCAAAGACGAAATTATGTATAAACCACAGGACCCATTTGTGTAATTAACTCTTATTTTTATAAAATTTCATTTAAGTCCCGATACATTTTCACTGGTGTTAATATTATAATACACACACACACACACACACACACACACATATATATATATATATATATATATATATATATATATATATATATATATATATATATATATATATATATATAAGGTTTAGGAGAGAACGCTTCAAAGTGTGAGAACGGTGCAGCCACAAGATCTTAGTGGTTTGTGGCTGAGATTGATGTGGTGACATTTTTGTAAATAATAGGGGCCCTGGAACTAACAGGAGGGGTAAAATAGGAAGATCCAAACAAAGGTGCACATGCTAATCACATGCCATTTTCCCCGATCATATTTAAACGACAATAAGTTTTTTATATGTGATTATTTTTCGAAAAAAATTACACCATAAAACTCAGTGGTTTTTTATCTTTCCAACGAGTATACCATTGATATACATTTCGAAAAAAAAAAATAGGTTTTATGGCGTTTTCCTGAACTGGGTGTTTTATGACGTTTAAGACTAGGTATTTTCATGGCGTTTTTCTGAATTAGGTGTTTTTATGGCGTTTTAACTAGGTATATTCATGGAGTTTTTCTGAACTCGGTGTTTTATGTCGTTTAACTGGGTATTACCCTTTAGTGTAATCTATGAGTGAGTTTTTTTGACAATATGAGTGAGTTTTTTTGACAATATTACCCTTTAGTGTAATCTAGCATCAATGTCACATGTCACCACCAAAATCGTTCTCACCGTTCTCATATTTTTCACTGTTTTCTCTAAATCCTGACCCTGTATACACACAGCGTTTTCTCTAAATCCAAGAAACGATGCTTGCCATTTTTGATTTTTTAACTTTTTGGTGTTTTACTGAGAAAATAGAGTATCTCAAAGAAATTTCGATTTGGAATCTTTGATGTTTGGGTTTTTTGACGTTTCTAAAATGAATGGTATATAGTAAAATATGACGTTTTGGGTTGGTGTGTGTAATGGAAGGTCTGAGATTTGTTTATATAGGATATTTAGGCGCGTATTTTAGGCGGGATTTTATTATAATAAATGTAAGTAATTAAGTTTCGTTGTTTCAGTTACTATTTGTTCAGCTTTTTCGTTTAAAAACAAAGTTTGACGTTTTATATTTAATGGCATTTAGAGTAGGATGATGTGTGCTTTGTGTTTTAAGCCGGGGAATTAAATGGTGTTTTTTCATGAGTTTGGCGTTTTGTGTAGAGAAGCTAAAAGACCTTTTTACCCTCAATGAAGCGCGTCCACGTAATAAAATTGATGTTATTTACGAAAACGCCACCGGGCCAATCTAGTTCATAGATTGTTTTGATCTGACGATCCATAAGCGTTCTCACTGTTCACACACTTTTCACTATTTTTCCTAAATCCTGACCCTATATATATATATATATATATATATATATATATATATATATATATATATATATATATGGGAGGGTTCTTGAGAACGCTAAATATTGCGAGAACCGTGAGAACGAATGAAAAACCAATCAAACCCATTTTTTTTAATATAAACATCAGTGTAATTAAGATAAAACTTAAAAAAGAATTTTACAACATCAAATAATTCATTTATCCTTTCAAAATCACTCTTATTAGATTTTTAGGCATTTTTGGTTGTGTTTTTTAGCTATTTTTAGGCATTTTTTTAGCTATTTTTAGGCATTTTTGGTTGTGTTCACATTGATGCTAGAATTTTACAACATCAAATAATTCATTTATCCTTTCAAAATCACTCTTATTAGATTTTTTACACATGTGTAAATATAACAAATTTACGCATGTGTAAATGGCAAACTTACAAATGTGTAAATTTTCTTTATTTACGAATTCACGTAAATTTCATAGTGTAAATTAAATTTCTAACATTGTATTCAAATAATAATGATAAATGTAAAAAATTGAATTTGAATTGTTTTTGACAATGTTCTCGTGGTTTTTTCATTCGTTCTTACGGTTCTTACAATATTTAGTGTTTTCATTTAAACCGTCCTCTCTCTCTCTCTCTCTCTCTATATATATATATATATATATATATATATATATATATATATATATATATATATAGGGTAAGTTTTATGCGAGAACCACCTTTATTGCAAGAACCGCGAGAACCGATGTGAACACAACCTAAAATAGCTAAAAAAACCCCTAAAAAAAACTAACCCCCACCCCCATTCCCCAAAAACCTAAACCCGCCCCCCCCCCTCAAGCTAAATGCTAAAAACTAAAACCCCAAAAAACCTAACCCCCACCCCCCCCCCAAACCTAAACCACCCCCCCCCCTAAGCTAAAATGCTAAAAACTAAACCCTCAAAAAACCTAAAAAAATCTAAAAAAATCAAAATTTTTTTTAATATTTTAATGTTAAAATCGCTTCTTTTAGTAGCAAAAAAAATTTTTTTTTGGCTACTAAAAGCAGCGATTTTTATATAAAAATATTAAAAAAAAATTTGTGTGTTTTTTAGCTATTTTTAGGCATTTTTGGTTGTGTTCACATTGGTTCTCGCGGTTCTTGAAATAAAGGGTGGTTCCTAAATATATATATATATATATATATATATATATATATATATATATACATATATATATATATATATATATACATATATAGGATTCGGTTCAAGAGAAAACCAATCTCAGTTGCGAGAACACCATGGGAACTCCCCTCACGTGGTGGCTATCCATGTGAGACAATGGTGATTATGTGATGATCCAGTGGTGGACATCTCTCCTGCTCTACTTCTCCATCTTAAACAAACACACACCTCCTCTTCACTCTTCATCTCCTTATACACAACACACACTCCATTTTCTCCAACCTTCAACTCAGGGGCGGATGTACCATATGAGAAGGGGTAGTGTTAGGATCAGAGGCTGTCATGATTGTGCTCGTTTGTATATTTTTGACAGAACAATGAATATAAAATGAGATTAAGTGCAGCGGAAATGAGAAACAAACTTTGTGAACACAATCAAAAGAGAACATAGTTTGGTAAACAAATGCTTTTCATTAAGTTGAATGATTGAGATACAAAGCAAATGATTACAGCATGTTTACAGAACTAAGCTCCCCCCTCAGCCTGATACCCCAAGGTAGGTTGCACAAGATGAAAGGATTGGACTGAAGAAGAAGAATCCACTCAGTCAATCAAATGTAACAGTACATGGCACTGCTCCATTTATAGGCAAACCAAACCACTGAAGCATCTCAGCTGACGTCACCATGATAGTGACATCTTACAAACTAACAACCTATAAATACTGTTCTAAACAAACTACTGATGTGTAACATCTGATTATAAGTACAATACAAAACAACTGCTTCACGTTCCACTGTTGTAGCCTGAGCACTGATGTTGAGCTTCAGTGCTTTCTTCAAAGGTGATCAGTCTTTGAATGGGCAGTGCTTGTGTCTTCAGCAGTACTTAGGAAACAGCAGTAGATAGAGCAACAGTGTTTGTCTTCAGCAGTCTTTAGAATCTCATCAGTGTTTGGTTCATCAGTTGTTATAGTGAGCAGTACTTAAGATCCATCAGCTGTTAGAATACCACTGTCAAGGGGAAAACCAAGTGTAAGCAGCTGTTTATTATAAGTCCACTGTTGTGATCCGTTTTTGGCTTTCATTATTTGTTCCTCTGGTAGGGTTCAATCCCAACAATCTCCCCCTGGAACAGATAATGCCAAAACCCTTCATTATTCTGGACCTTTATTCCTCATCAGAAGCTCCTTAGCTTGTTATTTAAATTCTTCTTTAAAATTCTTGGAACTCAGGTCATCTTCATCCCTACACAATGTAAGTTCAAGGAGATCCTGCAAATCTTCAACACTAAGGCCTAGTTCTTCTTTCCTTGATATATACTTCATTTCGCCATTGGATCTGACCAAGGTCAATACGTGGGTCTTTTGATTAGACATCCACTTTAGTAGTTTTAATGCTAATGGGTTTCTTGGGAGAGATTTATTTGAAGATGAGTTTAGAGATGTTGGCCTTGTGAAAACTTGCAGACTTTCAGACATTCTTTTGAAGGCCATCTCAATGATATTGTTAGCTGCAGCTATGTCTTCTTGTTGGTGCACTTGTGTCTGTACTTTGTCTGTATTCGGTCACGATGTAAACGATGTCCTTGTCAGTCCTGTAAGTTGATCAAGTCAACCGTCCTCCTGGTTTGACTTAGTCAACAGTTAGAAAGATGGTTGTCTGTCTCGAAGGATAAGAGATCGAAGGATGATGTGGATCCTTCGATCTCCTCGAAAGACATGCTTCGAATGATTGACCTCGAAAGACCATCCTTCGAGGTCCATGTGAATCCTTCGATGACTTGATGTTCGATAGATGATCCTTCGACCATCTATCGGATCCTTCGGACTAGACAACCTAGGCTGGGTATATATATACCCATGCAGTGTATGTGTTAGACTTAGACACTCAGAGAGACAGACAGAAAGATAGAGAGTATTGTTGAGAGCATTATGTCCGAAACACACACACACACTTTGAGAGTTTGCAAGTTAGATTTGTAAACATTGTGCTTGTAACCGAAACCTTCATACGTATTAATACAGTGGTGTTAATCGGTGAACTTTGTGTGTTGTGTTTATACTTGCTTCATCCCGGTTTGCTTACTAGCTTGGATTCCGCACTCGCTAGTGGGTTTGTATAACAAGGTTTAGGTTCGTCATCCTCCGAAAAGGGACCTACAAGTGGTATCAGAGCCGTGGCTCTTTACCTTGTTTAAAACCGGGTTTGTTCAAGTTCTTGGTGTGTTTGGACACTAGGTTTAGCACCCGTTTTGGTGGTTTTTCTTGCATCTTAAAACTGAAAAACGAGTTCTAAACTTTCGGGAGTGTTCTAGGTTGGGTTGGGTAACTTGAAAACTTGTTTTTAAGTGACTTTGAATTTTCCGGCCAAGATTCCGGTTATCTCCGGTGACTGGACTTGTTGGATAAGATTTGCCTTTTTGGGAAATCTTGTTTGAAAGTCAAAAAGTTGGTGAAAAATCGTGTGCAGAACATCCCTTCTGCCGAAAGTTGGTACACCAACCTGTCACCTTTTTCACCAACCTGTCACCTTTTCAGTTGTGTCAGAGCGTTCGAAAGACATCCTTCGACATCGAAAGATAATCTTTCGATCAAGGAGGCTCGACAGATACCCATCCTTCGAATATCCTTCGAAGCCTGTGTTCTATCTTTCGAGCCAAGGAATCTTGTCGTAGGATACATCTTTCGAGCTACTGTTACTCTACGAAAGATAAGGATCCTTCGTATTGGTGAATCTTTCGAGATCTGTGTTCGAAATATAAGGAGAATCTTTCGAAATCATCTTTCGAAAGATAAGGATCCTTCGTGTGGTCAGTCTTTCGAAGTCAATCTTTCGGAGTCTTTGCTCGACACTCAACAGTGATCTTTCGAACACTGTTGATCATTCGAACAAGTATTGATCTTTCGAACCAGGTTGTATCTTTCATTTCGGGTCTGTTTACATTTAACAGTTTGTGTTTGTGTAGGTTATCTATTAATATTTGATCAAAATGAGTTGTACAAGTCCTTGGGATTGGAGTTTGAACTCACAATCTAGTCAAGAACTAACTTCTGCTGATGCATGGGCAAAAAGTATGTTTCCACCGCCATCAATCAGTCCAAGTCAATGGGCTTTGGTATCCAATCAAAGTCAAAGCATTCAAAACCTTTTGATCAGTGAGAGCGAAACTGGCAGCAACAATCGTCCACCAAAGCTAAATCATATGAATGATTTTCCATGATGGAAAAACCGCTTTCACACGTATGTCCAAGGGCAAAGCACCGATCTTTGGACGTGTTTCATCAATGCGTTCAATACTAATCTTGAAACTGCTGCGTCCACTTCAGAAGGTTATGCCAACATGCTGGAAAATGACAAGAAGGCTTATGAATTGGAGAAAAAGGCCTTTGCTACACTTACACAAGCACTCAACAAAGATATCTATCATCAGTTCTCCTACTGCAAGACCACGAAAACGTTGTGGGATGCCTTAGTAGCTAGAGGAGAAGGCAATGCAGCTGCTCGAAAGTCTCGTCATGATTTGTTGAAGAAAGAGTTTGAATCGTTTCAGTTTTTGGAAAACGAAACTCTAAATGATATGACAACCCGTTTCTATCATCTGATCAGTGAAATGTGTGCTTATGGGGTTGTTTCTACTCAACAAGACATGGTGAATAGGTTTGCTGACGCTTTGCCTCCAAAATGGAGTTCTTTTATTGAGTTGTTGAAGCACACTGGAACTCTAGACACGGTTAACATCTACGAGTTCATTCAGAAGCTGGAACATAAAAATGATGAAGAAATCAGGAAAGCAAGGCGTGCTCCCGCTCCTCAGAATACAGAAATGTACCTTCCAGGCTTCGATGCTTTGGCAAGATCCGCTGCAGCTCAGCAACAGCAACCTAAACTGCAGACTGCTTTTGTGTCCAACACAAGTTCCTTTCAGTTTCCTCAGTCAACGGCTGCTCCACCACAACCTCAATTCGATCCGAGGTCGTACATTCCTGTCCCAACACAGCCACAAGTCCAACCTCCACAACAACAACAGCAGGCTCATTATACAAACAATCCTCAACCTCAAAATCCTTACACAATCCGAGTCGACAATTCAAACCTTTCACACCTTAGCATTGAAGTTGCTAAGGAGCACATGGAAATTATCAATACAATGGTCAGTGCTTACTGTGGTTTGGTAGCAGGTCAGCTTGGAAACATCAACATGACCAATGAAGATTATCAACAGATCGACAAGGAAGAAATGGAGTTGATGGATATTAAGTGGGCTTTTGCAAGTGCGGTTAGAAGGGCCAAAGACTTTATGGCTCGTACTGGTAGAACTTCGTTGGAAGGAAAGAAAGATACGAAGTATGGGTTTGATATCAACGCCGTGACATGCTTCAACTGTGGTAACAAAGGGCACTTCAAACGTGAGTGCACTCTACCAACAAAACATGGCAATCACAACCCTTTCAGAAACCAGACGAGTAATACAAATGTGAATGCCCAGCAAGAGAACCGTGAGAGGAGGATGGTGGCAGTAAATAACAATCAGGGCCAGCCTGGAACTTCAAATCCCAATCGGGCTCTGGCTGTTCAAGCAGATGAGGGATGTGACTGGTCAGTTCAGTTTGGTGATGATGATCAGAGAAGTGGAACAGCTCTTTATGCAAAGATCATCGAGCATGTTCATAAAGAAGAGTCTTCTGGAAGTGATGACAGTTCTGGTTATTCTGGAAGTTCTGATGAAGAAGGCTCTGTTTCTGGGGATAATCACTCAGAGTCTGATGTGAAGGAGGAGGGAGGTGATGATATTCAAGATCTTCTGAATGAAGCTGATGAGCTTAAATGTCAGAAATCAATTCTGATTAGGAAGGCAGATACTGCATCAAAGGAAATGGAGAAGTTATTTTCTGAAGATGGAGCTTTTTCTTTTCAAACTGCCTTTATGGCAAACGGTTCAGCCTCTTCTAGTCAGGTAAATTCTGAACCTCCTGCTCCTAGTGTTTGTAAATCTTGTGCTGACATGAAGCTAGAATCAGAAAAGCTTCATAATCATAATCAGAATTTGGTTATTGAACTGTCAAAATGCAAAGAGGCGAACATGGCTTTAACTCGGAATGAAAAGGAATTTAAATCTGTAATAGAAACATTAAAGAAAAATGTGTCCGAGGTTAACAAAGTAGTTTACCACAAGCAAGTAAGTATAAATGAATATATTAACATTGTGGAAGAAACTAAAAAGCAATTAGCCATTGCCCAATGCGAGCATGATGCGATCAAACAAAAATTGGATAGTTATTCTAACTCCCAATTTGTGCTTGATCACATCATTGACGTTCAACAACCAAAGGGAAATCAGAAAGGCATAGGGTATAAGAAATGTCCGCCCCCCTTGATGAACAATTATACCAAGATGCCTGATGAGGAGGAAATGCCTCGGTATGAACCCAGTGTGCCTCTTGATGTTGAGGAATTTGCTGCTGGCCTAGGGTTCAAACCGGACAAGTCTTCAAACACATCTTCTGAGCAACCGGAAACTTCGTCATCCGTGAAGCAAAGTCCTCCAATTATCGAGGACTATGAGACATCGGATGATGAATCAGAAGTGGATGTAGGTGAACGGAATAAATCACTTAACAAGATGAAAGGAGTAGTTATTCCACGAGAGAATCACATTCTTTGTGATCCTGATACTCCTGATGTTCCATCTGTTAAGAAGCAAGTGATTGATCCTGTCAAAGCTGATAAGACAGGTGTGACTACTGTTAAAAGCAGTAACGTGTTGTATACATTGGTTGGAGATAATAAAATCTACTCAGATCATGTTTTCCCAATTAAAAATGTAAATAAATCTTTGATTGACAAAGTCTTTGAAGACAACACAAACAAATTTTTGGGAAAAACACTTCCGGGAATTGTGGTAACACAATGTGATCCAATTCCTAAGTCTGAGATTAGAAAACAGTTTGGTAAACAAAAATCTTCAACCACTCAACAACCTACTGCTTCTAATGGTAAACAACCAGTCAAACGAGCTCAAAAGCATAAAGACTCTCAGATGAAGTCTAAAGCAAAAGGAGCTCATTTTCAAAAGAAAGCAAAAGATGTCAAGTTCGTGTCATCCAAGGGTACTGATAAGATTGAAACTTTTGAGAACAAGTCTAACACGGATTTTGTGAAACAAGTGACAATCTTAAAGCGTAACAGTGATAACAATTACACTCAACGCACAAATGGGTGTGATGAAAAGGCTAGTACCTCGGGTTCCACGAGTTCGACATCTTGTGGTCAATCAAGTTCTCCAAAATCTGTTGAAAGGAGAACTTGTTTCAAATGTGGAGAAATTGGGCACATCATCAGAAACTGCCCAAATGCTCCAAAGAAGAAATTTGTTGAGAAAGCTCCACCTGAAACAGTTCACCCTCAACGTCGGTCAGTTTCACTTAAACATGATAAACGAACTGTAAAAGAACAAGAAACTAAACAACGACGTAAGAACATGAAAACTGTTGAAAAAGCTTTAAAATCTGAAGTTAAAACAGTTCAAAAGGAACCAAGTGTGTCACAACCTGTAAAACCAGAATCATCAAAAACTGGTAAGCAAAAACGAACTTGGTTACCTAAGTCGGGTGACAATTCAGGGGGAGCAATTGTTCTTGAAAACCATCAAGAGATTGATATCACGTTTCGTGATGCGCAGGGACGACCCAAGACCACTAAGGCTTGGGTCCCCATTCTCAACTGATGTTTTAAATGACATGTGCAGGATGTTCTAGGAGGAACTATTAATAGTCATTGGATTGTTGATAGTGGAGCATCCAGGCACATGACTGGCGACTTACGGCTCCTATACGACGTGAGAAACATTAGAGGAGGGTATGTTGCTTTTGCGGGTGACAAAGGCGGATTTATCACTGGAGAGGGAAGTATCTCCAATGGCATCGTGTGCTTTGACAAGATCAATTATGTGAAGCAAATTGATCATAATCTTCTCAGTGTGTCGCAAATCTGCGATAAGAAATTCACCGTGCATTTTGATGATGCGGGCTGCTATGTGCTGAAACCTGGATTCAAAATTCCACAAGAATGGATTCTCTTATCGGCTCCGAGAGTTAATGATCTTTATATTCTCGACATGAGCCAGGCGATTACTACATCTGCACAAGTCACTTGCTTTGTCTCAAAAGCCACGGAAAAGGAGTCTATATCTTGGCACAGAAGAATGGGACACATTCACTTGAGAAAGATGAACCATTTGGTGAAAAATAATCTTGTGAATGGTGTGCCTGTGAGAAGTTTTCATTTGCAAGATATCTGTGTCTCATGCCAAAAGGGGAAGCAAACAAAGAAGTCTCACCCTTTGAAGAAAATCAACACTGTCAGCATGCCTCTCGAACGTCTTCATATGGACCTTTTTGGACCTATGAAGCACAAGACAACTTTCGGAGATGCTTATTGTCTAGTTGTTACTGATGATTATTCTAGATTTTCTTGGGTATCCTTCATGGCACACAAGAGTCAAACTCCTGGCATCCTCAAGGATCTTTTTACAGTGTTGGAGAATCTCTATTCGTTGAAAGTGAAGAGGATCCGAAGCGACAATGGTACTGAATTCAAGAATCAAGTTATGGATGAGTTTTGTACTTCTAAAGGCATTCTTCATGAGTATAGTTCTCGTTATACTCCACAACAAAATGGTGTCGCGGAGAGGAAGAATCGAACTATTATAGAAACTGCAAGAACAATGTTAGTAGAGTCGGAACTCCCTATTCAATTCTGGGGGGAGGCTGTATCGGCTGCATGCTACACGTTAAACAGAGTTCTTACAGTAAAGAGACATGGCAAGACTTGCTTCGAACTCCTTCAGAAAAGGAAACCGGATCTTTCTTACCTTGAACCGTTTGGTGCTCCATGTACTATGATTGAGCCGGATGGAAAGTTTGGTGCAAGAGCTATCGAGGGTTTCTTCCTTGGATATGCTACTCCGAATTTTCGTGTTTGGAATCTAGCTACCAAAAAGATTGAGCTATGGAGTGAAGTGCGGGTTCAAAGGTACACGAGTCTTGTTAGGGCTCCGGGTGATCCGTGGATGTTCGATTATGATGGGCTATTTGACTCCTTCAATCTGCCAACCTTTGACGAAGAATCAGCAGCGGCTAGGATGTTGTTGGAAAGTGACAACGCTGCTGTCTCGCCTTTGGTTAGACCTATTGTTGTTGACCCCCAAGCTTCTTCGTCTGTCAACAATATGGTTCAAAATGAGGTTTATGAAGATGCTGCTGACTATAATGACTCTTCTGAAGATGATGAATATCATGATGTAGCTGAAGGATCTTCGGCTCCAGCTGCTCCTGTTCAAGGTGCCTCTGGTGATTCACCTCATACGCAGAATGTAGACACTGCTGAAGGGAATGCATCCACCTCTACACACATTCCTGGTGTGGAGTTGGTTGTTGATCTTAATCTTAACAATTTGGGTATCAATGCTCGTGTGCCAGATAATCCTGAAATGAGGATTCATGATACCCACCCCCAGCAGAACATCATAGGAGATGTCCATCGCGGTGTGCAGACGCGTAATCAGCTGAGAAACAACCGGAATGCTGGTTTGTATTCAGCTATAAGAGAATCTGGTCAACAAAATGACTGGTCCTTCGCGTGTTACGTGTCACAAGAAGAACCAAAATCGTGGAAAGAAGCATTGAAAGACAGTGCTTGGGTTGAAGCCATGCAGGAAGAATTACAGCAATTTCACAAGCTTGGTGTTTGGAAGCTTGTTGAAAAACCTGAGAATTACAAAAAGATTGGCACTCGATGGGTCTTCAAATGCAAGAAAGACGACCATGGAGTGGTTATTCGGAACAAAGCTCGTTTAGTCGTTCAAGGTTTTCGTCAGATTGAAGGGATCGACTACAACGAAGTCTATGCACCTGTTGCACGTCTGGAAGCTATTCGGATCTTTCTAGCCTATGCGTCCTTCAAAGGATTCAAGGTTTATCAGATGGACGTGAAAAGTGCATTTCTACATGGTGTGGTTGAAGAAGAGGTATATGTCGAACAGCCTCCAGGTTTTGAAGATCCTGTCCATCCCGATCGGGTTTGGTTGCTCAACAAAGCTCTCTATGGTCTTCATCAAGCGCCACGAGCTTGGTATGCAACCTTATCTACCTATCTGCTGGAGAATGGTTTTCGAAGAGGTCTTATCGATTGTACTCTCTTCATCAAAGAACAAGATGGGGATCTTCTTCTGGTTCAGGTATATGTTGATGATATTATTTTTGGTTCTACTAATGATGCTTTGTGTAGGAATTTCAAGCGCATTATGCAGGATAAGTTCGAGATGAGTGCTATGGGGGAAATGAATTTCTTCTTGGGCCTACAAGTGCAACAAACGGAGTCTGGGATATTCATCCATCAGACTAAATATGTTGGTGACATCTTGAGTCGGTTCCAGATGTCCGATGCAACGCCCATTGGTACCCCATTGCCAACTAATCACGGAATTACTCCTGACTTGAAGGGTGAAGCTGTTAGTCCTTCATACTACCGCGCAATGATCGGATCCCTTATGTACCTCACAGCATCAAGGCCAGATATAATGTACCCAACGTGCCTGCTTGCCAGATATCAAGTTAACCCGAAGGCCTCACATCTTGCAGCTGTCAAAAGGATTTTTCGTTATTTGAAGGCGTACCCTGACACCGGTCTGTGGTACCCTAGGGATAATAACTTTGAATTAGTAGCTTTCAGTGATTCTGATTTTGGCGGATGCAAAATCGACGGCAAATCCACAACGGCTGGATGTCAGTTTTTAGGAAATCGCCTAGTCACATGGCAGTGCAAGAAGCAGACATGCGTCGCTACATCAACATGCGAAGCTGAATACATTGCTGCCTCAAGTTGTTGCTCCCAAGTTCTTTGGATCCAACAACAATTGCGGGACTACGGTTTTGAATTCCTAACTACTCCTATTTACGTTGATAATTCTGCTGCTTTAGATATCACTAGAAATCCTGTGCAGCATTCAAAAACCAAACACATCGAAATCAAATATCACTTCATACGTGATTGCTTTGAGAAAAGGCTAATCGATGTTGTTAAGGTCCACACCGATGACCAACGTGCCGACTTATTTACCAAAGCTTTTGACAAATCTAGATTTGACTTCTTATTATTGGTAAACGGCATTAAGGTCAAGCAAGAGTAAACCAACATCGGAAAATCATTTTTGTAAATATCTTTGTGTTTTAAATTTATCTTAGTTTATTGATTTTAGGGGGAGTAAATCCAAAAATCTGAAAATCCAAAAACATCGAAAAATTTCACAAACACAAAAACAATAGAAAAACAAAAATGAGTTTCCTGGCGAGCAAAAGAGAAAATGATAGTACATCAGTGGTCTATCCAAACCTCTTTAAACCTTAAATGAAAAACGATAAGCAGCTCTATATAAGATGTATCGGTAGGCTCACAATCATTTTAAAGTGTGCAGGGTGATATAAATCTTAATCGAATGAAGACAGGTGGGAACCATTCATTGGCATATGGTCTTAGTACCGAAATTTCGTTTGATAGATTGCCGAGGTTCTGAGATATTCGGTCTTTATGCTGCTTATCATCTGGGTATCATGGTTATATCTTTTACCGAAAAATAACGGGGACGCAAGTCTAGATCTTCCATGATACTATACATACGTGTACATATTACATACTGCATTCGACCTCAATAAGTGATAAACAATCACATGTCCAAACAAATAAGTGATAAAATATCACATTTATCCGGGAGTCAAGTTCGTCTCTCTGCTGTACGGAAGTACTGACCTGTTCACGGACTTGCTCCTGTGCCCTCATGCATATGAAAATCAAGTTCCTCATCAATAAGTGATACTATCACATAGGGCTTGTTTTCAAATCAAAATAAGTGAGTATCTCACATTTTATACGGTCAAACAGATGATAACCGGTATACTCACCGGTAAGATGAACCCTCGTGCATACCTTGATACGGGAATGTGTCGTGATGTGGATGAACACCGGTCGGTAAGTATAAATCATACCTTAACGTATCCCCTCGCCATGATTACATCTGATAAGTTGAGCTTAAGTGGACAACAATACCGATAATTGTTGTAGGATGCTTATCTTAATGTTAACTAACTGAACAACAAGAGTGTTTTGGCATGACCGTACACTGATATGATTCTCTTACCCTCGAAACTCGCAAAAAGAATGTCTGTATATATTTATTTACTGCTTAACTTTTATTGTTTTCTTTTAAACAGTTTCGTCGTTTGGTGCATATCAGCACGACATTAGCGGTGATGTCGTTTGATAACACTCAAAGGATTTTAAATTGTTGTCTTTTAATTTCAAAAATACCAAAAAGATTTTAGGCGTGTTTTAATATAAACTTTGTAAAAGCCAAAAAGATTTTATTTCTACTTTATTTTCGATCGTACGATGTTGGAGCTCGAGTCTTCGTTACCTGAAACCTGAACGAAAACCGAATTGACTAAATCTTCATAAACGGTCGAAATTTGCAAGTTTTGAAAGTTAAAACTAAAATTGACAAATTTATTAAACTTTCAAACTGTCGGACGGTGTTTGATTATGACATGGTCATTCGTGTGTCATTTGGTTATACTAACTATTCCAAGCAGTTGTTCTCATTACGCGTTTAGATTTCTTGCATGTGCAGATTCTAAAGGCTAGGAGAACATGGTCGATGACAAGCTTTGGAATGAAGACACGACGAGAAGGCGCTCAAAAGATGAAGATGATCGAGTTGCCGCTGGCCATCATCAACACCACAAGGATCTCACTTCATAAAGATCAAGTCATTCACGAGCATAACTCAAGGGGGAGCTTATGTTAAGGGGGAGTTTGTCAACACACTTTCTACATGATACGGATAGTTTGTTGATACACTCTCTGCTTTCAAGACGTGAAGACTTTGAAGATCCTCCGACATTGAAGACTTGAAAGGACATCAGAGTTTTGAGAACTCGAAGACCAAAGACCATCGAAGTTCGAGACAAAGCTACAGCCAAGGGGGAGTTTGTTGGTGCACTTGTGTCTGTACTTTGTCTGTATTCGGTCACGATGTAAACGATGTCCTTGTCAGTCCTGTAAGTTGATCAAGTCAACCGTCCTCCTGGTTTGACTTAGTCAACAGTTAGAAAGATGGTTGTCTGTCTCGAAGGATAAGAGATCGAAGGATGATGTGGATCCTTCGATCTCCTCGAAAGACATGCTTCGAATGATTGACCTCGAAAGACCATCCTTCGAGGTCCATGTGAATCCTTCGATGACTTGATGTTCGATAGATGATCCTTCGACCATCTATCGGATCCTTCGGACTAGACAACCTAGGCTGGGTATATATATACCCATGCAGTGTATGTGTTAGACTTAGACACTCAGAGAGACAGACAGAAAGATAGAGAGTATTGTTGAGAGCATTCTGTCCGAAACACACACACACACTTTGAGAGTTTGCAAGTTAGATTTGTAAACATTGTGCTTGTAACCGAAACCTTCATACGTATTAATACAGTGGTGTTAATCGGTGAACTTTGTGTGTTGTGTTTATACTTGCTTCATCCTGGTTTGCTTACTAGTTTGGATTCCGCACTCGCTAGTGGGTTTGTATAACAAGGTTTAGGTTCGTCATCCTCCGAAAAGGGACCTACACTTCTGCAGTCTCTTTTTCGATTAGCTCGTGCTTCTCAAAGTCTGTCATGCCTGCCGAAGTGTTTGGTGATGCAGGCTTGGTTAATACCTTTTTAAAAAGGTTCTGAAGCTTTGTTGAGTTCTCTTCTTTTAGACCCGTTTTCATGATGGCATCATTGAAGTACTCAGCTTCCTTTTCTTTGACCTCTTCTTCAGACAGTTGTTTTCCTTCTTCTTGGTTTGTCACAAGAGTAGGATTATCTGCTGATTTGAACAATGTTTTGAGGTTTTCAATCTGTTGTTCAAGCTTCATCATTTGTTCATGTTTCTTTGAAGTGCTTGAAACAGTTATCTTCCTTTTCTTCAGCCTTTCATAGGCTTCATCAGTCTGCTGCTTTGACCATTTTGATATGGCTTCAGCAGTATCCATTTTTGCATCCACCAGCTCCTTTTTCTTCCTTTTGTATTCAGTAGTTAGGTCAGCAATGAGCTTTTTGTATTTGCTCCAATTTGGAGCATTCTTCTTCTTTTTAGGATCATTCTTGATTTTTTCAATCCTCTCTACCTCATGCTTTAAAGCAACTATTGGCCATTCTTCAAACTGTTTTTTCTTCAGCAGGATAGAATTTCTCTTTCATGATGTAGGCTAGATATTCTTTTCTTAACTTAATTCATTGATCAACCTTTTCTTTGTTCAGTTTTTGTGCAAACTCTTCCATCTGCTTTACCTTTGAAAGGAAAAATTCCAGTTTTTCAACAATGGCCTTGTCACTTAGACCTTCATTTTCAACTTTAGCTCTTACTTTAGCCTGTCTTTCCTTTAGCTTGAGATAACCATCCATATCCTCTGCTGTCATAAAGCCTATGAGTGAGGGGAATCTTCTTTTTGAAGGATCTTCCTCTGTATAGAATTGCCTCATTTCATTTTTGATAGCTTCTAGTTCTAGTGGATATTTTGCAGCATTAAGATCATGTGTATCTTCATAGGCAGATATTGGCTTTCCTTTTCTGGTGAAGAGCTTTGGTTGTGATGTAGGAAAGGTGAGAGCAATGGTGGATGGTTGACTAACAGCTGTTGAAACAACTGGTGTTTCAACCACTATTGTCATTACAACTACTGATGTATCAACAGATGTCTTCTGCTTTTGAGCAGGGGTTGTGATAGCAGTTGTTTGAGTGGTGATGAGTGACTGACTAACAGTAGTTGGAACAACTGGTGTTTCAACCACTGTTGCCATTACAGCAGATGTTGTAACATCTGCTATCTTCTGCTTTTTGGCAGGAGGTGATGATGGGGTGGTGGATTTTGATGGTGATGATGGTTTTGGTGCTGTAGACACAGATGATGGTGGAGCAGTAGTTGTGGTGGTGTGTGGTGATGTGGTGTATGTTGATACTGCAGTTTTGGTTTGGCTATTTTCTGGCTCAACATATATACCATCATCAATTCCCTTTTTCTTCCACTTGGTCTTCTCCCCCTTTTTGGCATTATCTGAGAAGGGTTCATTCATGAAGAGAACAGTGGAGGGAACTTTTCCAGAGGCACTTTGAATGTGAGCTTTGATAGCTTTGATATCTGCCTGGGTATCTTTGAACCTTGATTCCACCATATTTGTCAGCTTTTGAACATGTATAGCATGCTGCTGATCTGCCATCTTCTTTTGTCTTTCCAGCAGTGGTTAGAACATGTTCCATAACTCATTTGCAGCAGGTGCCTGTTGAGCAGGTGCTTGAGCTGGAGGAGCAGTGGATTGGGCTTTCTTAGCTTTTAACAGCTGCTGCACCATATCCTTTATTTCAGCAACTGAGGTTTCCAGGTTTTCAACCCTGCCCGTCAATTCCTGGTATTTTGAATCATTACCTGAATTAACAGGATCATCTGAATCCCCACCAGCAGTGGTTTTACCAATGTATGACTTAGGAACAGAGTCCCAAAAATCAGCCATTGATGCCCCTTGTTCTTGGTACTGGGGACTTCTTTCTTCAGCACTTGATAACCTTTTGATGTTGCCAGTAGTTAAAACAATCTCACTGGTGGTTCTCAGTGGTGCTATTGAAGAAATTGTCGTCAAGGGAGTCTTTATGAATGTAACCACTGTCCAAATGCAAACCAGTGGGTTCAACATTTGTAGTGGCTGCTCCACTTGAACTACTGACAGGAATTACTTGTAATTCCTGCAGTGTAACCTCCTCAGATGTTGCTGGGATAACAGAGATATCAACATCAGACCTAGTCACTTGTGGGAGTATATTCTTAGTGATAGGTGTTTGAGAAGAACTGGTTTGTGTTTGAGTAATACCAACTGTATGCAACAAGGGTATCATGGATTGTGGTAATATGGATGGTGAGGGTGAAGGGGTTGAAAGAGACATGTCCTTGGGATTAGGACTGTGGAAGATGGATCTGAGTGGGTCCAGAGCTTCATATTGTGGGGTCCCTGTGCTTACAACCTGATCCTTTTGTGAGGATGCAAGAGGAGTTTGAGGCAAGGGTTGAGATCTTTCTTCCATCTTCTGTGAGGAAGTAGCAGCAGTGGTTATTGGTGACTTTTGTGCTGTCACTGGCATTGACTCTTGGATCTCATCTTCCAGAGGTGCCTTTGGTTTGGGTTTGGTGGGTTTTCTGGATGTTTTCTTTTTGGTTCTTTTTGTGGTGGCAGATGTGGGTTTCAAAATAGTGGGTGTGCTGCTTTGATCACCTGGAGTAGTGGGCTCAGCAGCCGATACCTGAGGAGCAGTGTTTGCTGCTAAAGTCTGCTCAGGCACCTCTGCTTGTGTTTTGCAAGGCTTTGACATTCTTGTAAATGTTTTAGAAGTTAAGCTTTTTATCTGAAAAGAGTCACCTTGATTTATTAACGCAATATCATTCTTACTGAATTTTTTCTTAAAATAATAACTTAAAAATCTTGGAAACAGTAAGAATGATTTCGTTTCAACATTTTTAACCAAATCATTGAAGATTACCTTGGAATAGTTAAAATTTTCTCCTTGTAAAATAGCATATCCCAAGTTTTGAATCTTCAGTGGTATTTCATTAAAAGAAGTGGTTTTATTTGAAACACACAAGAGGAGGGTATGGAATAAAAACCTTGTTGCAGGAGGAAAGAAACCTTTTTCTAAGGTATCCCTCTTCATCATTGTATCTGCATACCCTCTCTCAATGAAGTCAATTTTTAACTCGTTTTTAGGGAAACAATCTGTACCTTCCTAATCAGCTTGCTGAAAGACCTCAGATATGGATTGCGGTGTTATTCGGACTACTTTCTTCTGCAGAGTAGAGTTAGTGGCTATGACATTTTCTCCTTGTTTTTCAAGGGTACAATTTTTCCAAAACTCTCTCTGAGTTTGCAGGTAAATGGGTGCATCAACGGTTAACAAAGTTTTGTACTTTGATGCGTTGATCATATCGAGGATGGAATCAAATATATCGGTGTGGCCGGGTTTTGTGAGAAGACCCAGTAGATTGTGAGACGGTTTGTATGGGATTTCTGTGGAGGTAGCCTTTTGAGAGGCCTCTTTGGAAGATTTTGCGGATGATTTCGATTTTGTCATTTTGAAGATGAGAATCGAAGAAAGTTTTTGTGAAGAAGAGTGGGAAATTGCTTTGAGAAGAGAATTTTGGAATTCAATTCGACAGTGTGAGCCCCTGTTTGGGTTTAATCAGGGTTTTATTTTAGGGAAAAAATGAATGCTGATGTGCAGCGGTTATAACGATCTGACGACTAAAAAGCTGACCACGTGTCAACACCTGATGAAAGAGTAAATAATGGAGGACAGTTGTTTTGACAGCCGCTGATGGATCAACCATCAGTAGTTACAACGGTAACAAAATGAGGCAGTGGATGATTTTTACTATCAGTGGATAGTATATCAGTGGATAGAACAATGATTTTGAACATCAGTGTTTTTTATGATTTTCAAGGAGCAGGGGTTGACTTTCAGCAGTGGACAGACTTTAGAGAGCAGATGTTGAGGCACAATAGCATTTAAGGTACAACAGTGGTAGAAAGCAATAATGAAGGTCATTAGTATAACAACTGTTTGTGTAGCAGTGTTTTGACTTTTGACAAATAATTTTAGCATCTGCTTGATCAGATGTGGGTATTGATTTTGTCTTGTGTAAACACAACATCATGTCCAACATCTGTTTAGCTTCAGAAATGCTATACTCAACAATTTACATTTTGGATGTAAATTCTCAAGTTTAAATTGGCAGCAGTTATCTCAGAAATCTTTGTTCAAGGCTTTGCCACAGGTTCATTATTCCTGACAGTGGTTCAGCATCCCAGATGATGAAGTCTTTTCTACCAAGGCTACTCAATTTGTTTCTAATTATTTGAATTAGAACATGAGTATCTCAGTAGTTGAAAATCAATTTGCAATCAATTTTTGATCTGTGACAAACAAACTTGAGCTTAACATGACTTTGACATCAGTGCCATTTCCTTTTGATCAGATTTAAGGATAGAAATTTCACACAAAAATAAGGAAATTATATCCTGACCGGTGAGAAAACTTTTACTATCAAAAATGAGTAAAAGTCCAAAATATATTATTCAAAAAATGAAGTAATATATCTGGTTTTATTTGAGAAAAACACCTTAAGAAATAGTTAAAGGATGTTTTGAAAATAACATCAAAAGGATCTCACAGCTTTTCAAGTAAGAACATGTTCATATCATTCTCAAGTTATTTTGACCATTGTTTAGGGTCATTCTCTTGACAATTGATTGTAAATCCTTCCTTTAAGGTCAATCACTAGAGATGCCATTGTTACCTGAACGATTCCTGTATTTGATGAAAGCACACAGTTGCATGATGATCACTGTTTACCCAACTTTGACGTCATAAGTGTTTTATGCTTATACTCTTTTTCTTTTGGCTTCAAAAGTTTTGAGATAAGCACACCTTTTGAGTTTTGTTCATTTTCTTCTTCCCTTTTTACCCTTCCCATTCATAAGAAGGATCCTTAATCCAAAAACATTTTCAGCAATGTTTTGAGAGATCTGGTCACATTTGTACATGTGTTATTACCAATTCCCACATTACGTATGATTTGGACTGTTTTGACCCCTTATTTTCTTAATGTGTTTTGACAAAGTTGATTTGGTCCTTTTGAGGATTCTCAACCTGCCTTTTAGCACATAAGAAATTTTGACTAAAGCTTTATTTCCCTCTTTCTATGTTAGCAAAACACTAATGTTTATATGAACATAGGTTTTGCTAATCTGGGGTACATACTTTAGCATAAAATATGATGAAATCATCACAAAGTCCATAACAACAGTTGAAATCAATTTTGGATGAAGATAATCATATCATAGTTACCAGATAAGTTTCCAGATCTAGGGACTATGAGTGATTTATGCATGATATCACTAGTTGTTTGAGATTTGTGAATCTTATGACATCTTGGTTGGTTTACAGAGTATCTGATTCATCACTTTGAACATGATTTCTCATTGCTCTGTTTTCCAACTAAATACAATCAATCTTAGTATCAATCAATTTAGAACCGAACTGTTATGTCAAATTGATTGTTAGATCGAATTTGACTGTCCAGACTCTGATACCAATTGTTAGGATCGGAGGCTGTCATGATTGTGCTCATTTGTATAATTTTGACAGAACAATGAATATAAAATGAGATTAAGTGCAGCGGAAATGAGAAACAGACTTTGTGAACACAATCAAAAGAGAAAATAGTTTGGTAAACAAATGCTTTTCATTAAGTTGAATGATTGAGATACAAAGCAAATGATTACAGCATGTTTACAGAACTAAGCTCCCCCTCAGCCTGATACCCCAAGGTTGGTTGCACAAGATGAAAGGATTGGACTGAAGAAGAAGAATCCACTCAGTCAATCAAATGTAACAGTACAGGGTACTGCTCCATTTATAGGCAAACCAAACCACTGAAGCATCTCAGCTGACGTCACCATGAGAGTGACATCTAACAAACTAACAACCTATATATATTGTTCTAAACAAATTACTGATTTGTAACATCTGATTATAAGTACAATACAAAACAAGAGATAACAACTGCTTCACGTTCCACTGTTGTAGCCTGAGCACTGATGTTGAGCTTTAGTGCTTTCTTCAAAGGTGATCGGTCTTTGAATGGGCAGTGCTTGTGTCATCAGCAGTACTTAGGAAAAAGCAGTAGATAGAGCAATCGTGTTTGTCTTCAGCAGTCTTTAGAATCTCATCAGTGTTTGGTTCATCAGTTGTTATAGTGAGCAGTACTTAAGATCCATCAGCTGTTAGAATACCACTGTCAAGGGGAAAACCAAGTGTAAGCAGCTGTTTATTATAAGTCCACTGTTGTGATCCGGTTTTGGCTTTCATTATCTATTTCTCTGGTGGGGTTCAATCCTAACATGTAGCCTCCGCTACCCCTTGGCGCTCCGGCGATAGTGTAAATTTTGGAAAAATTTGACCTTTTTTTAACGTTTTTTCGATTTCGTTACCCCTTTCTTTTAAGACGTTACCCCTATGAAGGTTTTCTAGATCCGCCACTGCTTCAACTACACACCACCATCCAATGGTGGACATCTCTCCTGTTCTACGTCTCCATCTAAAACAAACACACACCTCCTCTTCATTATTCATCTCCTTATACATAACACACACTCCATTTTCTTCAACCTTCAACTACACACCATTATCGTCATGCTCTACCACCGCCGGACCAGAACCACTGTCAAGCGCCACCACACCATTGGACCACCATCGTGAAGCTCCGCCTTTGTCAAGCTGGTCCACCACGACTGTCACCATCAAGCCGGACCACCACCAATGTCACCGTCAAGCCGGACTATCACCACTGTCAAGCTGCACCACCACAACCACCGTCAAGCTCTGTTGTCAAGGTCCAACCACTAGCTAGTTTTTATCTCTTGTAAATCATGTAATGTTTCTCTTAGAAATAATGGTATGTAAATCTGATTTAATGAGAAAATATGTAGTGTTTTGCTTTATTTTCGAGTCTAAGCAAGTTTATTAACAAATTATTTGTGTTTCGCTGGTTTAAAAGTTGATAAACCCGTCTCTCAGGCCAAACTCCGGCCAAAGCATTAGTGGCAACACAATAGCGGCGATTATTGAGCATTAACGGCCGAGTATTGGCGGCGAGATGTCGCCGCTAAAAGTTTTAGTGGCAACAAAAGGGGTCTTTAGCGGCGACACATGTCGTCGCTATCGGCGACCATTTCTTGTAGTGTCATACATATTTTTAGCATGGAAAATCTAAATTAATATTGTGGTAAACTTCATATCCTTTGTATTTATTTGCAATACACCTTTTTCAATTAATTTCTCAAAATAGCTTTGAAAGTATCTAAAGGGTTGGAAATATAATGCTCATTATTTTCCCTTAAAAAACAATTGCCAAAAAAAAAAAAAACAAAAAAAAACAAAAACAAAAACAAAAACAACACGCTCAAATCACATTAAAAAAACGACCTCGCAACGCGGTGAATTATTTCTAGTTTCTATAAATTGTATAGATAGTTGAAAAGAAACAATAATTTCCCTTTACTTTGAGCGTCTTTACTTGACCAAAATTTCGTTATTTTCACACACGAAAAAGAAAAGTTACCTTATTTGGGATATGTTTTGAAAGATTTTACTAGAGGAAGGTTACTGACCAAAATTTCGTTATTTTC
Organism: Helianthus annuus; assembly: GCF_002127325.2. Classification (NCBI taxonomy): domain Eukaryota; kingdom Viridiplantae; phylum Streptophyta; class Magnoliopsida; order Asterales; family Asteraceae; genus Helianthus; species Helianthus annuus. Next base: position 31,525,620 of record NC_035435.2, read on the forward strand.
ACAGTTGAAAATAAAAAAAGAGTTAGCTCGTTTGGGATATGTTTTGAAAGATTATACTTGAGGAAGGTTACGTTCAGTTTGATAAAAAACAGAACGCCCACCCTTCAGTATAAGAATAAGCTAATGTTTACCATCGTAAAATAAGTATATTAGAGAGAGGCCGGTATTAAGAGACTGAATGACCTGATTTGCATAAGGTCCATATATAAGAAGATACAGGTCCACTAAGAATGTAACCATTGTTGATGTTGATATCTCTACTCTATTGGTGGTCATGTAGACATTCAATTAGTGAGACTTTCCATGTTAGGGGAACCACACAATGCACCGGACATAGTCCGAGTTCAATGATCCAGACCTAGTGACCCAGGCAGAATTGTCTGGTATCATATATCTTAAAAACTTGTGTTTTAATTTGTAGGGATCATTGCCATTAGCGTACAATAGTTATGTTGGTTAACTTGTAAATTGTAATTAATCAAATACTTCTTTGTCAATCTTCACATCACCATGTGTTAACCGGTTATTGTTCGTATATATTGTCATAATTGCTTAACGACAAAATATCCATTTGTTGAAGTGTAGGTTGTCAGGGCTGAAATCCTTAATCTCTACACATCCTTAAGTACAAGGGTTGTATGGTAATTAGAGTAAAGTATGACGGTTACATGGCGGTTACAAAGTATGGGGACTGGTTATGCCAAAACAGAAGTTGATAACCAACTTCCTACAACTAATCGACATGTCCAAAGGGACATGCCTATTCGCGACCAGCCACACACAAGGAGAAGGAAGGGACGCGACTTTTGACTTATGGACATACCTCTTCATGATTCATTCTCATCCACACAATCTAGAGACACACCCGTTCGTGAAGAGACGTGTCTATTGGATCGCACCCGTTGAAAACTATAAATAGGGGTCATTTGTTTTTCATTTGTACACCACATTAACTCTCATTCGAAATCAGTTGTACATATACACACATTCAGATTGTGTTTCGATTATTGTTCAAGTTATACAAGTTTGTTTATCACGTTCTAGAGATCAAGATCCATTTTGGGGCCAACAATTGGTATCAGAGCGTCAGGCTCTAGGCATTGGGAATCGCAAGGCAATGAATCGGCGGGAAGTCATTCGCGATCAGGTTTCATCATTCTAATTTTTCAATTCGCAAGTTTTAGTTTTTTCGGTTCAAGGTTGTCGAACCAGGGTTCTGTTCGAAATCTAGGGTTTTGATTTCGGGGTTATAGTGCGAATTAGATTTTCAAGAATTCAATTAATACGCGTTGTGGTTATTCGCGGGATAAAGATTTGAGAGTTTGTTGAAAAAAAATGAAAAATAAAAAGGTCGTCAATTCAAGGGAATTGGATTTTACCAGTACAGTGGTTCGTATTGGTGGTCAGGAAATGTTAGAAACAAGAAAGTAAGGGTTGTGAGAATTCTAAGTTAGCAATCAGACTAGGGTTCGTGAGTGAATGAAACCGAGTACAGGAGCACAAAACAGGGTTGTTTTCTTGTTTCGTTGGAGTGCTAGGAAGAATCAGAATTTAATCCGGTGGTTATTCAAAGTTTAAAAGAAAACTGAGCGAATCAATTGGGAAAAAGAAAATCGAGTGAGTCGATCGTGAAGAAGAAGCCAGTAAAGACGGAATCATTCGAGTGATTTGAAGTGTGTTCGAAGAATCTAGAGTTACCAAGTGAAGGCTCGAAGGTTTATTCAATCAGAAACAAAGTGCTATGCGGAATAGACAATTGTAGATGCAGTGAATGCAAAGAAACACGGTGATGCATCGAATGCAGAAAATGGAAAGAAAGTAATGCAGTGAATGCCGGAAACAAGAAAAAAAGTGCAGTGAATGCAGAAAAAATGAAGCAAGGAATGCTGGGAAATACATGCAGTGAATGCAGAATTTGATATAGTAAGTGCAATAAAACAATCCAGTGAGTGGATCAGGTAAAAGTGGAGAATCCGTGAGGGAAGCAATCAAGATGAAGAACCCGTTGTGAGAGACAACCATGATGACGAGATTAAATCTGTGATAGACCAAATGAAGGCACGCGCGTGAACGAAACAAGTAATCCTGTGACTGGGTCAGAAAAAGAATTGTTGTGTGATACAACCGCAAGAGAAATCTAAGTGAGATAGATTATCCAAAACCTATGCGAGATGGATGCAAGTCATGTGATATGATAGTGGGCAAGTCAATCAAGACCGGTGAAGTTCGTGTTGAGACAACTACACAAGAAAAGATTCGTGTGATACAAATCAAGTACGATCAAGACAAGTGTGAAGCAAGTTCGTGTGAAGCGAGTTCAAGTAAAACAAGGTTCGTGAGGAGCAAGGTTGGTGAATAAGAAGATCCATGTGAAATGTTAGATACCGAGGAGACTTGAGATGATAAAGCTACTCGGAGTTCAAGATCTACAACTCAAGGATGTTCAAGATTAGGGGGGTGAATGAAATCCTTAATCTCTACACATCCTTAAGTACAAGGGTTGTATGGTAATTAGAGTAAAGTATGGTGGTTACATGGCGGTTACAAAGTATGGGGACTGGTTATGCCAAAACAGAAGTTGATAACCAACTTCCTACAACTAATCGACATGTCCAAAGGGACATGCCTATTCGCGACCAGCCACACACAAGGAGAAGGAAGGGACGCGACTTTTGACTTATGGACATACCTCTTCATGATTCATTCTCACCCACACAATCTAGAGACACACCCGTTCGTGAAGAGACGTGTCTATTGGATCGCACCCGTTGAAAACTATAAATAGGGGTCATTTGTTTTTCATTTGTACACCACATTAACTCTCATTCGAAATCAGTTGTACATATACACACATTCAGATTGTGTTTTGATTATTGTTCAAGTTATACAAGTTTGTTTATCACGTTCTAGAGATCAAGATCCATTTTGGGGCCAACAAGGGCAGGGTTTCCAAGGTGTGCAAGATGGATCTAACCCTTTTGGTTATTATCTCGAACTGCAACCAAAAGGAAACCTGTTTGAAGGAGTTGGAGGCTGGGGTTTTAATACCACCCATTAACACTCAAGTTAGCATCATTATATATATAGAAGCATAAAGCGTGTGTATATGTCTGTGTTTATGTGTATATAGAATATCTAGAGATGGGGTTATGTAGAGATGAAGGGTATTAATTCTCCTTTGAAAGACGAGGTGTGTAGGCCATGTTGGGCACAATAGGTACATCTGTCCGGATCAGGCTACATCGTGTCCAGACCTAAGCCTGATCCGGACACATTTAGTCAGCATTAGACAAGGAATATCCTATTAACTTTAGGAAGATCTCCTTATGTCGTCTTCTTTTTGTTCAAGAACTCGACTTGTCATTTGGACAGTTCTTCCTTCGACATGTTTTCTCAAAAACTACGTGGCTTTTTTGTGCTCTTTCTTTTGATCTTTTGCATGGAGTTTTGTCTTTTGCATACGAAATCTTCAATGCTACCCCTCATTCTACGTTAAACTATGGTTACAAGAACTAAAATATTTAATATATAGTTGATTTGATATTTGATTATATATTTTTCTTTAACATTGTAAGTGTTTTAAACCTAATCATTAATTATTTTCTCTTTAACTAATTTATCAAAAAAAATTGCGTTTTTATCCTACAATATTCTACTCATATCAAACTCCTACATATATCGTACACAAGTCTCCACCCCACTGAAAATTTTGTAAGGAAAAATAAAAAAATAAAGAGTTGTTGTTTAATCTAGTTGCTTAAAAATTAGAGTTGACCCTGTAATCATGTAAATTCCTCTTATGCCCTTGTAACACAGACACAACTAATTACATGACATGTTAGATGGAACGGCGAACACAAACACTGTTAATCACCTAACCTAACATGTTAATATTTCAAACTAATAAAAAACTATAGTAATACCGTACTTAAATTGAAGAGAATACGATGCTTATTCTTATGGTGTAATTAAACAAAGTATATATATTAGTGTATGAAAATGTTCTCACCATTTAGAAATCGTGGGAGGGATTTGATTTAAAAGTCAATAATCTGTTTTAAGGAATTAAACCATATGTAAAAAAAAAAAAGATGTCATTACTTAAAGTGTTAAAATTTGTAAATTACATTTTTGTTTGCTTTATATTGTGTATATAAAGTAAGACGGCTACATAAGTCTCCACCCCCACTGACTTTGTCTTTCTAATTAAACCTCTGGGTACAAGTGTTCTATGCGATTTTGTTAGTTTTTAACATAATAGTGGTTTTAAAATATAAATGTGTATTGGAGTCTTTAATTTAACTAAAACAAATATATACACTATGTAATTTACACTACAACAAATATATACATAATGTAAATAAGGGTGTAAGATAGAAAAAAGATGACTAAAATAGGGTGCAAATTATTAAACACTATAAAGAAGCAACTTAATTATGCATATATGAGTTGTAATGTTTGTTTTGGGAGTGTTTCAAAAAAAAAAAAGGAAATTTTCCTTTTCAACCTTAAAGTTTTAATGTTTAACAATTTAAGTTTAAACTACTAATCTTTATTTCTTTTTTAACCTTAAGGTTTTAATTTTTGACAATTTACTCTAAAGTTTTATTCTTTGACAATTTAAATTTAAAATTTTTAATCTTTGTTTCCTTTTTAACCCTAAAGTTTTAATCTTTGCCAATTTAAGTTAAAGTTTTAATCTTTGGTAATTTAACCCCTTTGATTAATTTGATTTTTTACTTCTAATTCAAAAGTTTCCATCTTTTGCGATTTAACCATTTTGATTTTTTTACTTATGTGTTGTAATCTTGGCTTTGGGAGTTTTTCAAAGAAAAAATGGTTATGCATATGGTTGTTGTAACATTGGCTTTGGGGGGTTTTTCAAATAAAAAAAATTAATTTTTTACTTTTCACCAAAAAGTATTTCATAAATTATTTTTAACTCAAAACTATTTGTTTTTTACTTTTAACACAAAACTTTTTATCTTTTGCAATCCATCCTCACAACTTTTTTTGCTTTCAACTTTGGTCATTTATAGTTTTCATTTTCCGCAAATTTTTCACTTTATGCTTCGTTCTAAATTTTGTGACTTAACACATCGCAACGTGCGTCTTTGGTTTAGCGTTTTTACGTTTCGTTCTAAATTTTGCGAGTTAACACGACGCAACGTAACGTGTTCAACGTAGCGTGCGTCTTTGTTTTTACTTCGTCTATTTTTTTCCCGTTTGACAGGTTCAACGTAACGTGCGCGTTCTAAATCGACTTAATTATAACTAAAGAATCCCCGCCGCATTGCGGCGGGTCGTAATTCTAGTTTAGATTAATTAATAGAGCATGATGGGTAATACAAAAGGAAACATATTAATAAAAAGTATTTGCTTAAGTAACTTTATATCTATAAAATTCGTATGAGCGTTTCTTTTAGGACATCAAGAAACTATAAATGTATTCACTACAAGAATTATACACTTTTAGCGGCGAGACCTTTAGCGGCGACAGGCCAAGTGTCGCCGCTATTGGTCGATCCGCGTCAAACCAAACCCCAGCCGTTGATCATTAATCTGATCTAATGGTTGGGGATTAAGGAAGCAATCTAATGGTTAACCCTAGTTAACATAGTAGCGCCGGAACTAATAGGGGCGACAGGTCGTCGCCGGTATTGATCTTTCCGTAAAAGTCCTCACAGCGCCATTTTCTTCCCTCCTCTTTCATTTTCCCCCCTTTTCTCTGCAAACCACCGCCGTAGAACCGGCTTTTTTGCCCAAATCGGTTAGTTTAACTTTGTGTTTGTTAAATCTCTTCTCTATTTTGTTATTTACATGTTATAGGCTTTAATTTTTGCTCATTTTTTGTGTATATTTGTGTTTATGGAAGAAAATTCGGATCACCACCCTCTCTTCTCCGGCCACAGATGAATGGAGCGTTAATTAATATGCTAATATACGTTTTGATATCTCCGGCCACAGCGGAACATACAACAGGTCACAGATGAATGGAGCGGCGATGGTCCTCCAATTGCCCTGTATCAAGAAGCGTTGGGAGAGCGGCGAGGATGGTACCGCGGGATGGGGCCTAAACCTTCTTCCAACACGTCCTCGAACACGTCCTCGAACATGTCATCTTCGCAAGCTCGGTCGCAAGAACCCTTTTCCGAGGTAAACTACGCAATTTATAAAATGACAAACGAACGCATGTTTCCATGTTAAATATATGTTGGTAGCGTTAATTAATATGCTAATATACGTTCTGATATCTATTATTGTAGGATTTTGTTAACAGCATGTTCCAAACCCCGTCATTTTTGAGCCAACTTAACAACTATCTTGCTTCACAAGGGAAAGGAAAAGGAAAGTCAAAAGACTACGATTCTGACGACTTATACGATAGAGAATCCGAGGAAGAGTGACTTGTTTTTAATGTATGATTTAGATTTAATTAAACGTTGTAGGATTATAATGTACGACGTAACCGTAGTTTTTAATTATATTACCTTTAGTATATGTTCGTGGCGTATGTTTGCGTTGTTTGAAATAGGCAGGTTCTGTTTTTTCGGCCGAAAAAATGGCTGGGTGCTGTAAATACAACAGCTATATTAGAAAAAAAAAAAGACTTTTAGCGGCGACATGTGTCGCCGCTATTGACGTATACCCTTTAGCGACCAAGAGCAATACCGGCGACCTTTTAGCGACGACAGCTGTCGTCGCTAAAGGTTCAAGAGCAATACCGGCGACGCATACCTTTAGCGACGACAGGTGGCCAATAGCGGCCTATCAATACCGGCGACCCTTTACCGGCGACAGGTCGCCGCTAAAGGTCAATAGCGGCGACAAATTCGACCAATACCGGCGACACCTGTCGCCGCTAAAGGTGTCCGTTTCTTGTAGTGATTCCCTGTACAACAATTACAAGGCATTATTTAAGGAACAACTACAATGAGCCAATTGCTTTGCTTTTCTGATACTAAATTATTATTATTATTATTATTATTATTATTATTATTATTATTATTATTATTATTATTATTATTAAAAATATTATGTTTTCTTTTATAACTTTTGATGTTTTATAAAGTTTCTAATACATTGTTGCAACATGTTTATTTTAATTTGTGTTTTGATATAAATTTTGTCCAAAACCAAGCTCTAAATAGTAATTTACAAGTGATCGAAACATAACCGAACATGTTATCAAAATTAGCTCACTTATTAGTTGTTTTTCGCCATAATCCATTTTCGTCATTCTAATAGTATAACAAACATGTTATAAAATTCCGAATATGACGGTTACATAAAAGTTTGGTTCAAAATTGAACAAGTCAAATATAGTTGTTTTTCATTGCTTAGACTTACTGCACAGATGCCATTCGAGCAACATTTGTACGGGTACCGATATTCTCTTTGATAGTTTTCTCGACGTCCAGGAATATATATATATATATATATATATATATATATATATATGTATATATATATATATATTTATGTATATATATATATATATATATATATATATATATATATATATATATATATATATATATATATATATATATATATATATATATATATAGGACCGCTAGAATGAGAACCACCTCGAGTTGTAAGAACCGCGAGAACCACACCGTACGGGGTGAGGTTGACCAAATTTTTTTTTTCAAAAACGTAGATGCATGTATTATAAACACATTCGTAAAAAATTTTTTTTTAAAAAATGCCGTGCGCGTAGTTTTTTACACCACAAGTTTGTGGTTTACGAGTTCCGTAAATTTACGGAACTCGTAAACCACAAACTTGTGGTGTAAAAAACTACACGCACGGCATTTTTTTAAAATTTTTTTTACGAATGTGTTTATAATACATGCATCTACGTTTTTGAAAAAAAAAATTGGTCCTAGTAATGGTATTCGTTTTTATGGTTTCCATTGATATAGAACAGGTGTTGATTGCTATAATTAGTTCTAGTATTGTACTAGTACTATAACGAACTGAATCGATATGATGCAAACCCACCGAACTCCCAATAGTATATTATACTTCACGACATTTCGACATAAATTTTGTTGAAATCACAGTCGTGTTCGAAATAGAGTAATTTTTGGTATGGTAGACTATACATGCTGAGTGCTGGTACTGTAACGATATCGTGTTGAACGAAACTGGCGCTGGCCAAACCACATGAACATGGATGTCAGTATTGTGTATTATGGCAACCAGTATCAGTATTCATAATCCATGTAAATCCGGAGGTTATTTTTTGTGACACTAACTTTTGTGTAATGAAACATTGTAATTATTATTTTTTTTGTAAACTATTCTGCTACATGTACCGTAGCAATCCGAATTGTGTTAAGAATAACTTATTTAAATTTTGTGTGTTGTAAATTACATCAATTGCTAGTACCACACCGGTAATGAAAGAAACGAATCGACACTGACCGAATAACGTCAACATCGGTAGCAATATTTGTTTTCTAGCTTTCGATCAATGTAACATATTTTGTTTTCTTTCAAATTTATAAAATTTAGAAGATATTAAAATCCGCTTATTTTTATCCTTATGTACGAATATAAGATTTATGAACATAACCCACTCATTTATTTAAAATAGGTCAAACAATGGTTAGCTTGAAACAAAATAGAACACATTACACATGCATAAATAAAGCTAAAGCATTTTTTTATTCACGAATAGCTGACGAATTACATGTTTTGTACGTATTATATCGATTACAAACAAAATTTGGCATATCTTATGGGGTTCAAGTTAGATTTTCTTTTTCCTATAAATGGAAACCATTTTTCTGCTCTCTTCACCAATACACAAACGAAATTTAGGGTTTTTAGAGACAGCCATAACAAAAATGGGTTTTGTGAGTAAAGCTCTGATCTTGATCGCCATTCTCACATGTCTTACCTCTGTTGCTCATGCAATTAGGGGTCAAGCCACTTTCTACACTCCTGCCTACGTTCGTAAGGACACTGACATAACAACAAATAAACAAAAATATTTTATGTAATGTAACATCTTTTTAAGAGTGTATCTTTGTATTTTGTAGCATCATCATGTTATGGCTACAATGACCACGGAATCATGATTGTAGCGCTGAACGGTCGTTTGTTTGGTAACAAAGGTGCATGTGGGAGGAGGTACCGTGTGCGCTGCACTGGAGGAACCAACGCTGGCGTTCCGCACCCTTGCACTGGAAAATCTATTGTCGTTACAGCTGTTGATCTTTGTCCCGGATGTGCAGACAACCAAATTGATCTTTCACAAGAAGCATTTTCAATGATTGCTAATCCTGATGCAGGGAGGATTAACATCGAATATGATCAGTAATTTCAAAACCATTTTTTTTACTTATTTAATATTTTTATTTTTGTATGATTTAAACTGATATTTTGACTCTTTTAATTTCCAGGATCTAAACTTACCAAATGGGAATAAATAATCTATCTTTTATGGGACTGTGTATTGTATGAATAAGACTCAAGGACTTAGTAGCCTCATGCCAAATATATCAGTTTTTGGAATAAATTGTTGCTTCCAATTTATTTAGTATGTATTATATTGTGATGATTTGGATATTAATGTAAACCTATAAGTGTAATATTTCCTATTTGATATCTTTGTCATGTGGTTTGCTTTCTTTGATGACATGATTATAGAATGAAAATAGTGTATCACCAGAAATTCCAGGTAATAAATTTAAATAATAGTAATATATTTATAGGAAACGGAAAAGGGCAAATATATGAGACTTTTGAGAGTCATAGCGAATTTGACTTGTAAATTTAGTTAGTCGACCGATAGACCTTTGACTTAGGAAGTCCAAAACTGAAGACTAGGAGATAAGATAGGCTACTCTTTGGTTTTAGATATTATCGTACAATTGAAAGTGGAGACTTAATAGGAGTGTCGTCCCTTAGAATCCTTGAGAATTCAAAGCTGCGGAGATAGAAGAAAAAATGAACTCCCAAAATATAATAACTTCACTCGAACATTGGTTTCCCTTACAGCTGTACTCCCTTTGTCCGAGTTTATTTGTCCAACAATGTTGGGCTAATTTGTATAGTTTGGTAAATTGGAAAATAGGTTTAATTGGCCTATACCGAATCAAACCTTAATAGATTTAACAAAAAAAACTAATATATATAAAAGATTTTCAGGCACCAAGGAGAGTGGGCCCTAGCTTGCAGTCACCCACTTTGCTCCTTCTCAAGACCAACCCTACGTAAAATCTTAAACAAGTGGATATAGGTTTTGTGTGTTATATATATAAACGAGTTCATCCTTTAGGACTTGAGAGATTGAATGCCACAGAACAACCAACCTATGGTAGAAGAAATGTTGTGATCAAAGAACACAACAGAATAAAAAACTTGTGATAATTGTGATAAGGACAAAGATGTGGATAACAACAAACAAGAAAACTGATTGTCAAAATCTTAGGTACTTACAATAGAATACATTTCTTTGCATATATACTAGGTGGCAAATAAAACCCATTTGGGTTTTTTGAGTTATTTTGAGTCATTTTAAAAATGAGAATGCGTTAAGATGAGTTAAGAAATAATTAAGGATGGGTCAGGATAGGTTATATGATATCTATTTAAAAATAATTCGTGGGTTATGATGGGTTACGCAGGGTACATGGATAACTCAAAAAGAGTATCACAGACAGATTTTTCATCCTATTCGAGTGTTCGTACATGTTGGCTTCACAAATAATAAAAATTTTAAAGATAATAAAAATCTTCCAAAAAATCAGAAAAATAAAAAAAAAATTCTAAAAAATAAAAAACAATAATAAAAATCCAAAAAATTCTAAAAAATTCAAAAAATAATAAAAAATTCTAAAAAATAAGAAAAAAAATCCAAAAAATTCTAAAAAATAAAAAATCAAAAAAAATCAAAGAAAATCTAAAAAATCAAAAAAATCAAAAAAAATAATAAAAATCCAAAAAATTCTAAAAAAATCAAAAAAATAATAAAAAATAAAAAAAATCCAAAATATTCTAAAAAATCAAAAAAATAATAAAAAAGTCCAAAAAATTCTAAAAAAATCAAAAAATTAATAAAAAATCCGAAAAAATCTAAAAAATAAAAAAATTAATAAAAAATCGAAAAAATTCTAAAAGATACAAAAAAATCAAAAAATAAAAAAAAATCTAAAAAATCTAAAAAAATAATAAAAAATCCAAAAAATTCTAAAAAATAAAAAATCTAAAAAATTCTAAACAATCAAAAAAATAATAAAAAAATCTAAAAAATCATAAAAATAAAAAAAAAAATCTTAAAAAATAGTAAAAAAATCCAAAAATTCTTTAAAATAAAAAAAAAATTCTAAAAAGTAAAAAAAAATTCTAAAAAACCAAAAAAATAATAAAAAAATAAAAAATGTTTTTAGGATTTTTAAGGTTTTTATTTTTATTTTTTAGAATATCTTATTATCTTTGAGATTTTTTTGAATTTTTTGGATTTTTAGAATTTTTTGATTTTTTAGAGTTTTTTACTTCTTAGAATTTCTTTGATTTTTTTGTTTTTTTGATTTTTTTTATTTTTTAGAATTTTTTTATTTTTTTATTTGTTTTTTGAAAAAAAAATTATTTTTTTGATTTTATTTTTTAGGATTTTTTATTATTTTTTAGATTTTTTTGATTTTTAGAATTTTTTTTATTTTTTAGAGATTTTTATTATTTTTTTTGTTTTTTAGAATTTTTTTGATTTTTTAATTTTTTTTGATATTTTTGAGTTTTTGGATTTTTTTAATTTTTTTTTTTGATTTTTTATAATTTTTTATGATTTTAGGATTTTTTAGAATTTTTTGGATTTTTTTATTATTTTTTTATTTTTTTTGGAATTTTTTTTGATTTTTTAGAATTTTTTGATTTTTTTAGAATTTTTTCGATTTTTTAGAATTTTTTTGATTTTTTACTATTTTTTGGATTTTTTAGAATTTTTTGGATTTTTTTGTTATTTTTTGATTTTTTGGAATTTTTTTTATTCTTTAGATTTTTTTAGATTTTTTTTTATTTTTTTAATTTTTTGGATTTTTTATTATTTTTTATTATTTTTAAATTTTTTTTTTATTTTTTAGAATTTTTAGAATTTTTTATTATTTTTTTGATTTTTTATGTCTTTTTGGATTTCTTAGAATTTTTTATCATGCCCAAATACATCTTGAAAAAAACACATCTTGACCTAAACCCATTCTAACCCATTTCTTAGTAAACCCATTCTAACTCAAACCTATTCTAACCCATGCCCATTCTAACCCATTACCCAAACCTACCCAACCCACCCATTTTGCCACTCCGTCAAAAACCCATCTTGACTTAAACCCATTCTAACCCATTTCTTACTAAACCCATTCTAACCCAAACTCATTCTAACCCATGCCCATCCTAACCCATTACCCAAACCTACCCAACCCACCCATTTTGCCACTCCTAATATATACAGACATAAGATGATGATTATACAATGGTTAAGTTCGGTTATGTTTAACGCCAAATGAAACTCTTAATCAATTGTGATTTGGCAGTCCATTAACCTGTCGACATAACTATCATCCAACCTAACCCTAATACGTAATACGAAATACAACGTCTAAGTACAATATAACATAATAAAGTTTAATAATAATAATAAAACATAGTAAATTAAGTTTATCGACTAACACACCCCCTAAACTTAATTAGGTAGTGTGGTTAGGTGTTTCTTCTTCATTGCAAAGTTGATGATGAATTGATTAGCTTCAATAACAGCCATAACAGATCCGGACTCTTCATTAACGGCTCACTATTGCAACCTAAACAACTCGTTGTTCCAATCAAAACTCCACACCAGATGTCATAGTCATGTTTTGTTGTTGCTGTCGATTAGAAAGAAGAAAAACGATCTGATACAAACCTTCCTTTGCCATCCAGATTAACCCCCATGGAGTCCTTAAAAAAAAAAAAACAGAATCCAATCTGTTGTTCTTCAGATTCTTTGCAACTAGCAGCGCTGATGATCTTGATCGCTGAAATGGTGAGACCTTCTGTTCTCTGGTCCCAGGCACCCTAATTGCTTCAGAAAAAACACACGGGATTTGAACAAACATCAATTCGACACTTTATTTAAACTGGAAATTGCAAGACCCATAGATAAACCAAATTATAATGATGATATTTAAACTAAAAGAAACCATAACTTACTCTAATTCAAACTCTATTCAAACATTTTATAAACTCCTATTGAAAACTGAAACAAATAAACCATAACTATAATAAACCAAATTATCTTTATCTCAAACCCATTTGAATTTCTTGAAACTTCAGCCAATTAGGATTAAATCCTTCATGGTAAAATGAATAATCTCATATTCTGAAATTAAGACGACATAAAACAATAACATAACACAAGATCTGCATATTCTTGAACCATTATACCGATCTTATATTATTAATCAACGAAAAGATCCAGGATTATGGTCCTGAATGAACAAATGGTCATGTTCACTGATTTTCAGCAGCATCAAGGGGAAGATAAAATGCCCTTTAGTTCCTTCTGATCAAAGCTTCTTTTCCGTTCGTGGTAGAAAACCGTATACGCCACAAACATAAAGAGTTTCAACGAACAAGAAGTTCCCTTTGTGTAATAAACCCAAATATCCATAACAAATTCGTAGTCTTTTATCCTTCTACGATCATAGATTCTAAGAAACATATTAAAAGAAAAATGAATAAAAAATTCAGTAATATAAAAGGGAACCATCAATAGTGTAGCTTGTAGCCTCTTTCCTTTCATTAGCACTGCAGCTCTTCTAATTGCATTAAAACCCCCAAAACCTTCTAACACTGAAACAATCACACTCACTGTCCAGAGGGGAGATACATATATGTAGCAAAATGGGATAGTAAGACTTATAGCATTTGAGAACAAATCCGACCACGAATAATTTACTGGCAAGATGTAGGTTAAACCATAAGATGCTAGGTAAACACATATGATGGCAAAGGTAATTATGATCATGTAAATGCTTGTGTGTAATGGTTCTTTCCATCTTCTTATTTTCAAGAAGAAGTCTTCATGAGTTATTACTTTTGCAGTGTAAGCCTCTGATGAGGACGAAACTATAGCGACCGAGAAAAATAGCTTGATGGCACAAGATAGGGCTAAGGTCAAATGTTTGTCCCGGATTATCTCCAAGATGTCTTCGAAAGCATTACGATACGTGACTATATGAAGGTTACGGCGGAGAAAAGACATGTTTGGGTGTTCAGCCATCTGTGTCGCAAAATGTTTAACAGGTGGTATGTGTATGTAGTCTAAAGAAAATTCTAACTGGGTTAAAGAAAGAAATGAAGGAAGTAGGATTGCAAGCAGCATCTTCCAATTTCTGCTTGTAGTTTTAAAAGACTCCTTCAAAATCCCAAAGAACCCTAAAGAAGGATGGGACGGTGGGATGGATATGTTCTCCATTTCTTAATGATTGTGATTCTGATGATTAAACTTCACAGGATTTTATGTTTTAATTATAGAAGTGACACTGACTTTATCATATGTCATCATCAACCAGCTTTGGGTTGAAGTCATATAAAAAACATTCGGGTATTCCAAAGATGGATGATTAACACATATTAATTATCAAAACTAATCTGATAGAAAAAGCAAGATGTCTCACAAGAATAACAATTGTGTCGCAAATTGGCCAAAAAAATCAAGGCTTTTTTTTTTCATAGGAAATGCGTAGTAAATGTGTCAGAAATTTACGACACATTTTTTTGCGTAGAAAATTTCCGTAGCAAAATGACCACTTTTCTAGTAGTGACTTATATCTTTCTATGATTTTGCTAAACATATACATTACATTATTCTCCCTCCATTTCCCTAATTATATGTATAGTTTTTTTAATAATAATGTTCTTTGAATTAATAGGGTAAGATATGATATCTGTTAAATAAATATGAATAAGGAAGAAAAACTAATGTGCTAGCTGATAAAAATTAATATAATTTAATTGAAATAAAAAAAATGATCACATAATCTTTAGAATAACTTGAAAACAAAATGAAAACGATATATTCAACAAAATGATCACATAATCTTTAGAATAACTTGAAAACAAAATGAAAACGATATATTCAATGTATGGCACTCTGCAAACACGATCTTAAGAATGGTGTGCAAAATTCTTCTTATGATATTTTATTACAATCTCACCTTGACGCATATTTAAATCCAATACACTTATTCGAAATTTATGCATTCTTGTTAGAACGAAAAACGATGTATTTGGATTCATATATCGACCATGATATGATCGAAATACTAATAAATTAATGCCGTCCATGACATAAATTAATTATAGAACAACGTAGGAGAGAAACTTCCTAATGCACTTGGTAAAAATCATACATTTTTTAAGGATTACATATTTTTTCAATAATATTGAGGTTTGTTTGTTGGTACGTAGGATATTGATTGCAAATAGATACTAATTTCATTTGATGAATTCATAATTATGTGTGTAATACTCGATTAGGGCTAATGTATCACAATAAATACATTACAAAGTGCAAACCACGGAGTTCGTCTGTGTTTTTAGACAGATAAAGACTAAATTTAAAATTTTAGTAAATTAGAAGGACCATTCGTGTACTTTACTCTATAATTAATTACACTATATCTATATCTATATATATAATATATGAATAAGGCTTGGGACACATGTCATGTTGTGATGCAACCAATTGTGATTTTTGGCGGGAAAATGTGAGAAAACACTTATTTTTTTACGGATCCCGCGTGTGGCGTCCATACCCGGATTTTTGATCCGGTTATATAAATCATGGAATAACCTAATTCCCTCATTCTTCTCATTCAAGCGGCTTCCAGATACGTTTCTTTTACAAAACCTAATTCTTTCAATGCCGCTCCACAATTAGGGTTTCTTCTTCTTCTTCAATGTCTCTGTTGATCCTCCATCTCTGTGTGTGCTTATTTTCATTATAAGGGTTAGATTTCGACAGTTAATCAATCATCAATCTTGATTTTAGAAGGTTTTCTGACTATTGTTCTATTTGTTTTGTATATCTTATACTTTTCGATGGATTATCCGTATTGTTATCAGTTCAATCTAAATAGGTATGTTATTCAATCTCATCTAAGTTGACTTTTCTTTTAATCAGTGGTCAAAACCTTTCGTATGATGAATTTGTACAGATCTGTGTTGAAGGATGTGCAAACAGAGATTGTAACACCCTGATCTCCGGTGGGCCCGGATGGATACATTCGTGTCGGTTGGATAACAATTATCACAATATAATAATATGCAGCGGAAGTATTGGATTGAAATTATTAAAATAAAGCTTGAATATATAATAGTATTACAAGCATTCGATACAAGCCCACAGGCAGGATCCAAATAAACAGAGCTTTAGACATCATAGGCCTTAAGCAACCGGAGTGCAAATTCCTTAGCCTTCATTCTAGCTGACCCGTATTCCCAGCCTATTATAAGGTTCGGTACCTGCTGTTCAATCTTTTGAAAATACGTCAGCCAAAGCTGGTAAATACAATTAACTGACTTTTTGTAAAATAGTTTTTCGTAAAGAGTTTTATACATATCGAAAACCCATAGGTGATCCTTTAAATATACCTTGGGATTATTTTTGTTACGAGATTATATACTTGATTAACCCATTGGGTTGTCCGGATATGGTATCAATAACCCCCAATTACAATAATTATCAAGTAAACGGATTAAACCGTATTCATACACTTTTGCGCAATCATAGGCGACTTATTTATGTAATAACCATCCCAAGAGACATATTTGCCATCCCAAGTTTACACTAAAATAAGTCAAGAGTATTTACCTTTTTGCTAGCATTCAATCAATAAGACTATATTTGGCAAAGAGCCGCAAGTCTAAGTATTACTAACCCAAGTCCGATTATCTCGGGGGTACTATAGTATGGAATGAACAGATTTATTATCTGTTAGAGTGTATACGGGCCAAAGGTAGATCCTTTAGATATGACCAGATACATAAGAATAGGTTCGCTGGATTAAGCGTATACTAAAAAGAATGTGGTTTAAATCCAACAAGTACTAGGACTTATATAATATGGGTAAACATAGTACATTCTGGATTTTGAGATCAAAACGATAAGGTTAAACCCTTTTCAATAAACTTATGTAAACTAGTTACGTAAGTCTAACCGTACACGTATAAGTGATATCGGGTAACCGTTTGAGTCATGAACAAGTTCCATATGCCAATATACTTTAAACAAGTTATAATATCAGTAGGATATCAACTTGTATGTCCGTTAAGGTTTTAAAATCAAACAATGCCTCATAAGGGCGTTTTGGTCATTTAGCGACGTATAAAAGAGACTTGCGTACAATCTGATGTTACGACCATAAACATTCTATGAAAACACATTATTTATGATATAATATCCGTAGCATAACAGACATATGTGTGTTTTATAGTTTAAGACCAAACTATGCACTTTAGGGGTGTTTTGATCATTTCACACATAGTTTCGAAAGCTTAAATTGGGATTCTGAGTTTACAATATGTACCTACTGGAAAAATATTTAAAATGATTTATTTAATCAGTATGTAACAAGTCTTGATTGCTAAATATGGTTTTAAAACCATATTATGTGTCGAACGGCGTTAAAGTCGTTAAATGACGATATGTGCGATGTTTAAGGAAAACAGATGTTATGATCAGGTTTACATAACCAAAATATGTTATTTAATATAACATATTAGTAGGAAAAAGGTTTTGTATGAAGATCATGCTTTTAAAACCATTTTGTGTGTTATAACGGCATTATCATCATTTAAGAACATAATACAAGCACTTGTGCATAAACTCAGTTTATAATCTGAATTGATATCCCAAAATATCCTAATTACAATATTAAATCATTAGGCAATGAATTTGGTATAAGGAATTATGCTTAAAGCCGATCTATGCGCCTAAAGGGTATTTTGGTCACTTTAAAACACAATTTAGGACATTATACGCAAAATCAGTTTATGATCAAAATTGTAACATCAAAATATGTTAAACATGATAACATATCAGTACTTAATCATTTGCAAGCTTATTTATGTCTAAAACCTTATTTTTGCTAAAAAGGGCACAAAGGTCAAAGTATGGCATAAATACGGAAACTTGCATAAAACTCAGATTACTAATATGATCATGTAATATAACTTTATAGGGTTATGCTACATAATATTACGATCACAACGGAACCCTAAATCAATAGCATACTAGTCTAATTTGGTTTATAACTAAAAGTCAACGTAGAAGTCAAACTACGTGACTTTCGGTTGCGAACCGACCCTAATACTGGAATTGACGGGCCGAACATGTTTACACCTGTTCTAATAATTATTACCTAGTTGTTTAAGTGATAAAGCATATTTTAGAAAACTCTTAAACTCAGATCGCAATTATTTTAAAATCTGACCCGTTGACTTTTTAATATACTATTACGTTGACTCGTCAATTGACCAAGCAAACGTGATTCTTAGGAGGTGCCCTTTTGAGGGATTAACACCTACCTAATTACGATCACGTAGCCATGTTCGTTGCGAACCATGGCTTGACCGTTTAAGGTCTAACTAAAAGTCAAAGTGTTCATCGTAAACACTCGTCTTTTCGGCTTTAAAAGCCAAATAAAATAACTAGTCACGAAAGGAACACTCACAAGTGGTCCTAGGGACTGAATAATACTCAATGGGTGCTCCCAATAAACTCAGGAACTCCCAATGTGAGAAGATAGGAGATTTAGAGGAAATGAGCAAGTTTTCAAATAAGCATGAACCCCCTTATATAGTTTTTGAGAGTTCTTGAGATCATGCCAGGTGTTTAGAGGTTGAATCTGATGATGACTAGTGCCCTAATACGTGTTACAAACAGGCAACAAGCCCATAGATTCGATTTGATGGTTTAAACTTGCTTGGTGTGGGGAACAAGCCAAAATTCGATCTGCCAGTACCCCATACGGACCGTATGGTCCTTGGCATATGGTCCGTAAGACCTTATCAGTATACCTTAAGTTTCAACAGTTGGCAAGTTTAGCCCCTAAACATGTATTGTTGAGTTTTGGCACTTCTAACACACGTTAACCCCATTTGTAAGCTCCATAAGGAAGTTAAAGTATATTTAACTTGAATTATGCTCAAAAATGTGACGGATGTCAGTTCGTCCGGTCACGTTTTTCGCTTAATTACGACAAACGCTTTAACGAACGCGAAAACGACCCAGATTTCGTAACGAAAGGTATTTTTGCATTCCCATCACTAAAATATAATAATTTAATGATTACAAAAATTTTTGGATGTACGGATATGGTCAGAATGCAGAATATGCGCGAATATGCATACTTTCGCAGTTTTGACGCTTTTAGTCCCTGTGATCAAATAGGCATATTTTCACAAACCGAACCCTCCGAAACTTATTTCCAAGCTATGTTATGGGTATTTAGGGTATGTCTATCTTATGACCTTGTTCCAGAGTGTACGTCGCTACGAGAATCGACAGACTTTCGTAGTTTGTCGTAAATAGTCCTGAGCTTGAATAATGCATATTTTGTTATGATTATCACACAAGCCCTTATTGACCAATGTTAGGCACACCCAAGAGCATGACAAAGCATCATAAAACTCGGTTCGTTAAAAGGTCACTCAGAGGTAAGAATTAACATGTTGACGCTTTTAACCCTTCGTCACACAAACTTTCAAACGATTACGTAAACGGCTCCACACGTCCAACAATTGGCTCATATGAGAATACGGACACCGTATACGGTCATTCAGAGGCTTAATTTTAGCATGTTGACACTTTTAGTCCTTCCGTAAACATAGTTTCATTTTTTGATGAAAATAGTCCCTCTTAACCAACTTTTGACATAATTAGGATTAGGGACACGTGTAAATACATTATTGAACACGATTTTACGATGTGTTACATCCTCCCCCCCTTAAAAGAAATCTCGACCTCGAGATTTGCTTAGAGCAATACGGTTAGTTCCGTATCATGGTAGGTTTCAACCTCTCAAGAGTATCCCGGCCACAATGGGGATCCCATTTCTCATTTACGAGGGAAACTTGAAACTTCTAAATTCTATGGTCCATAATGGACAAGGTTTTTCAATAAACCTTAAGCTCACGTTTAAACGTCATGGTGAAACATGACAAGTGCTTATCAGCTAAGCACTTTGCTGGAATTTTCCAGAGATAAGAGTATATTTAGTATCTTAATCCGATACTATAGACAACGGTACTCCATAAGGAGACTCGATGTTGTCATTATACAGCTTAACTTGTTAGAATTTTGAATTTTCCTTATTTGGCAATAAGCGTCGAGTTAATAAGTTGTAGACTATAAATTTAATTGCTTCGTTGCCACGATCTAACTTAGGTAACTTAGAGACTAGATTCATTGTTACCATTTCCTAATTCTATATGGGATTTTCTAATTCAATGATGTAGACTAAAATGGTCTGCGATGTTCGTCTCTCTTGCCAACGTTCTAAGCTTCCTCGGTGGTGATGGACTTTTCATGTCCATCCACACATAAGTCTCCAGCTTCTGACTTTAATTCGTCAGGATTTACTAGTCTCATGTGGATGACACATCCTTCATTCAATCACTTAGATACCTTAAGCATGAAAGCTTCTTCGGGCAATTCATAATGTTTGTTCTTCCACGAATGGTGAGTATATTACCAGATAGGGATTTAATCTCCATAAGTTTCTTACTGCAGACAAAGTGGATTTGGTTTTTGGACTAACCAATCCTTGTCTAGGAACATATCGAATCCCGCAAGATTATAGATAAAAAGATTATCAAGGACAATTGCTTTGTGAAGGATATATCATATGTGAAATCATCTAGGTTGGCCACTTGATTTTATAAATGACATTTAGGCCTTGAAAAGGCAGAATTAAAATTTTATTAATTTTACAATCGACGAAGCTTTAACTGGCTCCAGAGTTTTAAACAAGTTTCTAATAAATAAAACATTTACGAGAAACATATACATAAAGATATGTCTTGAACCGCTTCTGCTGTAGCAGATTGGAAGGCTCAAACATTGCCTTTCTAGCCATCAGTGGCCTTGTTCTTCTTGTCAGTTGCCCTCTTTGGGCAGTGGGTCTTTATATGCCCTTTCTCGCCATATCCATAACAAGTGGCGTCTTTCAAGTCTTTGCATTCATGAGACTTGTCATCCATTTTCTTACAGATGCCACATCCCTTGGTCTGCTCACGGAAACATTTTCCGAAGTGTTGCTTCCTACAGGTTTTACATTCGGGTTTTGCCTCATTCGGCTTGGATTGGTTATAATTCGAACCAGTCTTACCCTCTTTGTAATCCTTACTTGGGGTAGCATCATACATTCGCTTATGATTCTCTTCGGCCTTAATCGCCCTTGCTCTTATCTCATCTTTAGTAAGAGAAAGAGCCAGATCCACAGCGGATATAAAAGTTGCAGGTTTGGAGGATTTAACCATCCCCTTAATTTCTGGAGTGAGTCCTCTGATAAACCGCACAATGAACTTGGACTCAGGGGTAATTAAATACGGCACGAGTCTTGATAAAGAGTTGTATTCCGGTACATAGGCTCGACACTCGAGGCCTTTCATGATCAGCTTTAAAAAGTCAGTTTCAACTTTCTCCACCTCGTGAGGTGGGCAATAAGTCTCGCGGATTAGTTCCACGAACTTTGACCAACTAAGTTTGTACATTGCAACCTTGCTAGTGGATTGGATCAGTGCCTTCCACCAAGTCAGAGCATCCTCCTTGAAGGATTGGGACACATATTTAACAGTGTCCTTGGTGGCAGAACCGCTTATATCAACAACGGTTTCCATTTCATCCAGCCATTTTAGAGCATCAATTGCTCCAATCTCACCCGTAAAGTCACGGGGTTTGCAAGAAACAAAGTATTTATATGTACACCCCTTCTTAGAGTCATATTACTCTTCTTTCTTGATACTCTTAATACTCTGCTCACTCTTAGTTGAGGAGAAATGAGTCTTTTCAGTTTTATGAGTATTAGAATGGGGTTTAGAAACAGAGTTCTCTTTCTGTACTGATGGCTTTGGCCCTTTAAATGTGGCCATAAATCCAGCCAGGGCTTTACCGACTTCATCGGAAACTATGGATCGAAGACGATTCTCTTCGTCATTACGGTTCTGGTGCTCTAAATCGTCACCACCGTTTTTCTTACTTGCTTTGCCAATGCTCAGGCTCGCCATAAGTTTATCTGAAAAATAATGTAGCCATCAGTAATTCTTCGAGAACTAAATAGCAAATCAATTTATTAGCATTAGATCTTACAGATCTATATGTTTATATATCAACTTCACTAGCCCTGCTTACCACAATTGGTAATGGGCTTAGCCATATAACTCATTGGCTTGTCACAAGGGACGTTTAAACACGTCACAATGGCTTGCCACAAATGACATTAAAACATAGCACACTGGTTTGTCACGAGGGACATTTAAGATACGGCACATTAGCCCGTCACCAGGACATTTTAAATATAGCACATTGGCTTGTCACAAAAGACATGAAAGACATGGCACAAGGGCCTGTCACAGGAATGTGAAGGAAATGGCACAAAGGCCTCATCACGAAGGACATTGAATGATATGGCAATAAAGCCTTGTCACAAAGGACATTTAAGATATGTATATATATATATATATATATATATATATATATATATATATATATATATATATATATATATATATATAAGCCAGGATCTCATTTGATCAAAGGGCTTTAAGGTTTGAACTTAGTTCCTTACCTTTGCATAAGGGGTCGTATACCACTATTGTCATCACAATTGACGATATAATATGGCTCGTAGGCGATTCGATTGACATCACAAAGGATGTTAAACTAATGGTCGTCGCACTAATGATATCAGCCATCTTCGCATTTGTTCTTGTAGACTGTGAGGCTTTGGCATAGTCCTCCACTTTGAACAGGGGACCATAAAGGTCACAACTATCATTGCCTTATCGACAAATAGAGTAAAGTATAGCCCATAGGCACTTCATCACTAAGGATGTTAATAATATGATCATCATATTAGATGATTTTAGTCAGGATCGCACTGATCATTTAGTCTATGAGATTTGAGCATAGCTCACCCCCTTAGGCAAGGAATCATAAAAGATTACAATTATATTGTCACAATTGGACAATATAATATAGCCTTAGGCAAAACATCATTAAAGATGTTAAATATAATCATCATATTGATGATTTTAGTCATGATCGCATTGATCATATAGACTATTAGACTTGAGCATAACTCACCACCTTGGACAGGGGATCATAAAGATCACAGTGTTAATGTCTCAAATGGACAATATGCTATAGCCCGTAGGCAAAACATCACTAAGGATATCAAATAATATGATCATCATATTAGATGATATTAGTCATGATCACATTGATCATATAGACTATGAGGCTTGGGTATAACCCACCACCTTAGACAGGGAACCATAAAGGTCACATCCGTCATTGTTTTAACTAACAATGCAGTATTATGATTCCTATCCTTGCACATAGTTTGGAATGGTTGAAGACTAGGAACTAGTATCATCACAAGATTGACGAAGATTTTTCCTCCTTTTCAAACTGTTGGGAATTAGTTGGAGTTTTGAAATAAGTTTCGTCACAAAGATGACTGAGTTTTTCTTCTTTCCACACAACTGAAAACTTGTTGAAGATTTAGTGATACGTTTCAGCCAACGTATTAATATGGTTCCTCTCCTTCCACACAGTTTGGAAATAGTTGGAGATTTGGAACATATATCGTCACGAAGTTGGACGAGAGTTTTCTCCTTTCCACGCAGTTGGGAATTAGTTGGAGATTTTTAATGATACGTTTCAGTCAACGTATTGAATATAAATTCTTCTCCTCAGTTGGAGATGCATCTCAGTTGATGTTTTAAAAACATAAATCCCTTCCATAGTGGGAGTTTTGGGAATACGTCGCAGATGACATTTAAATATAAGTCCCTCTCCACTTTGGGAGATTTGGGAATACGCCTAAATACAGTCAGCGTATATGATACGGCTCGATACAGTCACCGTTTAAATATATATCTTTCTCCCCATTGGGAGGTTTGGGGATGATTAGCATCGCATAGAGGGATGAAATTTCTATCTCCTTTCCACACATTCGGAAATTAGTTCGAGATCTAAGATAAGTGTCGTCCTATAGTTGGATGAGAATCAACGATTTTTAAGATTATATTGGGGTGAAGGAATCATTTTTCCACTTCTATCACCTTTTTCAACCACTACCATTAGTGGGAAATATATATTTAAGACAGAGTCTTTTATCATGGTCTTATTTACTAGTCTTAATTTTGTAAGAACTAGAAGACTGAGTAAATTCAAAAGAGATTTATTTGCTTGATTGCTAGCGGTCCTTCGACTAGTTGTCGTCACCCAATAGAGTTGGCACTTTTAGTCCTTCTCCTCAGTTGGAGTTTCCAGGACACGTCTTATTTGACGTTTTAATTATAGGCACTTCTCCTTAGTTGGAGATTTTGTATACGCCTCAATATAGTACAGCGTATACAATACGGCTCAATATAGTACACCGTTTAATTATATACCCTTTCTCCTTATGGGGAGATCCGGGAATACGCCTCAATAAAGTACAGCGTATATGATACAGCTCAATAAAGTACACTGTTTAAAAATATACCCTTTCTCCTTATGGGGAGATTGGGGATACGCCTCAATAAAGTACAGCGTATATGTTACGGCTCAATAAACTACACCGTAGATTCTGGGACACGCCACAATATAGTACAGCGTATATGTTACGGCTCACTAAACTACACCGTTTAAAATTTACCCTTTCTCCTTATGGGGAGATTCAGGAATACGCCTTAATAAAGTGCAGCGTATATGGTACGGCTCAATAAAGTACACCGTTTTAAAAATAAGCCCCTCTCCTTATCGGGAGATTTGAGGATATGGCGTCTCATATTTAGACGAAAATTTTGCACTTTTTCAACCACTCATTGGTGGGAACATGTGCTTTTTGGACTTCATCTATTGCGTAATCAAGAGATCTGTTTAATAAGGTTGGAGCAATAAATGTGACCTTCATATTATTAGAAGGAAAAATCATAAAATGGGCTCCATGAAATCAATGATTCTTCTTATGGCAGTAATATCGCCAAATTATATTAGATGCTTACTATTTGCCAATATCAGTACAATATGACCATTGGGAGATCTTAGTGGTTCCATACATTAAACCGTCATACTGGCCAGGCATGAAAGCAATCTATGGGACACACTAAGATACTGCCAATTATCATATGGTGCTTCCGTCAAACTAAGTTTGGCATTCGTAGTTGTTAAAAATCAAAGAAATAAAAATCATTGTCGTACCCCAGCTGGAGAACTTGCTGGCGAGAGTTGCCCAATTTATATATTATAATATACCCTGATGGGTTTGAATTAATCGAGCTCGAAGGCTCGAAATTATATGCTTTAAACGTGAATCAGAAGAAGTGATTCCTTTTTCTGCTTATTCTATAGAATGAGAGAACATTTGAATCAAAGAATAGAAATTTGGTGCAAAGTGCACATATGTCTTTGCCATGATACGGCTTTCCATAATTGTTGCTGTTTCAATCAGCTGGTGAGATATCACCGGAATGTGTATCAAATATGATAGACTTCAGATACATGATATTAGGATATCACAAGAATATCAAAAGATATATCATCAGGTGACGAGGTTTACCATCCTCGTATGGGAGTCATCGTCTCCAAAACATATGTAGTTCACCATATGGAACTTCAAGCTACTCTATGGTAGAGATCCTCGGGTCTGTGACCCATTATAGTTTTCTTCATCTGGTCCGCGACATCTTGGCGGTATAAAATCAATAACTACTATATGGATTTAGAGTATTCTTATATTCAAGTCAAGACTTGGAGTTTTTAGAGGAATCTGCATTTGTGATATTTGAGATTAGACACCAAGGGCTAGTGTCTAATTCACTCAAACTGTGGCTCTGACACCCCGATCTCCAGTGGGCCTGGATGGGTACATTCGTGACGGTTGGATAATAGTTATCACAATATAATAATATGCCTCTTGGGACGGTTATTACATAAGTAAGTCGCCTATGATTGCGCAAAAGTGTATGAATACGGTTTAATCCGTTTACTTGATAATTATTGTAATTGGGGGTTATTAATGCCATGTCTGGAAAACCCAATGGGTTAATCAAGTATATAATCTCGTAACAGAATAATCCCATAATATATTTAAAGGATAACCTATGGGTTCTCCATATGTATAAAACTCTTTTCAAAAAAACTATTTTCCAAAGAGTCAGTTAATTGTATTTACCAGCTTTGGCTGACGTATTTTCAAAAGACTGAACAACAGGTACCGAACCTTATAATAGGCTGGAAATACGGGCCGGCTAGAATGAAGGCTAAGGAATTTGCACTCCTGTTGCTTAAGGCCTATGATGTCTAAAGCTCTCTTTATTTGGATCCTGCCTTTGGGCTTGTATCGAACGCTTGTAATACTTTTATACATTCAAGCTTTATTTTAATGATTTCAATCCAATACTTCCGCTGCATATTATTATATTGTGATCACTGTTATAAAACCGTCACGAAAGTACCTATCCAGGCCCACCGAAGATCGGGGTGTGACAGAGATCTAGGGTTAGATCTGGTAAAAAATATGGATGATTTTGGATCTGTTATTGTGTTAGGAGATGTTGTGTTGAGGCTGAATAGGTTGGCTTTTATTCTAACCCTAATTTCATTAATTTTTTCATAAATTATAATTGTTAAATTGTAGAAATTGTTTTTTGTTTGTTTATATTATTTAGTTGTTTTACATAATTGAATTGCCGCTTTATTCACTTATAACCCTAATTTTGAGGTTTTAGGGTTTGATGTTATAAGGTTTTGTTGATTTTTTGGATAAGGCCCAAATCTGATGGATTTTTTTTTGTGTTATTGTGTGATGCTGACCAGCCTCATTCTTGTCCGTGGATTCTTTCATCCACGTTAATGGTTCTTTCTTGCGATTCTTATCAAGTTTGACATTGATGGTTTTTGTGTTTTTTTTCAGAATCATGTTAAGCGATTCTTTGAATTTTATTCTTCTTTGTATTTTGTGTTGTTGTATCTGCTGTCCAACAGATGGAATGGCGTGTTTGTAGGGTCCTGAGCAAGTATTCAACTTTTTTCAACACACTTCAGAAAATTTATAGTGGTCATTTATCGGTTTGAAACCGAGTTTTTGGTTGGAATCAATTTGGGTATTCGGTTTTTAGTTTTTGGTTTGGTTTTGAATTTCTTTTTGTAGAAGATAACATCTTCCGCAATAGGATATGGTTAACAGTGATCAAAAAATTGTCATAAATGTGGATCCGGATCATATATAACCTTGGTAACCCTAATTTGGGATGTGTATGCTCCCTTCAACTCTTTGTCCAGATAATCAACTTACTGCTTTGGTGTAGAAGGTATATAATCCCTTCAACGTTTTAGTTTTGTTATTGTGTGATCTTTAATTACTTTCATTCTTTGCCAACTAATGTCCATAATATAAACAAACAAAACCTTTTTTTTTTACTTTATTGGGTTCTATTAAGTTATATAATTTCTTTGGTCATAGGTACGCAGGATCAATTCGGCTCATGTATGACACTATCCATACTGCTGGTCTCTGTCCATAATTTCACTTTTTTGTTTGTTGGATGATATTGAATTGCTGGAATCTAAGTCCATAATTTCAGTTTTTGTCTGTTGGATGATGATTTGATGAGTTTTAAAGGCTGTGATGATCAATTTCAACGCGTCTGAGTGAAATTGGGCAAAGATGAGATTGTCCGCATCTTGGCAGGGCAACCCGGATGGTCATGTGGTTTCACATGGCAACCGTAAGTATGCAGCCATGGCGGATTTATCCACTCTGTTTGATTTTTTACTAATCTGAGCCTCATAATCGTTTTATAACATCGACAACAGTACTGGTATACATCTGTTATGTTTTAACTGGACATGTTTTTAATTTTTATATATATATTTTTGGCATTTGATAGGAGGACTTTATTCCTTGAGTCTCAAAGAGATTTGGAGTTTAGAGCAGCCGGAAGAGTTAATGGAAGATTTCCTACGGCATATCTCAAAAGTAAGTTATAGAAAGTAGTATTAACTATATGCGGGTAATAATGGAAGATTTCACATAAAATATGTGCATTGAACGCACAAAAGCGGTACGGTTGTCGGTTGGTTTTGACTTACTTGGCCGAAACCAAGCAGGTTTTGCTCAAAATTCGGTTTGTGCACCTCTACAATCAGCCATCACTTTACATAATGCTAGACATTATAGGCCGATTACCAATATACACGTGCCCATGTATCCCAGTCGTCATGATGTAAATAAGCTACAAGATTTTTCGTGATTTAAAAGGCTATGATGATCAGTTTTAGTGATTTGAACAATTTTGAGATTATCTGCATCTTGGTAAGGCAACTCGGATGGTTATATGAAACAAAAATGTATATCTCTATTTCGCATTGCATCTAGCAAGTATGCAGCCATGGTGGTGTATCTGTTTTGTTCAATTGTTTATAAATCTGAGCCTCATAATGAAAGTATTTGATCATGTTGAGCTGATTACTTTGTCCCTGTTCACAATTAATTAACAGCCTTGAGGGGAAGAAACCAAAGTTGAAGGATGAACATTTGTTACATTTTAAGAGGAATTGTCGAGGCACACAATGAAGGGTATGACTTTGATATTGTTTACCGGTACAGTGCTAATGAAAGGATACTCAATCTGTACCTAAATCTATAATCATGTACCAAATGATTAAATTAATAGCTAAATCACGTACCAGATACTCAATTTGTACCTAAATCTAAAATTGTGTATCATCTGTGCAAAGTAGCAGCAAATGCTCAATGTAATAATTACGTACCATGTGTGCAAGCACAAATAAATGATCAATGTAACACTATATCTATAATCACGTAACGACTTATATTACAATTCTAATCACGTAATAGCATAAAAACAATTAAATTCTCATTATATTGATCAAAGTATAATCACGTAATAAGCATAATATTGTAAAAAAAATTATACAACAAAAAATTATAATAACGTAATTACGTACTAATACATTGTTACATTTGCTATGTGATTATCGATGTAGGGTTACATTGAGCATTTGTTACTGTTTGCACATATGGCACATCATTACGTACTAGAACATAATCACGTAACGTTACACAATCACATAACGTTATAGCTTTTAAAATTAAAAATCAAGAAAATTCTAGCATTAACCAACTCAAATCAAAGAGAATAAAATGCTGTTAATATATTGCATTTGATTTTTAAAGTAGGTCACACGATGAAAAGACCATAATACCCTTTCCCACATATATTAAACAGGACATGTGCCACGCCGAGATTCTCTCCTACCCTTAGCATGTTAAGGGTGTTACCCTTCCTACCTAATTTAAAAGGACACGTGTCACGCCGAGATTCTCTCCTACCCTTCGCACGGTAGGTGTGTCTTGTACGTGATCCAACCACTTTATACATATTGATCATTTTATTGATCATTTATTAATGATATATATATTTATGCAACTTGATTAGGATGGTCCATTAAAAAAATGTTGAATAATAATCCAACAAATAGGTTAGAATCTCGTATATTATACAACTTGGGTAAATGTAATTTTATATATACTTAATTGCAAAAAAAAAAAAAAAAATCATGTCTTTAAAAACCAATATATTGCTCGGGTTGTTAAATAAATGTGTCTGTCACGCCAACATGACTATGAAATAATATTATAAAAATAGTTAGATGCTTTATTTGATTAAGAGTAAATTACAAAAATCAATATTGACACTATATTGCAAAGTGTGTCGTTTATCTTTAAAAATTACAAAAAAATGAACTTGATGTTTACAAACCCTTGCAAATAATGTCTTTTAACCTTAACTCAGTTATTTTTTATGTTTAAATATAACCTAGTGGATCCCACAAAAGGGTATTTTGGTCATTTTACTCTAATTACTAAAATAAACAATTATAAAAAATAATAAATAAAAGAATTTTGTATATATATATATATGCAAACACACATATACTATCTCTACACTCTCTCACTCTAACCACCCACCACCACAACCACCCGACCACCACCCACCTGCTGCCGTCACCACCACTTCCCACCACCATCCAGCACCCACCTCTCCCACCGTATGACCACCACCACTGTGAATACAGATTCAATTACTAACCCCCAATTTGGATTCAAGCATCCAAACCACAAATTCAAATGAACAAAATCTCAGCCCCCATAGATTTACTCATACATGAGAGATATTTAGAGAGAAAGAGGAGTGGTCGACGGGATATGGCTGAATCCCGATGGATGACGCGAGATTTGGTTGAATCAGGGTGCGTTGATGACGAGATCTGGTTAAATCAGAAATGATCAAAGTTAAACGTATCTACCCCAGCCATTCCAATGGTGGCCCGAAACCTAAAGCGTTGTCAAAAGAAGCTGAGCAACTTCAAATGAAAGATCTCTAGTTTTTGAACTAGAACAATGATAATGGTTACAGTAGGTGTTGGAATGTTTGAGGGTGAGAACTGTTTCTCTTTACTGTTTTTCTGTAACTGCTTGAATACCCAGGTTGTAGATTTATAAAAATGGTAGCTTGAATGCACAAACAATCAATGTGACAAAGTTTTGGAAGCAAAAATGTTGCACAAACAATATGGTTGATTGAGGGTGTGTTGATGACGGGATCGGGCTGGATTTGGGTTTTAGATGCTTGAATCTAGATTGGGGGTTAGTAACTCAATCTGGATTCGGGGTGGTGGTGGTCGTGCGGTGGGATAGGTGGGTGGTGGATGGTGGTGGGAGGTCGTGGTGGCGGCGGCAGGTCGGTGGTGGTCCAGGTGGTTGTGGTGGTGGGTGGTTAGAGTGAGAAAGAGTGTAGAGATAGAAAGAGAATGTATGTGTGTGTTTGCATATGTATAACTAATATATAAACAAAATTCGTTTATTTATTATTTTTTATAATTGTTTCTCTTATTAATTAAAGTAAAATGACCAAAATACCTTTATGTGGGGTCCACTAGGTCAGATTTAACCATAAAAAAAATACCTGAGTTAGGGTTAGAGGACATAACTTGCAAGGGTTTACAAACATCGAGTACGTATTTTTGTAAACTTTAAAGATAAATGACACACTTTACAATATAGTCCCAACATAAAGGACGATTTTTATAATTTAATCTTTGATTAACCTATCTGTAATTTTAATGTTGTGAGTTCTACTATTAATAAAATTAAAAGTACTAATACATGTTTCTGATACTTTGTTAACATTATTGTTCAAGTCCAAATAACATGTTTTATATTTATATGTTGGTATTCTAAAGCAAATTGTTGATTTTTTTCTCACGTTATTTTTTATTAAGCGAATTGGAAATTAATAATCTCACCTAACTCAGTTTGTCCGATAACAATCCCAAGTCAGTTATTGGCAGATAATAATCCGAACTGGTCAATTTTTTTTTTTTTTTTGTAAAATAGTCCACCGTTAAAATAGCTTAACGTAGTTAAGTTTTTTTTTCTGAATTACAAACTCGTGTTTTATGGCTTTTGATCAGAACGAGGATACGAGTCGATTGATGTAAAACTTACCTCGAAATGGCTTGATTTTTGTTAATTGGAAGTTTAAACACCTGAATTGAAGCATCGTTTTCGTGGGTTAGGGCAGTATTTTAAACACCTGACTCGTATTCTCGTTCTAATCAAAGGCCTAAAACATCGGTTTGTAATTCCGAAAAAACATAACTCTGTTAAGCTATTTTAATGGCGGCCTATTTTACAAAAAAAAACTGGCAGTTCGATTTATTATCGGTCAATAACTGACTTGGAGTTATTATCGGCCAAATTGAGTTAGCTGGGATTATTTATTTCCAATTTGCCTTTTTATTATCTTATTAACATGTATAAAGCAAAAAATATTATTTAAATAATCTACTTATACTAAGAAATGAATATCTTTGTGACAAATTGAACATCTTTTTGACATTTGTCACTGTTTGAGTGCATATTATATAGTAACAAAACCCCAACGCTTAAATAGGAATGTCAATATTTTAATTTCGATGAATTTTTTATTTTTCTACGTTTATGTTTAAATAACTATTTTATTTTTATTATTACAGTAAATTTTGGGTTTATTTTGTTTGTTTATTAGTTTTAAGATACATTGTTTTATAAAAATCCGAAGTTTATTGTTGGAGCGTGCCTATTTAAATCAATGTCTCGATATAATTTGTCTTTTTGACGGAGTTGGGAGTGGTACTGTAATCCAAGAAATTTTATTTGGTAGGAAGTTCAACAAACTCCATCCCTTCACTAGTTCTGCCACCTTATGAAATTCATATGAAGTGAACCACTCTTTCATTATGTTAATTGTTCTAGTGGATTATACCCGTGCTTCAATGTTGATGCACTTTTTGTATATAGCTAGTGGTTATTCATAGTGTATATTTTTCGGTCTTCGCTTAAACATTTAAGTTTGTTTTTTTTAATTTGTATAAGTTGACCAAAGTCAAACGACATCCTCCTGTCGTTTGACTTGATCATGGTCGTTCAAACGAGATGTGTGTTTCCAAACAAAATAGGTTGTTGTTTGGAATAGGTGTGTCGTTTGATAATTACCAAACGACATTGGATGTCGCTTGGTCTTGAGTCCAAACGACACTGCTTGTTGTTTGGACCTTGAACATGTCATTTGAAGCTGATGTTGTTTACTATAAATACATAGTAGTTGTCATTTAGAAAAGATGTGGACAAAGACAGAGTATTGGGAGCTTTGAGTGTGTAATCTGTAACCAAACTCTGTTAAATCAATAAATGAATGTTTATTGAGTATATCATTGTGTTTATTGATTGTTTAATGCTTGGTTTGGTGCTATAAATTGGATTTCGCACTTGTTAATGCATTCATAACAAGAAATCATCATTATTCAAGATCGATATCTGGTCCTACATTCACGTTTGGAGACTAAACGTTTTTATTGAAGTCTAAATAGCAATGTAGACTAACTAAATTTTCAATGAATATAATTCAGTTCATCATACATATGTAAAGAATGTTATCCAAATATAATGGAAACAGTTCAGTTCATCTCAACGAGGCGATTTGGGGTGGTGGGGTGCCGGTGTTGCTGGATACGTGGATACAACGAACCTGAAAACCGAAGAGGGAGAAAGGGAATGTGGGTGCTTGTTTGAGAGAGAGAGAGGGGGGGAGACAGAGTGTTAAAATATAAATATGGCAAATATGGCATTCTTTCAATTCAATATTTATATTTTTTTTGTCTCATATTCATATTTTCCGTTCTTTTTTCCGAGGTATGTTCTTTTCCTTTGGGCCCAAGTCTAAAAAAAAGGGGTAGTTGCACGGTACCCCTGACCGCAGAAGGGATCTCCCTTCCCAGTTCACCACCCGACAAGGATCCCTGGCGGCAGATACCCATAGCCATCAAAGAGGGGTAAGAAACACGTTTCGAACCCGAGACCTCGAGTGTCCTCGGTCCGGCTTTAAAGTGGGTGTCGGTGGCCACCAAAGTGGCACTAATGGGAATTGAACTTGGGTCTCCATTGGAGAACCCAAGTCACTCCACCACTAGGCCACTTGTGGTGGTTTTGGGCCCAAGTCTAAGAAGTCCTTTAGGCTGCATAAGGTTATGGATCTTTTTTATTTAAGCGCTGCATAAGGGCTCCAGAAAGAGGACAGAAAGAGGACGATTACTGCTGTTCTGTAACAAAAGATTGCACATCTTTTTGACATCTCTGCTCAATAATCGGCGCTGCTACTTCTCTCTCCCTAGAACATACAGAGTTGTTGTTCGGGAGTTTCTTAGTGATTGTGTTCGATTATCGCTAGACGCAGATCATCTAGTTGATGATCTGTTGTGTCTAATCTATTGTTTACGGCACAATTGTAATTTATACGGATTATTAATCTGTTGTGTTTAGGCAGATTATACAGACCTTTATTTGGCTATACTTTTGAATATGTTTTCGGCAAAATTGGTGTTCATCTAGATACTTTTGTTCTTAATATTGTGTCACCGACATGGTATCAGAGCCATAAAGAGGCTCTCTGTGTCGTTATCGTTCCGCTGTGCCGCTTCCAGATTATCCTCGTGGTATCCTCGGACTATATGTAGCTGCGTTTGGGGAATTTTTTTCCTCAAAATCGTGTGACCAAGCAAACAAACCGTATTTTTGGGCATTCTTAGCTTATAAATCAGACTTGTAACCCTAAGTGAAGGTTACGAGTCTGGTTACTAGAGTTACTGTGAGATTGTTTTATCTCTCTTCCTTTGGTGTTATTTTTATTGCATTCACCGTGTCTTCTGTTCTGTTGGTTTTTTCTGTTTTGTGCTACCTGTCTTAACTGTTTTGTCTTGTTTGCAAAATCTTGTTATCTTGACTGCTGGTTTGCTATGCCTGGTGATAATTCTGTGATTACTACTGAAAATATGACGTCTACTAGTGCTACTTTGGTTAGTAAGATTGATGCTGGTGATCCATTGTTTCTGCATCCTAGTGATTCTGCTAATTTGTCAATTGTTAGTGTTAAACTTAAAGGGTTAGAATATAATAGAATTTGGTTAAATGCTATGTATCTTGCACTCTAGGTGAAAAATAAAATAGGGTTTGTTGATGGTACTTGTCTTAGATCTACATCAGATGAAGTTTTGGGTAGACAATGGAATAGGTGCAACTCTATTGTGCTTACATGAATTCTTAACTCTGTATCTAAAGAATTATATCTTGGTCTTGTTTATTCTAGACGTGCCTCTGATGTGTGGAAAAATTTAAAGGAAACTTATGATAAGATAGATGGATCTGTGGTGTTTAATCTGTATCAAAAGATTAACTCCTTTGAATTGTATGTGGAAACAATTAGACTAGTTACTTGCTTTACCTGCTTGTTCTTGTGATGCATCTAAACAGTTTAATGATTTTAATCATCTTATTAAGCTTATGCAGTTCTTAATGGGTCCTGATAGTTCGTACCAGTCTATGAGAACTAATTTGTTAACCAGAGAAACTCTCCCTTCTGTGAAGGATGCTTTTTTAGTCATCTCTAGAGAAGAGTCATGTTCTCATTAAAAAAATATTTCTGATAAAACTCTAAACAATGTTGTTGGTTTTACTGCTAAAACTAATCAAATTAATTCTTCGTTGATCGGTTCGGAGACCAACGGCAGCAGTCCGGAGCTGTGCTTCACGTGCATCCTACGACGTCGTTTAGCATTCAAATTTCGTCGGATACAGAACAGAATCAGTAAGAGCACCACCGTCACGATTATTACCGTGACGATGATGATGACGTAGAGCTTTTGCCCTAGTATAGATGTCTTCGAAGTGAGGCCAACACCGCCTCCGGTGGACGGTGTGTTACCGGAATTCGCCATTGTTTCCGATGAAATCCAATGTTAGTTATTTGTGATGGTTCGCTTATAGGTAAACAGTTAGGTTCGCTCATTGTGCTTTAATCGGTGGTCCGCTTATTGTTACATAATTGGTTCGCTCATAATGTCATAGCTTGTAAGGTTCGCTCATAGGACATTATTCAGGTCCGCTCATATTGTTCGATAGTGGTTCGCTTTTGTGTCATCGTTGTTGGCTGGTTAATTTTTTGGCATATATTGCACCGACCCATTAATTTTTGTTGGCCCAATCAGCATCTTTTGCTTCTTTGAATTTGAATATTGTTAAAGGATGTCGGCCACTTGAATATAAAGATCCACTACAAGTTGCATGTCGGTCATCTAACAGTGGGTCAACAGTAGGTGTCGGTCAAGTGAGGTGAAATTTAAAAGAGTTGTGTTGGCTATTTTGTTTGAATATCACTTGTTGGACTGTCATTAATTGTGTGTACAAAAGTTAATCGGTCCAATAAGCTTTTTCATGACGTAGCTCTTTCTTGGTGAGGTCTTTGGGAGGGTGAGCAACTGTAGGTTGCTTTCCTCTCCTTCGTTTCTTGGTGGGTTGATACCTGGCCTCCTCCTCACCTCGAGAAGGAGGACTCGTTTTCACGTCTCGGTTTTGATTGTTCCCAATGGGCTCTGCCAAGGGTAGGAACATGGTATCCGTTGCCACTGAAGGGGATGTTGGCTCCACCTTATCCAATGGAGTGTGGCTATGCCCCTTCAGGAACTTCCACGAGTGTAAAGACGGCAAGCCTGGGTCTTCTGGGTATAATAGATTGATCGCGCATTTTCAGCAATTCCATTTTAAAGATGATCGTAAAGAATCCCTTCAAGGTGCGCTTTCTAAGGATTTAGAATTGTTTTCGAATGTTGGGGAAACCCTGCGAGTTTTGGGATATTGGTTGTGTGGGAGGTGCATGAAGACACACGCACGTAGTAGGGGGTGTCATCATCCTGATGGTGTTTTCACGTTCTCTAGAAAATCCGGGTCTGATGAGGATTTTGTCGTGGGGATCCCAAGGCCCCAAGATCCTGTGATGGTTGTTGAGCTTAGGCCCCCGCAGGGAGTGATGGGAGATGTCGATCTCCTTGAACGTGTTTTCTCCCTTCCGGTTCGAACTGTTAAGAGCATCCCCCCAAGCTGTCGTTTGGCATTTGCACAAGCTTTGACAGGTGCCATCCACAAAGTAGTAGCTTCCCCTGGGACTGTCGAAAGTTGGGTCAAACTCTTGCTCTTACCCCGTTGTACCCTTAAGGTGGTTAAGCCGTCTTCCAGGCAAGAGCGAAGGTCGGGTAATCGAAAATCCTTGCAATGTGATAGTATTTTGCAGGCGTTAGCTATGTGGAAGGAGGGCTCTGGTTTTGAGGTTTTGGTCAATTCCCTCCTTTCCGATACTGGAGAAGGGGTCGTGCGTGGGGGGGAGGCACAACGGGAGATAGCTGAGGAGGTTAGCCCTAACATCAAGCAATGTCTCAGGAAAGTGAGTGATAGTCACTTCACTGCTGCAGTTAAAGTGTTGTGTTCCAGTGGGGTTGCTCCCTGGGGGGAATCTACCATGCAAGCCCTTATCGACAAACATCCCTTCGCACCGCCCCCGAATCTCCCTTCAACTCCTCTTTCATAACCTGCGTTATCCATGGATGAAGACTGCGTGCACAGGTGTGTGAAATCTTTCCCGAAAGGGACATCTTGTGGGCGAGATGGCCTGCGGGCCCAACACCTGTTGGACGCTCTTAGCGGCGAGGGGTCGGCCACGGCCTCGGGACTGCTTACTGCCATCACTGAAGTGGTAAACCTTTGTCTAGGGGGCTTATGTCCTAAGGTGCTCGCGGATTTTGTTGCTTCGGCGCCCCTAACCCCTTTATTGAAGCCTGATAATGGGATTCGCCCCATTGCTGTGGGGGCAATTTGGAGAAGATTAGTCTCCAAAGTAGCAATGAAGAAAGTTGGGAAAGAAGCTGTTAAGTACTTGGGGGACTATCAATTTGGGGTGGGGGTCCCCAATGGGGCGGAGGCGGTGCTGCACAACGCTAACAGGTTTCTTAATTCTTTTCATTCGGATGGTTCGCTGGCCTATGCTTACGGTTGATTTTTCCAACGCTTTCAACTTAGTTGACCGTTCAGTTTTGCTTCGAGAGGTCCATCGCCATTGCCCCTCCATATTCCCATGGGTTCAATTTCTATATGGTCAGCCTGCTAGGCTATACGTGGGGAATGACCGCATCGGGGCATTCACGGGTGTGCAACAAGGGGATCCATTGGGACCTTTGCTTTTTGCCCTAGCCTTACACCCCTTAGTGCATCAGGTGCAGGAAAGCTGTAAACTCCCCTTCCATGCTTGGTACTTGGATGACGGGACAATTATCGGGGACGCTGTTCAGGTTGCTAAAGCTCTCGACATCATCGGTTCGGAGGGTCCAGCCTTGGGGCTACGACTTAATATTAGAAAAACTGAAGTATTTTGGCCGACATGCAACGGGGTGAAGGTCCGGCCAGGGCTTTTCCCCAGTGAGATTGGGAGGCCGGAGAAAGGTGTCAAACTGCTAGGAGGGGCAGTCAGCCGTGATGCCAGTTTTATTAGTGGTCTAGCGTCTAAGAGGGCAACGCGTGCTGTTGACATTATGGGACACCTTCCCTTGTTACGGGATCCTCAAAGCGAACTCCTCTTGCTTAGATCTTGTATGGGGGTTGCAAAGTTGCTATTTGGTTTGCGGACTTGCCAGCCCCCCTTTGTGGATGATGCTGTTTCATGTTTTGATAAAGGTCTTCGGGAGGCAATAGAAGACATTGTCGTATGTGGGGGTCCTTTTTTTGGTGATCTACAGTGGCGAATCGTAACCTTGCCAATGAGGCTTGGTGGGTTGGGCCTTCTCTCGGCCCGGGATGTGGCGGCCTATGCCTTTGTGGCTTCCAGGTCTCAATCTTGGGAGTTGCAGGACCATATCTTACGTAACAGTGGGGTTGCTAACACTGATCCGGATTATGCCAGCGCCTTGGAACGCTTGCATGAATCTCTACCTGACTTTGATCTCGGCGGTTTCTCTAACAAGGACACCGCCCCCAAAAAGCCACAGAAAACTTTGGCGAATGCCCCTTGTTGTCGAATCGCACAAAGTTTGGGAGAAGATTTCCATTTGTCACCCCGCCAGAAAGCCGTCATTGAATGCCTACAGAGGCCTCACGCTCAGGATTTCTTAACTGTTATTCCTTTTGAAGGTTTGGGTCAACGAATGTCAGCGGTGGAGTACCAGTCAATCCTTAAGTACCGTTTGATGATCCCCATGTTCCCGAATGATGAAACTTGCCCAGTCTGCCGTAAAGCATGCCTAGATAAATACGGGGAGCATGCGTTACACTGTAGAGAGTTGCCGGGGTTTAAGTATCGCGATGACTTTGTGCGAGACGCGTTAATGGATATTCTCAGACGAGCAGGGATCTCGGTGAAGAAAGAGGCACCGGTTAATTTTCTTACAGACCCGTCGGAGGGGAGATCCACCGTACGCCCAGCTGACGTGCTAGTTTTTGGTTGGGAGGGCGGGAAACATGCTTGTGTCGATCTCACAGGTGTATCCCCACTAGCCGGGTTCCGGGAAAATGGATTTGTGGCGGGGCAAGCGGTACTGAAAGCAGAGTCAAAGAAGGTGGAAAAGCACGCGAAAGCTTGTGAGGATAATCAACATGCCTTTGTCCCCCTGGCGTTTGACACGTTCGGCTCCTTGGCTCCGGAGGTAGTTCGGTTCTTGTCTAGAGTTCAGCGTGTGGTCCATAGCAACTTTTCGACCCCTCAGGGGCGAGGCTTTGTTTTTAGTAGATTAGGGTTTTCTATTGAAAAAGGGATGGCGGCGCAGTTTGTTGCTCGTCTACCTGCTATCCTTATGTAATTTTCCCTGATGATTGGAATGAAATTGCTCTTCTTTAAAAAAAAAATTAACGAATCAAAGAACAAGGGTGTTTGAATTCCTAATCCTAATTTCAAATGTTCTCATTGTAATAAGACTGGTCATACTATTGAGAAGTGTTTTGAACTTGTTTGCTTTCCTTCTTGGATGAAGTCAAAACCTGGTGGGAACAAGGGTAACAGGGTTAGTAATAATGTTACTGCTGATACTACTGATATATCTTCTGCTGTGAGTTCTTTGACCAATGATCAGATAGCCCAACTGCTTAGTCTCTTGAATGATAAATCTAAGGGTGATCCTTAGAGTAGTGGTTTTGCTGGTATGTGCACTAACTATGTTTATCTGAATAGTTTTGTGGATTTGTCATCCAAACCTACTTGTGATTTTAAACCTGTTTACTCTTTTTCAAACTTTATTAATAATGAGTGTTGGTGCATTTATGTGTCTGTAACTTTGTCTTGTTTACATTGTATGTTATTTAGTCTTTTGTTATCGAGTCTGTAAGTTCCGTCAAGTCTGCATAGTCGGATATCCTCCTATCCTACTTAGTATGACATTTTGTCTCTGTATTTGTAAGGTTTGTAAAACACATGCTTGTGTGCATAGTGTTTAACTATAGTTAGTGGTTTCTTATGTCTTCTGTTAACTTAGTCATATCTACTGTCCACGTTTAGTGTTTGACGAAGGTTCTATCTTCGTCGAACCCCTGCCTGGCGAACCTTTGATCTTCGTCATTGTTTGTGTGTGATGAAGGTTCTATCTTCATCACCCATTAACCTTCGTCTATCAAGGTTCGTCCCTGGACAGTATATATAGCTTAGTGAGTTTAACAGTTAAGGCATGAGAGCATAGAGAGACTACTACTGAGAGTTTATCGTTCAAGCATTGTGTGTATATGTTTGATGTTGTTCTCATCCTTTTAATCTAAAGTGAATCTTTGGTTATCTGTTGTGTTGCTTGCATTGCTTTGTTTTGGTTTGCACCGTCACGTGGATTCCGCACTCGTGACTGTGTTCGTGATAAACAGGGATCAGGTCTCATAATAGATCCTCTGAGAAAAATGGACCTACAAGTGGTATCAGAGCTATTGCTCTTATCCTTGTTTAAAACCAAACATTGTTGTGTTTTATCAAGTTGTTTATGTGTTTTTTCAGAAACTGTTCATATTTGATATTCATATTTTATGAAGAAGTGTTCAAATCTTGTTATTTGCTATATGTTTTATCAAAAACCTTGCTACATTGCATGTCTACATGATAAAAATGGGTTTTCTTGAAGTTTAAGCAAAATTTGTGTTTTCAGAATCTTCAAGTTTTTGTTGATAT
The DNA here is from genome assembly GCF_002127325.2 of Helianthus annuus. Classification (NCBI taxonomy): domain Eukaryota; kingdom Viridiplantae; phylum Streptophyta; class Magnoliopsida; order Asterales; family Asteraceae; genus Helianthus; species Helianthus annuus. The sequence goes on from NC_035435.2 coordinate 31,566,468, forward strand.
TTAAAGTGATCTTCAAAGTGTTCTTGACCATCTTCAAACTGTTCTTAAAATAAGATCTGAGTTTGATCTGAATTGAATTTTAGATTGGAGTGTTTGTTGCTTATAATATTATTGTTTGATAATTGTGTTCATGTAATGATGGTTAGGTAAATCATATTAACTTCTGTCACAGCAACTGGTTTAAAGTTTGAAAGGGGTGTCACAGCAAATTGCTTAGCTTTGAAAATTCGTCACCTACTTGTCTGCAAGAATTAATTGTTTTACAAAAATATCTTATCCTGTGTCAGCGAAGATTGTGTTGGACGAACCATCAAAGTTTCGTCAAAATTGTTTCGTCAAAATTGTTTCGTCAAAATTGTTTCGGACGAAGATACAAACACTCTCCATCCTTCATCAAAAGAGTGTGTTAGACGAAGATTCAGAACTTCTTCGTTACAAGACTTCGTCGTTCATTTCATACTTCGTCATTTTATACTTCGTCATTTTAACTGTCATTTGTTAACAGAGGCTTTGCAAAACTGTCTAAACCGTTTCTTTTCAAGTGTTTGATCAGGTACACTCATACATACATCAATCATGAGTACTAATCCCTGGGATTCGAGTAGTAGCTCAAGTACTGGTCTAGATCCGACCTCCATAGAGGCGTGGGTCAAGAATATGATGCCACAACCACAAGCAATTTCTGCAAGTCAGTGGGCATGCGTAGCAAATCAAAATCAAAGCATTCAAAATTTGCTACAAAGCGAAAGTGAAACGGGTAGCAACAATGTACCGCCAAAGCTGAATCATATGATGAATATCCATCTTGGAGAGGCCGTTTTCATACTTACGTTCTAGGGCAAAATACCGAGCTATGGTTATGTTTCACTACACCATACAATACAGCTCTTGAAGAAGCAGGTTCAAATGCAGCCACATTGATGACTATGTCTGAAACAGATAAGAAAGCGTACGACCTTGAAAAGAAGGCGTTTGCTATCTTGACACAAGCTCTCCACAAAGAATTATATCATCAATTCTCTTATTGTAAGACAACAAAAGCATTGTGGGACATCCTAGTTACAAGAGGAGAAGGGAATGCGGTGACAAGGAAGACTCGACACGACTTGTTGAAAAAGGAGTTTGACGCATTTTTGTTTATAGAAAATGAAACTTTAACTGAAATGGAAACTCGTTATTATCATTTGATAAGTGAACTGTTTGCTTACGGGGTTACTGCAACTCCACAAGAAATGGTGTCAAAGTTTTCTAATGCTCTACCACCGAAGTGGAGCCCTTTTATTGAGCTATTAAAGCGTACAGGTGCATTAGATACTCTCAGCATCTATGATTTCTTTCAAAAGCTGGAAAATAAAAAAAAAGAAGAAATCCGAAAGGCGAAACAAATCTCAATCCCTCAGAATCCAGAAATGTACTTTGGAGGGATAAACCCTACAGCAAGCTCAAGTCAGCAGCCAAAACTTCAAACGGCGTTCATGTCAAATTCCCAAGTGACTAATGTAAATCCTTTTGGATTTGTACCAGAGCCACCTCAACCTAAACCTCATTTCGATACTAGTGCTTGGTTCCCTCCACCATAAACTCAAGTTACTCAACCTCCATTTGACTCTAGCGCTTGGTTCCCAAAACCACAAGTTGTTACCCCTTCACCTCAACCTCAACAAGCATTCTATGGTAACGATTTCACTCAACCGCAAAATTCCAATACAACCAGACTTGATACTTCAAACCTTCCCAAAGTCAATGTAGAAGTTGCTAAGGAACACATGGAACTTCTTAGCACAATGGTCAATGCCTATTGTGGGTTGGTTGCTGGTCAGATTGGAAACATAAATCTGACGAATGAAGATTTTATCAACAGATTGATAGGGATGAAATGGAGTTAATGGATATCAAGTGGGCTTTTTCAAGCGCGGTTAGACGAGCTAAAGACTTCATGAGTAGAACTGGGAAGACTACTTTGGAAAGCAAAAGGGATACAAAGTACGGTTTCGAAAAGATGCTGTCACTTGTTTTAACTGCGGAGAAAAGGGTCACTTCAAACGTGAGTGCACTCGTCCGAGCAGACAAACAAGTCAAAATCCCTTCAAGAATCAAACAAGTACTTCCAATCAGAATCAACCTAAACCTAATCTGGAAAGAAGGATAATAGTTGTCAACAACCAGACTAACACCACCAACGCAAACCAATCGGGTCCTTCTAACACCAACCGTGCATTAGTTGTTCAAGCTGATAAAAATTGTGATTGCTCCGTACAGTTTGGAGGTGGCGATCAAGGAGGAACCGCATGCTATGCTATGATAATCAATCATATCAAGCATGTGCATAAGGAATAATTCTCAGAAAGCGATGATAGCTCGGATTATACTGGCAGTTCAGATGAGGAAAGCTCGAACATTGGAGATTATTGTTCAGAATCGGATGTAAAGGAGGGAAATGATTCTGATATTGATAGTTTGTTGATGAAAGCTAAGGAGTTAAAGTGTCAAAAATCTGTTCTGATCAAGAAGGCTGATGTTGCATCAAAGGAGATGGAAAAGTTCTTTTCTGAAGACGGATCTTTCTCTTATCAGACTGCCTTTATGGTTAATGTCGCAACCTCTTCAACTCAGGTAAATTCTGATACTTCTACTTCTAGCATATGTAGTAATTGTGCAGATCTTAAAAATGAATGCTCTAAATTGAAACTTGAATCTGAAACGGTTCATGGTCACAACCAGAGTTTAGTTATTGAACTGTCAAAATGTAAAGAGGCAAACATGGCCTTGGCTCGCAACGAAAAGGATTTCAAATATATCATTGAAACTTTAAAGAAAAGTGTTTCCAAAGTGTGTAAAACTGTTCTTGGCGAACAAATTGGTATTAATAACTACATTAATATTTTTGAGGAAACATAGAAAGAGCTAGCAATGGCTAAATGTGAGCATGAATTGATCAAGCTCAAATTGGATAGTTATTCTAACTCCCGATATGTGCTTGATCACATCATTGAAGTTCAACAACTAAAAGGAAACGTGAAAGGCGTTGGGTATAAGTCGTGTCCACCTTCTTTGAGACACAACTATACCAAGATGCCCGATGAGGAGGAAATGCCTCGGTTTGAACCAACTGTACCTCTTAATTATGAGGAGTTTACAACTGGATAAGGGTTCAAATCGGACAGTTCCTCAGAGGGCTCATCTGAAACAAAGGAAAATTCAACATCCACGGAACAAAGTGCTCCAACTGTTGAGGACTATGAATCGTCGGATGATGAATCGAATGTGAGTGATCAGGATACATCTGTTGATGATAAGAAAGTAGTAGATGTTCCAATTGAGAATCACATTCCGTGTGATCCTCCTACTCCTGTTGTGCACTCTACTGTCAAGCAAGAGATGGATCCTATCACGGAGACAGTGTCTGCTGTTAAGAGTGATAACATATTGTATACTTTGGTCGGGGATAGTAAAATATATTCAACAAATATTTTCCAATTAAAAACGTCAAACAATCTCTGATTGATAAAGTGTTTGAAGATACTACCTGTAAGTTTTTGGGAAAAGCAATCCCGAGAGTTACTGTAACTCAGTGCGATCCTATTCCAAAAGCTGAAATTAGGAAACAATTTGGAAACAAACAATTCCCGACAAAGCAACAACCTATCCCTTTTAAAGGCAAACAGAAGGAACAGCGAGCTTCAAAACCTAAGGTCTCACAACCAAAGGTAGAACCAAAAGGAGCTCGTTTCAAAAAGAAGGACAGTGATGTCAAATTTGTAGCATCGAAGGGTACTGACAAGCTGGAAACTTTTGAAAATAAATCAAACACCGACTTTATTCAAAAGGTTAGAATTTTGAAACGTAATAATCAAAATAATTACACCCAACACACAAACGGGTGTGATGAAGGCACAAGAACCTCTGATTCTACAAGTTCGACATCGAGTCGTCAAGATGGATCTCCTAAGTTTGTTGAAAGGAGATCATGTTTCAAATGTGGGGAGTTTGGACATATCATCAAAAATTGTTCAAACTCGCCCAAAGAAAAATTTGTTGAGAGAGCCCCTCCTGAAAATGATCACCCTCAACGTTGTTCAGTTTCCCCAAAACAAGATAAATGAACTATTATAGAACAGGAAACAAAACAACGACGCAAAAATATAAAGGTGATCAAAAGGTCTTTGAAACCATATGTTAAATCTGTTAAATGGAAACCAAGTTCATCACAACCAATCAAACCAGAAATTTCAAAAACTGTTAATATTACACAATCTGGTAAATGGGAAACTTGGAAACCTAAGACAGGTGAGGTTTCAGAGGGAGGCTTGCAATTTCAGAACTATCAACAAATTGAAATTTCATTTCTTGATTCTCCAACTAATCCCTGAATGCATTGTGCAGGGTGTTCCAGGAGGAACTATTAATAATCATTAGATTGTTGATAGTGGAGCATCTAGGCACATGACTGGCGACTTACGACTTCTGTATGATGTGAAAAACATTAGAGGAGGTTATGTCACGTTTGCTGGAGACAAGGGCGGTTACATCACTGGAGAAGGAGTGATCTTCAATGGTGTTGTGAGTATCGATAAGATCAATTATGTTCGACAAATTGATCACAATCTTCTGAGTGTTTTGCAAAAGAATGGATTCTCTTGATGATGCCGGTTGTTATGTGTTGAAGCCCGGATTTAAAATTCCAAAAGAATGGATTCTCTTGAAGGCTCCAACGATTAATGATCTTTATATTCTTGATATGAGCCAGGCGATTACAACTTCTACACAAGTCACTTTTTTTTGTCTCAAAAGCCACAGAGAAGGAGTCAATATCTTGGCATAGACGAATGGGGCACATTCACTTGAGAAAAATGAACCATCTGGTGAAAAACAATCTTGTGAATGGTGTGCCTATGAAGAATTTTCATCTACAAGATATCTGTGTTTCGTGCCAGAAGGGAAAGCAAACGAAGAAATCCCACCCGATCAAGAAAGTCAACACTGTCAGCATGCCTTTGGAACGTCTTCATATGGACCTCTTTGGACCTATGAAACACAAGATAAACTTTGTGGATGCTTATTGTCTGGTAGTTACTGATGACTATTCCAGATTTTCTTGGGTATCGTTTATGGCACACAAGAGTGAAACTCCTGAAATCCTCAAGAATCTTCTTACTCTTCTTGAAAATCTGTATACTTTGAAAGTGAAGAGGATCCGCAGCGACAATGGCACCGAGTTCAAAAACCGTATAATGGATGAGTTCTGTAGTACAAAGGGTATTCTTCATGAGTACAGCTCTCGTTACACTCCTCAACAAAACGGTGTCGCGGAGAGGAAGAATCGGACGATAATAGAAACTGCAAGAACGATGTTGGTAGAGTCGGAGCTTCCCATTCAGTTCTGGGGGAGGCTGTGGCTACTACATGCTATACATTAAACAGTGTTCTTATGGTCAAAAGGCATGACAAAACATGTTTCGAACTACTACACGAAAGGAAACAGGACATTTCTCACTTAAAACCTTTTGGAGGCCCATGTACTATGATTGATCCAGATGGTAAGTTTGGCACAAAGGCTATCGAGGGATTCTTCCTTGGATATGCTACTCCAAATTTTCGTGTGTGGAATTTGACAACCAAAAAGATTGAATTATGGGGTGAAGTAAGGGTTCAAAGGTATACTAATTCTGTGAGAGCTCTGGGTGATCCTTGGATGTTCGATTATGATGGACTATTTAACTCATTTAATCTGCCAACCTTTGATGAAGCAACTGCAGCTACTCAAATGTTATTAGAAAGTGATAATGCAGTTGACCCATCTTTGGTTCGACCAATTGTTGTTAACCCTCAAGCTTCTACTTTGGTTAACAACATTGCTCAAAATGAGGAAGTTGAAGGTGCCGCTGATTACAATGTGTCGTCGGAAGATGATGTAAATGATACGACTGAAGGCCCTTCGGCTGCAGTTGTTCCTGTTCAAGGTACTTCTGAAGCAACTTCTCATGCGCAGAATGAAGACACTGCTGAAGGAAATGCTTCCACATCTACGTCTATACCAGGCGTGGAATTGGTTGTTGATCTTAATCTTAACAAGTTGGGTATTGATAGTCGTGTTCCTGATAATCCTTAAACGAGAATTCATGATACTCACCCGCAGCAGAACATTATAGGAGATGTCCAAACTGGAGTGCATACGCGTAATGAGCTGAGAAACAACCAGGATCTTGGTTTGTATTCAGCTATCAGAGAGAATCTGGACAACAAAATGATTGGTCCTTCGCGTGTTATGTTTCACAAGAAGAACCAAAATCTTGGAAAGAAACCTTAAAGGAAAATTCTTGGGTGGAAGCGATGTAGGAAGAACTTCAGCAATTCCAGAAACTGGGTGTGTCCGGAGACTTGTTGAAAACCCCAACGATTACAAGAAAATCGGTACTCGTTGGGTATACAAATGCAAAAAGGATGATTATGGAGTGGTCATTCACAACAAGGCGAGATTAGTTGTTCAAGGCTTTCGACAAATTGAAGGAATTGATTACAACGAGGTTTATGCACCTGTTGCATGTCTGGAGGCTATTCGGATCTTTCTAGATTATGCTTCTTTCAAAGGATTCAAAGTCTATCAGATGGACGTCAAAAGTGCATTCCTTCATGGTATCGTTGAAGAGAGGTGTATGTCGAACAACCTCCTGGTTTTGAAGATCCTATCCATCCCGATCGAGTTTGGTTGCTCAATAAAGCTCTCTTACATCAAGCACCGAGGGCTTGGTACGCGACCTTATCTACTTATCTGCTGGAAAAGGGTTTTCGACGAAGTCTTATCGACTGTACTCTTTTCATCAAGGAAACAGATAGAGATCTTTTGCTGGTACAGGTATACGTTGATGATATCATTTTTGGTTCAACTAACGATGCTTTGTGCAGGCAATTCGAGCGTGTTATGCAAGAAAAATTCGAAATGAGCGCAATGGGGGAGATGAATTTCTTTTTGGGCCTACAAGTTCAACAAACTAAGTCTGGGATATTCATCCATCAGACTAAGTATGTCGGTGATATCTTGAGCCGGTTCCAGATGTCAGAAGCGACGCCCATTGGTACCCCACTTCCGACTAATCACGAGATTACACTAGATTTGAAGGGTGAAAGTGTCAACTCTTCTTACTATCGCGCTATGATTGGATCTTTAATGTATCTCACTGCTTCGAGGCCTGATATAATGTATCCAACGTGCCTGCTCGCAAGATATCAAGCCAACCCGAAGGCATCTCATATGGCTGCTGTTAAAAGGATTTTTTTGCTATTTGAAGGGTTGCCCGGACTTCGGTCTCTGGTACCCTAGGGATGATAGCTTTGACTTGGTTACATTCAGCGATTCTGATTTTGGTGGCTGTAAAATCGATGGCAAATCAACAACTGCTGGTTGTCAGTTCTTAGGAAATTGCCTGGTCACATGGCAATGCAAGAAGCAAACTTGTGTAGCTACATCAACTTATGAGGCTGAATACATTGCTGCCTCAAGCTGTTGCTCTCAAGTTCTGTGGATTCAACAACAAATGTTTGACTACGGTTTTGAATTCCTATCTACTTCTATTTTTGTTGATAATAATGCTGCTTTACAGATTACTAGAAATCCTGTGCAACACTCCAAGACCAAACACATTGAAATTAAGTATCAGTTCATACGTGATTGTTTTGACAAAAGACTTATCGATGTTGTTAAGGTCCACACCGATGAACAACGAGCAGACCTTTTTACAAAAGCCTTTGACAAATCTCGTTTTGACTACCTTTTGTTGGTTAACGTCATTAAGGTGAAACAAGAGTAAAACTTCTTTCGGCGGATCATTTTTGTAAATATTTTCTTTAAAAACTCAAAAATACAAAAAGATTTTCAGTTTATATATCTTTTCGCATTTTAGGGGGAGAAATTTCAGAAAATACAAAAACATGTGAAAAAATCAAATGTGAAAAATTCAAAAATCCAAAAATGTCTTTACTTTCTGTTTTAAGTTTGAAAATTTTGAAAAATACAAAAACAATAGAAAATCAAAAATGAGTTTCTTGGATAAAAGAAGGGAAAGTGATGATAATCACTGGTGTGGTCTATCAATTTGGTTAAAAAGAAAAATTGAAAAATGATAAGTAGATGTACTAACGATGTATCAGTAGGCTCAAATCAGACTAAAATGTGCAGGATGATATAAACCTAACAGACTTCAAGTTAGGTGGGAACCATTCATTGACATATGGTCTTAGTACCAAAATTTCGTTTGAGAGATTGCCGAGGTTCTGAGATATGCGGTCTTTATGCTGTCCTATCATCCAGGTATCATGGTTGTATCTTTTACCAAAAAATAACGGAGACGAAGTCTAGATCTTCCATGATACTATACATACGTGTACATATTGCATACGACCTCAATAAGTGATCACCAATCACATGTCCATACAAAATAAGTGATAATACATCACAGATTCTTTGCGGGAGTCAAGTTCGTCTCTTTGCTGTACGTTAGTACTGACCTTTTCACGGACTTGCTCCTGTGCCCTCATGCATCTGAAAATCAAGTTTTTCATCAATAAGTGACTCTATCACATAGGGCTTGTTTTCAATCAAAACAAGTGAGTTTCTCACATCTTTTATACGGTCAAACGGAAGATAAGCGGTATACTCACCGGTAAGATGAACTCTCGTGCATACCTTGATACAGGAATGTGTCATGAGTGGATGAACACCGACAAGTAAGTATAATTCTACCGTAAATCATATATCCTAATTATGATTACATCTGATAAGTTGAGCTTATGTGGATAACAATACCGATAATTGTGGTAGGATACTTATCTACAACTTTAAACAGAAATCATAAACCGTGTTGACAAAGACCGTAAGCTGGTAATGATTCTCTTACCTTGGAAGTCGCAAAAAGATTGTTTCTGTATAGTATCTTATTGCTTTTAGTTAATTTATCGCATTTTTAAATTATGTCTTAGTTTAAATTGTAAAGTTGATTTTTGATTAGCCGAAGTGAAACTCGAAGTTTTCTACCGAAAAGCCCAAAAACCGACGTGTTGGTGTTTTCACTACTTCATAAAAATGTCCTTTTGCATTTGTTAAATCTAACACAAGGAAAAATCATGTTTCAAAATGTTTCAATTCAAAACACTTTGGCCCAATTTCAAGTTTCGACAAGATCAGGGATGGGCTAATTCACTTAGGCCCAACCGCAATCTTCGCCAGGCCCAACTCAACCTTCGTCATTGTTTAACTTCGTCAAGGGGTCCAGATATAAAAGAAGGACCATGTGGACTTTTGGCTTCACTTTTTCAAAAACCCATAACTGTTCATCTTCCTTCTTCGCAAAAACCACTTTTAACCGACATAAAAAATACCTTTGATTTCTCTTCTTGTTCTCCCAAACCAAGGTATCATAATCGATAATAAACATGATCGAAATCTTTTTAAGACCTCTGTTCATGTCTGTTTAACATCTGGGACTCCGTTCATGTCTGTGATTGTTGATAATACATGATATAAATCTGTTTATTTTGATTGTTTATCATAAGATGATTGAATGTAACTGATATTATATGTAGGGTGTTATTTCATAGATCTTGTTTGGAAACTGGTTTAATAGGGTGTTTGGTATTGCGTTTACTTGTTTGTTTTTATGTGGATATGTTGGTTTCTTTGATGTTGTGATGTTGATCGATAATAGTTCGAGTACACTTGTGATTTTCTTTGAAATATTTAAATGATCTAAAACAAGGGTATTTGTGATTATCATTGTTTTTGCTTATATTTTGGGGGTGATGGACATTGATGTTGATTGCAAAATCTTTGGTTAAAATCCTGGTTTCTGGGGTCCTTATGTTGGGTATTTGGATGTTGATTGATGTTGAATCAACTGGAGTTCAACCTGTTTCGGCGAAGGATCCCGTATGACGAAACCCCCAAATTGAATTTTGGAATGGAGAACCCTAAATTGGCGAACCCTAAAATGACGAACTTAAAAATGATGAAGTTTCAACCTTCGTCATAACAGTTGACCATAATTCACTTTTGCTGACCAATAACTCTTCGTCATTAAGGAATCAACCTTCGTCAAACAGACCAATCGTCAATGGCTCCGAAAGAACAAAAACGAAAGCCGGCAACCAAGAAAACTAACAAAACGGAAGAAGAAATCATGTCCGAACCTCGACACAATATGGTAGCATTCTTAGATCCTGAAGGAAAGCTTGATGATTACAAGGAAATTACTCAATGGCTATGGGAATCAAGGATAAACAAAGCCGTTACATTCTCAACACTGGTGTACAAGTCATTGATTAAGGGATTCTGGGATACTGCTAATATCATAGAGGTTGACGGAAAGGAACTGATTCGAGGGCAGGTTAACCAATTAAACGTCGATGTGTCACCAGAGATTCTGATCTCGGTATTGGAAATTCAAGATAATGAAAGTGCTCCAGATTCTATTCCGATCATGTAGACACGTGGCTGTCTACTTAGAATGACATGCACTGGTGATATCATCACTAGTCAGATCAACAAAGCTTGTTTGCCCCTGTGTTACAAACTTCTTACTTCATGTACTTGTTCAATGTTTAAGAAAAAGCCGTGCTGGATATGATATTGCTGGAAATGGTCTTGTTGGTTTGATGGTCGCTTTAGTTTTAAACAAGCTGTTTAGCATTTCAAAGTTCATCCTCGCAAACACGAAAGAAAATTTAAGAAGAACAGGTTCTCGTACCTCCGGCAACAAATTCTGGATGTATCCCAGATTCATGCAGATGATTATGAATGTTCAACATCCAGGGCTTCCGAAGGCAGATAATGATAGTCTCAAAATTGATGCTATGTTCGAAGAATCCTTACGAATATTCAAGGGTTTTTCTGCAAAGAGATACACATAATCTGATCCTCTTAGGAAGATGTTTGGAGCCTTATACGACAAAGAGTTTGTCGCTCCTGCAAATGATAAATGGCGTCATAACGACAGCCAATTGGACGACGAAGAGCCAAAGTTGAAAAAGATGATGGAAGAGAAGTTTAGACACAAGAAGCTGGATCCTTCTGAAAGCGATAGTAACGGTGATAATGAAGGTGATGATGGTGGAGATGCTGGTGCTACAGCAGCTAGTGCACCTGGTACTACTAGTGCATCTGCTGTGGGTACAACGTGTGCTAGTTCAGCTGGAGGTAATACAGAAAGTCTGGATTCTGACGATAATCAACCAAAGCCCGGATATGAGTTCTATCTTGATGATCGTGGTGTAAGGAAAGTAAGAAAGATTAGACAGGAGGAGGATGCTGATTATGTACCGTCTGATACTGAGGCTGAACTTTTAAAGAGAAAGCAAACTGTTGCTCGAAGAAAGAGAAAAAGCAGGAAATATATTGGTACGTCACCTGGCCAACCGTGTCACAACAAGAAACTGTACACGAAGCAGAAATGGATCCAAATCTTGGTCTCACAGCCGAAGAAGCTTCAGCTATGATATCTTCTCCTCCGCGATCAACTGAACCACCTACTGTGGTTTCTTCAGCTAGTGAAATGCCAACTGCCACTCCACAAGCCGAACCTGCGTACAAAATGGTATCCACCATTCGAGCAACTACATCTCAACATACTTCAGAACGCAGACACAGAAGATTTTCTGAAATGCAGCCAGACGAAAAGGTAGATTTCTTATTCTCTCAATTGCAAGCTGCTGCAGGTCAGATCGATAGGCAATCAACATTCATGAACATTACAAAGAGTGACGTAATCAAGCAATAGTTGGAGATAAACACGTTGAAGTCCAATGTTCAAAGACAACAAGCTGAGATTACACGCCAACAAGCTGAAATTGATCAACTTAAAGCTGAGAATGAACGCCTGAAAGCTGCTGATGTAGAAAGGGAACGTCAATTACAGCAGATGCGAACTGTTGATAACAATCGTGGTATTGAGATGAATCGTTTGAAAGAAATTAGCTCTGCTGTTCAAAGGTTGGCCGAATCTCTTAAAGAAAAGCATGATGATATGAAAGAATGGTATCACATTCGTAATACCAAGATAACAGATGGGGTCAAGAGAATCATTGATGGTTTTGAGGCTGTTAGAAAGCGCGTTAACATTTTATGGAGTGACCGATGCAAACAACAGAAAGTCTTGAAGAAACGTGATCATGATTCTGAAGATCCGGGTAGCCTAGACACTTCTGAAAACATCTGAGCAACCGCCAGCCACTGCATCTAGAAAGATTGTTCCTTTCGACCCTCAACAGATTGAATCTACTAAAGGAACCTCTGATGGAGCTATAGAAGAAATACAACAGCTAGAGAGCAACTCTTACGTTGAAAGCTCCTTGACTGGTACATCCTCTGTTCTTAGCTCTGCTGACATTGCTTTACAGGTTGTACATCCTGTAACTGGAGAAGTTTTGGAAGAAGGAGATTTGGTTTCTGAACTCTCGCATGAGTAGTTGCTAGCGTTGAATGAAATGAAAGCAATCGATGATGCTGCTGCTATTGATAATATTCCAAGTGAACCTGAAAATGTAGACATAGAAAATCTTGATGAAATCGTTTTTGAAGGCGAAACAAGGAAGTCAACTTGTGTACGTGAAGATGGAACAGAATTCAACCCGTTTGATGAAGACTGGTTGAAAGATCATTTGGATGATATTGACGAAATGCTAAAAGATCGTTATTCAACAGATGATGCAACCGACTCATTCAAAGAATGGAGAAAACTGTTCCTTTCCAAGGTTGCAAAGCCTACACCTCCTGAAGCACAAGTTGATTATATGAGGTTTGAAAAGGTTAAGCCTCATGGGAAGATACTGAGCTGGAGTTTCGTGAAAGAAATTCACTGTGTGGTAATCAAGCGTGAACACGGAATCCAGTATTTCAACTCGTTGTTGAGTATTCTATCTCTTCCGTTCTACGATGTGGCAGCTTTATTAATGTCAGAGCTGATCAGTCGTTCAAAATATGAAGGATCAATTATGTTTGCTCGTAAGATAAAGATGAATCGGAGGATATGGTGGAAAGACGAGTTATACAAGCCACAGTTTCCGATGTATCAGCAGATCAAGTATACTTTGGATCCGTCGACCAACACTGCAAGATACAAGCTTGTTTATCAGCCGGCGAGGGTTATGGACAAAATCCCTCTGATGCCGATGAAGCAGAATTTCTTGGAACACATGGCGTTGTGGTGTTACGACTCTGATACGCACGAGGCTGTCATTGTGTTCAAAGACGATCAAGAGAATTTCCGCATGCTAGATACGAGGTGGATGGTGAATATGTCTGCGGCCGACATCAACAAGTTATTTCGACATGATATCTTTTATGAAGACAAGGACGCACCTCAAGCGTTACAATTTCAACGCATCGCTTGTTTCTGTTTTTATCGAGGGATACACACCGGAAGCACCTGGACGGTAAAACACTGAAGACTCAAAGATCGAAGACCAAGTAACAGACAAAGGGGAGTTTGTTGGTGCATTTATGTGTCTGTAACTTTGTCTTGTTTACATTGTATGTTATTTAGTCTTTTGTTACCGAGTCTGTAAGTTCCGTCAAGTCTACATAGTCGGATATCCTCCTATCCTACTTAGTATGACATTTTGTCTCTGTATTTGTAAGGTTTGTTAAACACATGCTTGTGTGCATAGTGTTTAACTATAGTTAGTGGTTTCTTATGTCTTCTGTTAACTTAGTCATATCTACTGTCCACGTTTAGTGTTTGACGAAGGTTCTCTCTTCGTCGAACCCCTGCCTGGCGAAACTTTGATCTTCGTCATTGTTTGTGTGTGACGAAGGTTCTATCTTCGTCACCCATTAACCTTCGTCTATCAAGGTTCGTCCCTGGACAGTATATATAGCTTAGTGAGTTTAACATAAGGCATGAGAGCATAGAGAGACTACTACTGAGAGTTTATCGTTCAAGCATTGTGTGCATATGTTTGATGTTGTTCTCGTCCTTTTAATCTAAAGTGAATCTTTGGTTATCTGTTGTGTTGCGTGCATTGCTTTATTTTGATTTGCACCGTCACGTGGATTCCGCACTCATGACCGTGTTCGTGAAAAACAGGGAATAGGTCTCGTAATAGATCCTCTGAAAAAAAAAAATGGACCTACAATGAGAAAAAAGTAGGGTGGATATTTGATTCTGGTGCAAATCAAGACATGGTAATGACTGATGAGTGTCTGATTAATCAAAAGGATGTAAATGAATTTAATATTAAGGTTAAACATCCTAATTTGATCTTCGTCATTGTTTGTGTGTGACGAAGGTTCTATCTTCGTCACCCATTAACCTTCGTCTATCAAGGTTCGTCCCTGGACAGTATATATAGCTTAGTGAGTTTAACATAAGGCATGAGAGCATAGAGAGACTACTACTGAGAGTTTATCGTTCAAGCATTGTGTGCATATGTTTGATGTTGTTCTCGTCCTTTTAATCTAAAGTGAATCTTTGGTTATCTGTTGTGTTGCGTGCATTGCTTTATTTTGATTTGCACCGTCACGTGGATTCCGCACTCATGACCGTGTTCGTGAAAAACAGGGAATAGGTCTCGTAATAGATCCTCTGAAAAAAAAATGGACCTACAATGAGAAAAAAGTAGGGTGGATATTTGATTCTGGTGTAAATCAAGACATGGTAATGACTGATGAGTGTCTGATTAATCAAAAGGATGTAACTGAATTTAATATTAAGGTTAAACATCCTAATGCCACTAGTGCCTTGGTAACTAAAATTGGCGATATCAAATTAAGTGACAAGCTCATTCTATATGATGTGTTTGTCGTGCCTGCTTATTGTGTAAATTTGATTTCTGTTCATAAACTTGCTAGAGATTGTAAGCTGATTGTTTCCTTTGATGAACATAATCGCTATATTCAGGATTCTCAAACAAAGAAAGTCCAGGTGACTGGTAGTCAGTTTGATGGTCTATACTTCTGTGGTTGTTCTTCTGTTTCAAATAAGGTTTGTAACTCTAGTTGTGATATTAATCTTTGGCATGCTAGGTTAGATCATCATGCTGAACCTGTTTTGCATGTTCTTAAAAATCATTTTAACATTAAAACTGGTGTTAAATTAGAGCCTTGTGAAACAAGTCATAGAGCTAAGCAGCATAGGGAACCTTTTCCCTTAAGTGATCATAAATCTAAGGTGTTAGGAGATCTTATTCATCTTGATGTTTGGGTCCGTAAAGAATTCAAAGTAGGGATGGTTTTAGGTATTTTCTTACTGTTGTTGATGATTATACTAAAGCTGTGTGGGTATATCTAATGAAGTCAAAGTATGAAGTGTTTTACAATATTAAAGGTTTTTATAACATGCTTAAAACTTAGTTTAGTAAATCAGTTATGATTTTTAGAAGTGACAATGATACTGAATTTATAAATAAAAAATTGAGTGGTTTTTGTTATGAAAATGGGATTATACATTAGACCTCATGTGTTCATACTCCACAGCAAAATGGGGTAGTTGAGAGAAAACATAGGCATTTGCAGAATGTAGCTAGGCCTTTACTCTTTCAAGGTGGTTTTCCACTTAATTTTTGGCCTGAGTGTATTCTAACTGCTACTTATTTAACTAACAGGGTGCCTTCATCTGTTTTGAGTGGGAAATCTCCATATGAGCTAGTGTTTAGTTTTACTCCTGTTTTGGGTCAACTTAGGGTTGTAGGGTGTCTTTGTTTCAGCACAGTGTTAAACAACTCTGATAAGTTTACCACACTTGCTGAAAATGTGTTTTAGTTGGATATTCAAATGATAAAAAGGGTACAAACTTTGGAGTTTAGATCAAAGAATGATGTTTTTTTCTAGGGATGTTAGGTTTTACGAAACTGTATTTCCTTTTAAAGAAAAAGAAAACATCTTCTGATCTTGATACTCCTTCTGAAATTAACACCTTAAATTTTTTTGATTTATCTGATTTAAACTTTACTCAAAATCCTCAAGTGGACCCAACTCCCGATGATGACAATACACAAACAAGTACTTCAACAGGTCATGGGTATGAGCAGTCTGGAACTGATTCAGAAATTGCATTAGGTATGGCTGGTAATCAGCAACCTAGCAATGTAGAATCAGATTTAGACAGGGCTGAGCATGACACTGAACATGAAGACAATAATAATTCTGAGGGAGATATTGTAGAACAAACTAGCACGGTTTTAAGGAGATCTTCTAGAAACACTAGATTTCCTGACTTGATGATTATGTGGTTGATGGGAAAGTTAAATGTGGTTTAGAAAAAGTTTTAAACTATGCTAATTTGTCTCCTGAAAGTTTTTGTTTTGCTTCTGTGTTAAATAAAAGTTGTCAACCTAAGAATTATTTTGAAGCTAAGAATGATATTAATTGGGTTGATGCTATGAATTTGGAGCTTGAAGCTTTACATAGAAATAAAACTTGGGAAATTGTAAACTTACCACCTAATAGAAAAGCTATTGGATGTAAGATAGAGATGTATAAGGCTAGGCTTGTTGCTAAGAGGTTTAATCAAAAGGAAGGTATTGATTTTTTATACATTTTCTCCTGTTGTTAAAATGGTTACAGTTAGATGTGTGTTGTCTATGGCTGTTCACTATATCAACTTGACATTAACAATGCTTTCTTATATGGAGGCCTTAATGAAGAAGTTTACATGTGTTTGCCTGATGGTTATAATTCTTCTTATGGATCTAAAGTTTGTAAACTAAAAAAATATTTGTATGGATTGAAACAAGCTCCTAGGATGTGGAATGAGAAACTTGTGTCAGTTCTTGCTCTTGTTGATCTTGGTTTTAAACAAAGTAAGGGTGACCATTCCTTGTTTGCTATGAGAAAGGACTCCGTTTTTATTGTTTTTCTTGTCTATGTGGATGATATTATCTGTAGGTCCCTAAATCGGAGGATCGATTTTCACTACTGAATCCTTGTTTATAGCAAACAAAGTTAAGTGTGCGGAATCCACTTAACTTAGCCAATCAAACATAGAACAAGACAAACACAGGGTTAACCAAAGAAACACAATCGTTTGATTAACTGGATGAGATCTGGCAACTGATACAAACACAGTTCTTACAAGCTTCAAGGGTAAACTCTCATCTCTAGCCAAACTGTGAACATCCTGTGCCTATATATACCAGATGGGCTTATCTCCTTGACGAAACTGAACATGGGCCGACGAAACAGAAGTTAGCCCAGTAACAAGCCCAACAGTCAACGAATCACATTTGATTCGTTGACTACCTTGACGAAACAAAAACAAAGTCAACAAGTCTGTTTCGTCGACATCTCTTTGACGAAACAGGCCTGTTTTGTCAAGGCCTGCAAAATGTTATCTGTTTGCTGTAAACAGACAGCAAACAGACAAGGCACAAACATCACAAATATAAATGACAGAAATACCCTTAGATGCGACATGCATTGTTTTACGACAAATACATATAAAGAGAGACAAAACACGTCGGACACAAGCGGATAGGAGGATATCCGACTTTGTCGACTACGAATACAGACTCGATAACTGATAAAGACCGTACAAAATACACATAATTACAAGACTAGTAACAGACACACAAAAAAATGCATCAACAAACTCCCCCTTGTCTGTTGCTTGTCTTCGGTCTTCATATCTTTCTTCTTCAGTGATGTTCGGACCAGGAACTGCCCGAATGTATCCCCCAGTAATAGCAGTAGCAAGCAACACGTTGAAACTTCAATGCTTGGTGAGCATCCTTGTCTTTGTAAAAGATGTCGTGTCGGTACAGTTTGGCGATGTCGGATGCAGACATATTCACCAGCCACATCGGATCTAGTATCCTGAAGTTCTTATCATCGTTGAACACAATCACTACCTCATGCGTATCTGAATCGTAGCACCACAAACGCATGTCACCAAGAAAATCTTGCTGCATCGGCATTAACGGAATCTTCTCAACCACTCTCACCGGCTCGTACACAAGCCTGTATCTCCCGGTGTTGGTTTCTGGATCAAGCGTGAACTTTATCTGTTGATGTCTGGGGAACTGAGGCTTGTAAGACTTGTCTTTCCACCCCGATTTCTTGTTCATTCGAATCAAACGTTCAAATAGCGTCGCACCATCAAATCCTGAGCGATTAATGAGATCTATCTTTGTCAAGGCAGCCACATCATAAAATGGCAAAGATAAAATGCTCAGCAGCGACCTAAAATACTGGATCCCGAACTCCCTCTTGATCGCAACACAGTGAATTTCCTTAACAAACATCCAACACAGTATTCGCCCACTTGGCTTAGCCTTTTCTAGCTGTAAGAAATCAACTTGTGTAGCCTCTGGAACTGGCTTTGAAACCTTTGACAAAAACTGTTGACGCCACGTAGCGAACGCATCTGTGGCATTCTCTGAAGTATCACGGTTTTTCAGGTGTTCATCAATATCTTCAACGTTGTTTTTCAACCAGTTCTCATTAAACGGAGCAAATTCGGTACCATCTTGTCTCACATATGATGATTTCTTCACATCACCTTCAAAGACAATCTCATCAACATTTTCAACATTCGCAGATTCCGGCTCACTCGGCATCTTCTCAATTTCCTCATCATAAACGTCTCGCGTTGCTTTCAAAGTGATCAATTGTTGAGGCATGAGATCATCAACAATCTCACCCTCTTCAAGAGATTCTCCAGTAATTGGATGCACAACCTGCAATGCTAAGTCAGCTGAGCTAGGGACAGAGGGTGTACCAGCTAAAGCTTCAAGTAGTTGTTCTTCACCAACAGTACCACTGGATGCCCCTTCAGATGACCCTATCACTGACGGCTGATAAACGACTACAGCAGATGATGTACCAGCTGGGGGCTATTGTGGTGTAGCAGCTGAATCAGGATTCCCTTGATCCTCAGGATCTTCATCCCTTTTCTGCAGAATCTCTTGCTGCTTACACCTATCCTCCCACAAAGTAGCAACTCGTTTGCAGAGAAAATCGAAGTTAGCACTCATCTTCCTAGCCCCTTCAAGTATTGTGGTATTCCGCGAGTCATACCACTCTTTCATCACATCGCATCTATTTCTCAGGTCTTCAGCCAATTTTTGGAGAACTGAACTCCTTCTATCCCTTTTAGCTTCGGAAGCTTTCATCCATTCATTTTCAGCTTTAAGAAGATCGATCTCTGCTTGTTGGCGTTGGATAGTAGCTTGCTGTTCACCAACAGTAGCTTTCAACCTATCAATCTCTACCTGATGATGGATTTGATCATTCTTAGTGATACGAATAAAATCACTCTGTCTTTGAATGTGGTCTGCTGCAGCCTCATATTGACGGAACAGAAAATCATTCTTTTTTTCTTGAGTCATCTCCGAGTAGATCCTTTGATGTTCACTACTCGGTTGTTGAGAAGTGGTTGCTCTGATTGCAGCAGCCATGGATCGTTGTGGAGTAGGTTGTGGAGAAACGATTTGAGCTGTAGGAGGAGAAGAGACTACAGGTGGTTCTGGAATAGGAGCTTATGGCACAGAACCTCGGGAGGAGGTACTCAAGTATTTCCAAGCTTTCTTTCTCTTCTGATGCTCTGCTGATTTTCCGGCTTTCCTTTTTCTTGCACGTTCCATTTCAGGATCAGAAGGAACATATACCGGATCATTTTCCTGTCTGATCTTTCTGTATCTTCGTACTCCGTGTTCATCCAGATACATCTCGTATCCAGGTTCAAGCAAGAGATCATCATCAGAATCTGAATCAGCCTCATCATCACCACCTGCTGATGTGTCACCAGCTGACACTCCCCCTGCTGAGGTACCACCAGCTGAAGTACCACCAGCTGATGTGCCACCAGTGGTTCCTACACTTGATGCACCAGCATCACCACCATCACCACCTTCATCACCATCATGATCACTGTCCGATTCATCAGACACAACTGGTTCAGGACCGAACTTCTCACTCATCATTCTTTTTAACTCAGGCTCTTCATCATCAGATTGGCTTTCTTCATGACGCCACTTGTTGTCTGCAGGAGCAACGTACGTTGTCTTATGAAGAGCACCAAATAATTTTCTTGGAGGAACGCTCTCCTTGTATCTTTTATGAGCTAAGTTTTTGATGAGTCGTAATGAGTGGAAGTTCATAGCTTCCATCTTTAGCACATCGTTGTCTGCTTTTGGAAGACTTGGATGTTGAACATTCATTATCATCTGCAGATACCGTGGATATATCCAATACTTGCTTCCAATGGTCCTGTTCTTTCCAGTCCTTGTTAAATTTTCTTTCATGTTCTCAAAGATGAACCTTGAAATGCTAAACGGTTTGTTTAGCACTAAGGCCACCATAAGACCCACGAGTTCGTTGCTAGCCATGTCGTAACCGGCCCGTTTGTTGCTCAAACACTGGATCAGAATGTGTAGCAGAAACTTGTATCTTAGCGGCAGATCACCCTTGTTAATTTGCATACTAAAGATATCTCCGGTGCATTTCATCCGTAATAAACATCCTCGCGTACACCTAATCGGGACAGAATCTGGCGCGTCCGGACTATCCTGTAACTGTAGGACTTCATTGAGAATATCCGGTGACAAAATCACATCCACATTCTCTACCCGTCCACTGATAACTTCCTTGCCATCCACTTGACCAACATTCGCCGAATCCCAGAATGCTTTGATGAGGGACTTGTATACAGGCCTTGAGAATGTAACAGCATAGTTGATATGTGATTCCCGAATCCATCTAGTAATGTCTTTAAGCTCAACAAGTTTCTCCTCAGGATCCAAATATGCAACCTGGTTGTGGCGTTTTTCAGACATGATTTCCTCCTCCGTCTTATTTTCTTTCTTTGTCGCCGGCTTCCGTTTACCTTCTTTAGGTGCCATCTGCAAGTTTAAAACGTCCACAATAAATAATAATCACTTACATATAGATATGGACATGTATGGATACAAGTTCATGTATCCATTTGACATACAGACTGTCAAATCATGTCCACTGTGAACAAACTGCAAACTGTAAAATTTACTAAGGCATGGTTGGCGAAACAGACATAATATGACGAAACAGAGAATGGTTTGACAAAACAGAGCCTGACTGTTGACCAGATCTGTTTTGTTGACCCATTTTGATTCGTCAAAAGATTCTTTGACGAAACAGAAATGCACTTGACGAAACAGAATTGGTTGTTGACCAGTTCTGATTCGTTGACCATTTTGATTCGCCAAACAAGGCTTTGACGAAACAGAAGATTATTGTGATTCGTCAACGAATCTGATTCGTTGACTATCTGATTCGTCAGCAATGTGATTCACCGACTGTCTGTTTCCCCAAATCTGATTCGCCGACATCAGATTCGCCGGAGTTGGTTTGAGATTTGGGTGTTTCGCCAAATAGCAGTTACAGCAAGTGTAGACTATCACAAACAACAGTGAATAACCAACAACAAGATATAAATCTATCCTAAAATTGATAAATTCTCTGTTTTCAGTCATAATCATTTAGAAACCCTAACATTCATATGGCAAAACAATACTCTGTTTTTCATCCCAAAACTCAAACCTAAACATAGGCAAAACAACCATTGAAACACTTAGATTTTACAGTCAATAGGCAAACCAAACAAGTTTAAAATCACCACATTTAATATCAAATGTAAACACCGGTCACAAAGGGTCTCCGAACGGTTTCCGGTGAAAACCGTCGGTACACAATACGAAAATCATGACATAAACAAGTTTGCACCTTTGATTTATAAGAGATTTTGATGAAGACACTGATGACTTGAAAGAGATATGGTGTAACCGAAGATATGGGGTTTTGGTGTTTGGAGAGAAGATGAAGAAACTGAACTTGAGTGTTTTTGAAAAAGTGAACCAAAAACTTCTGACATAAAGACTTTTGGTACACGGACCCACCTTTTTGGCGAAACTGAGGTTTCACGAATAAGGATTGGGTTTTGACGAAACAGGAAATGGGCCTGAGCTTGGGCTTGTGAAATTAGCCCATGGCGAAACAGACTTGGGCTCCCTGTTTCGTCAACATGAAACAGATTGACCTAAGGCTGACTTTGACCAGTTCTGTTTCGTCAACATCAGTTTGATTCGTTAACCAAGTTTTGATTCGTCGACTTCTATTCCAAAATCACCAAGGCATGAAACATTTTGCATACTGCACACAGGGTTTTAGCAATTTACCATTTTGACATTCGTTTGAGTTTTCAAAAACAAGAACGATTTATGAAGTAGGTTTCAGGCTTCCGGTCATAAACACCAAGCAACATCTTTGGCATAATCAAAAACAAACTTAAACACTACACTACAGACAATTCTTAAAATGCTGAAAACTAACTAAATGCAATTAAAATTCACAAGTTAAACAACTGTACAGATGCAACTTTTGCGAGTTTCAAGGATAAGGAATCATACCAGCTTACGGTCTTAGTCAACATGATTTGATTTCTGTTTAAAGTTCTTGATAAGAATACTACCTCGATTATCGATATTGTTGTCCACATAAACTCATGCTTATCAAACGTAATCACACTTAGGAGATACGCTTTACGGTAAGAATTATACTTACAAGTCGATGTGAATCCACCTCACGACACATTCCCGTATCAAGGTATGCGCGAGAATTCATCTTACCAGTGAGTATACCGATTATCATCTGTTTGACCGTATAAGATGTGAGATACTCACTTATTTTGATTTGAAAACAAGCCCTATGTGATAGAATCACTTATTGATGAGGAACTTGATTTTCGATGCATGAGGGCACAGGAGCAAGTCCGTGAACAGGTCAGTACTTTCGTACAGCAGAGAAACGAACTTTACTCCCGGATAAATGTGATATATTATCACTTATTTTGTTTGGACATGTGATTGTTGATCACTTATTGAGGTCGGATGCAATATGTACACGTATGTATGGTATCATGGAAGATCTAGACTTGCGTCCCCGTTATTTTTTCGGTAAAACATACAACCATGATACCCAGATGATAAGCAGCATAAAGACCGAATATCTCAGAACCTCGGCAATCTATCAAACGAAATTTCGGTACCAAGATCATATGCCAATGAATGGTTCCCACCTGACTTGAAGTCTGTTAGGTTTGTATCATCCTGCACATTTTAGTTTGATTGTGAGCCTACCGATACATCGTTAGAAGAGATACTTATCATTTGTTTAACGATTTTAACCATGTTGACCGACCACACCAGTGAATATCATCACCTTCCATTTTCCAAGAAACTCATTTTTGGGTTTTCTATTTTTTTTATTTTTGAATTTTTCAAAAGAAAAGACAGAATCATAAAGACATCTTTTTGGATTTTTTTAGATTTTCTAATGTTTTTGTATTTTCTTGAAATTTTCTCCCCTTAAAAAGCTAAAAGATTAAGAAAGTGAAAATCTTTTTGTATTTTTTGAATTTTGAAAGAAAATATTTACAAAAACGATTAGCCAAAGCGGTTTACTCAGGTATCACCTTTATGCCGTTGACCAAAAGTAGATAATCGAACCGTGATTTATCGAATGCTTTTGTAAACAGGTCGGCACGTTGGTGTTCGGTGGGTATATGAATAACATCGATTAATCTTTTATCAAAACAATCACGTATGAAGTGATATTTGATTTCGATGTGTTTGGTCTTGGAATGCTGCACAGGATTTCTAGTGATCTGTAAGGCAGCATTGTTATCAACAAAAATAGGAGTAGATAGGAATTCAAAACCGTAGTCGCGCATTTGTTGTTGTATCCACAAGACTTGGGAGCAACAACTGGAGGCAGCAATGTATTCTGCTTCACAGGTTGATGTAGCAACGCATGTCTGCTTTTTGCACTGCCACGTCACCAGGCGACTTCCTAAGAACTGACATCCTGCTGTTGTTGATTTGCCGTCAATTTTGCAACCGCCGAAATCAGAATCACTGTATGCGGTCAAATCAAAGCTATCATCCCAAGGGTACCAAAGACCGGTGTCTGGACATCCCTTCAAATAGCGAAAAATCCTTTTTGCAGCTGACCAATGGGAGGCCTTCGGATTAGCTTGATATCTTGCAAGCAGGCACGTTGGATACATTATGTCAGGCCTCGAAGCAGTAAGATACATGAGAGATCCGATCATAGCACGATAATAGGAGGAGTTGACGCTTTCACCCTTTAAATCCGGAGTAATCCCGTGATTCTGCGGAAGTGGGGTACCAATGGGCGTTGCATCTGACATCTGGAACCGGCTCAAGATGTCACCAACATATTTAGTCTGATGGATGAATATCCCAGACTCGGTTTGCTGAACTTGTAGGCCCAAAAAGAAATTCATCTCCCCCATAGCGCTCATCTCGAACTTTTCCTGCATAATATGCTCGAATTCCCTGCACAAAGATTCATTAGTAGAACCAAAAATGATATCATCAACGTATACCTGCACCAACAGAAGATCTCCATTTTGTTCCTTGACGAAGAGGGTGCAATCAATAAGACCTCGTCGAAAACCATTCTCCAGAAGATAGTTGGATAGGGTTGCGTACCAAGCTCTAGGTGCTTGATGTAAACCATAAAGAGCTTTGTTGAGCAACCAAACCCGATCGGGATGAACAGGATCTTCGAAACCTGGAGGTTGTTTGACATACACCTCTTCTTGAACTATCCCATGAAGAAAAGCACTTTTCACATCCATCTGGTAGACCTTGAATCCTTTGAATGATGCATAAGCAAGAAAGATCCGAATAGCTTCCAGATGAGCAACTGGTGCATAGACTTCATTGTAGTCAATCCCCTAGATTTGTCGAAATCCCTGAACGACCAATCTTGCCTTGTTACGAATAACCACTCCACGGTCGTCCTTCTTGCATTTGAAAACCCATCGAGTGCCAATTTTCTTGTAGTTTTCTGGTCTTTCAACAAGCTTCCAAACACCAAGCTTTTGAAATTGCTGCAGTTCCTCCTGCATGGCTTCAACCCAAGCATTATCTTTTAAAGCTTCTTTCCACGATTTTGGTTCTTCTTGTGACACGTAACACGCGAAGGACCAATCATTCTGAAGACCAGATTCTCTAATGGCTGAATACAAACCAGCATTCTGGTTGTTTCTCAGCTGATTACGCGTCTGCACACCGCGTTGGACATCTCCTATAATGTTCTGCTGTGGATGGATATCGTGAATCCTCATTTCAGGATTTTCAGAAACACCTGAATTGATACCCAAATTGTTAAGATTAAGATCAACAACCAACTCCACACCAGGAATGTGCGTAGAGGTGGATGCATTCCCTTCAGCAGTGTCTACATTCTGCACATGAGGTGTATCAATAGAGGCACCTTGAACAGGAGCAACTGGAGCTGAAGATCCTTCTGCTGCATCAAGATATTCATCATCTTCCGAAGACTCATTGTAATCAGCAGCATCTTCAAATACCTCATTTTGAACCGTATTGTTAACCGATGAAGAATCTTGTGGGTCAACAAGAACAGGTCTAACCAATGGCGAGACAGTAGCATTGTCACTTTCAAACAACATGCTAGCAGCTGTTGATTCTTCGTCAAAGGTTGGCAGATTGAAGGAGTCAAATAGTCCATCATAATCGAACATCCACGGATCACCCGGAGCCCTAACAGGACTCGTGTACCTTTGAACCCTCACCTCACTCCATAGCTCAATCTTTTTGGTAGCCAGATTCCAAACACGAAAATTCGGAGTAGCATATCAAAGGAAGAAACCCTCGATAGCTTTCGCTCCAAACTTTCCATTCGGCTCAATCATAGTACATGGAGCACCAAACGGTTCTAGGTAAGAAAGATCCGGTTTCCTTTTCTGAAGGAGTTCGAAGCAAGTTTTGCCATGTCTCTTTACTATAAGAACTCGGTTTAATGTATAGCACACAGTCGATACAGCCTCCCCCCAGAATTGAACAGGGAGTTCCGACTCTACTAACATCGTTCTTGCAGTTTCGATTATCGTCCGATTCTTCCTCTCCACGACACCATTTTGTTGTGGAGTATAACGAGAACTGTATTCATGAAGAATGCCTTTAGAAGTACAGAACTCATCCATAACTTGATTCTTGAATTCGGTTCCATTGTCGCTTCGGATCCTTTTCACTTTCAATGAATAGAGATTCTCCAACATTGTAAGAAGATCCTTGAGGATGCCAGGAGTTTCACTCTTGTGTGCCATGAAGGATACCCAAGAAAATCTAGAATAATCATCTGTAACCACTAAACAATAAGCATCTCCGAATGTTGTCTTGTGCTTCATAGGTCCAAAAAGGTCCATATGAAGACGTTCGAGAGGTATGCTGACAGTGTTAATTTTCTTCAAAGGGTGAGACTTCTTTGTTTGCTTCCCTTTTTGGCACGAGACACAGATATCTTGTAAATGAAAACTTCTCACAGGCACACCATTCACAAGATTGTTTTTCACCAAATGGTTCATTTTCCTCAAGTGAATGTGCCCCATTCTTCTGTGCTAAGATATAGACTCCTTTTCTGTGGCTTTTGAGACAAAGCAAGTGACTTGTGCAGATGTTGTAATCGCTTGGCTCATGTCGAGAATATAAAGATCATTAACTCTCGGAGCCGATAGGAGAATCCATTCTTGTGGAATTTTGAACCCAGGTTTAAGCACATAACGACCGGCATCATCAAAATGCACGGTGAACTTTTTATCGCAGATTTGCGACACACTGAGAAGATTATGATCAATTTGACGAACATAATTGATCTTATCGAAGCACACAATACCATTGGAGATACTTCCCTCTCCAGTGATGTATCCGCCTTTGTCTCCCGCAAATGCGACATAGCCTCCTCTAATATTTCTCACGTCATACAGAAGCCGTAAGTCGCCAGTCATGTGCCTGGATGCTCCACTATCAACAATCCAATGACTATTAATAGTTCCTCCTGGAACACCCTGCACATGTCGTTTAAAAATCAGTTGAGGATGGGGACCCAAGCCTTAGTGGTCTTGGGTCGTCCCTGAGCATCACGAAACGTGATCTCGATTTGTTGATGATTCTCAAAAACATTTGCTCCCCCTGAACTATCACCCGCTTTAGGTTTCCAAGTTTCTTTTTGCCTACCAGATTGAGTGTTGTAAACTGTTTTTGAAGATTCTGGTTTTATTGGTTGTGACACACTTGGTTCCATTTTAACTGTTTTAACTTCAGATTTCAAAGCTTTCTCAACAGTTTTTATGTTTTTACGTCGTAGTTTTGTTTCTTGTTCCTTAATTGTTTGTTTATCATGTTTTGGTGAAACTGACCGACGTTGAGGATGAATCTTTTCAGGTGGTGCTTTCTCAACAAATTTTTCTTTTGGAGCGTTTGGGCAATTTTTGATGATATGCCCAAATTCTCCACATTTAAAGCATGTTCTCCTTTCAACGAATTTAGGAGAATTTGATTGACAATGAGATGTCGAACTCGTGGAACCTGAGGTACTAGCCTTTTCATCACACCCATTTGTATGTTGAGTGTAATTGTTATCATTGTTACGTTTCAAGATCGTGACTTGTTGCACAAAATCGGTGTTTGATTTGTTCTCAAAAGTCTCAATCTTATCAGTACCCTTAGAAGACACGAATTTGACATCTTTTGCTTTCTTTTGGAACGAAGCTCCTTTTGTTTCAGATTTCATTTTAGAGACATTAGGCTTTTGAACTCTCTTGACTGATTGTTTACCATTAGAAGCACTAGGTTGTTGAGTGGTTGGTGATTTTTGATTACCAAACTGTTTTCTAATCTCAGCCTTAGGAATTGGATGACATTGTGTTACAACAATTCCCGGAAGTGTTTTTCCCAAAAATTTGTTTGTGTTGTCTTCAAAGACTTTATCAATCAAAGATTGATTTACATTTTTAATTGGGAAATCATGATCTGAGTAGATTTTATCACCTCCAACCAATGTATACAACACATTACTGCTTTTAACACTAGACACAGATGTCTCATCAACTTTGACAGAATCAATCACTTGTTTCTTAACATATGGAACATCAGGAGTATCAGGATCACAAAGAATGTGATTCTCACGTGGAATAACTACTCCTTTCATCTTGTTAAGTGATTTATCCTGATCACTTACATCCAATTCTGATTCATCATCCGATGTCTCATAGTCCTCGATAATTGGAGGACTTTGCTTCATGGATGCTGAAGTTTCTTGTTGCTTAGAGGATGTGTTTGAAGAATTGTCCGGTTTGAACCCTAGGCCAGTAGAAAATTCCTCAAAATTCAGAGGCACACTGGGTTCATACCGTGGCATATCTTCCTCATCAGGCATCTTGGTATAGTTATGCCTCAAAGGGGGCGGACATTTCGTATATCGTATGCCTTTCTGATTTCCCTTCAGTTGTTGAACATCGATGATGTGATCAAGCACAAATCGGGAGTTAGAATAACTTTCCAATTTTTGTTTGATCGCATCATACTCGCATTGGGCAATGGCTAGTTGCTTCTTGGTTTCCTCCACAATGTTAATGTACTCATTTATACTTACTTGTTTATGGTAAACCACTTTGTTTACTTCGGACACCCTTTTCTTTAATGTTTCGATTACAGATTTAAATTCTTTTTCGTTCCGAGTTAAAGCCATATTTGCCTCTTTGCATTTTGAAAGTTCAATGACCAAATTTTGATTATGACTATGAAGCTTTTCTAATTCAAGCTTCATATCAGCACATGATTTACAAACACTAGGAGCAGGAGGTTCAGAATTAACCTGACTTGAAGAGGCTGAGACATTTGCCATAAAGGCATTTGAAAAGAAAAAGCTCCATCTTCCGAAAAGAACTTCTCCATTTCCTTAGATGCAGTAGCAGCCTTCTTGATCAGAATTGATTTCTGACATATGAGCTCTTCAGCTTCATTCAATAGATCTTCAACATCAGCACCTCCTTCTTCTTTCACATCAGGCTCAGACTGATTATCCCCAGAAATAGAGCCTTCTTCATCAGAACTTCCAGAATAACCAGAACTGTCATCACTTTCAGAAAACTCTTCTTTATGAACATGCTTGATGTGATTGATGATCTTTGCATAGCAAGCTGTTCCACCTCCTTGATCACCTTCTCCAAACTGTACAGACCAGTCACATCCTTCATCAGCTTGAACAGTCAAAGCCCGATTGGGATTTGATGGTCCAGACTGGCTCTGATTGTTGTTGACTGCCACAATCCTCCTGTCACGGTTTTCTTGCTGTGCATTCACACTCGAAGTACTCGTCTGGTTTCTGAAAGGGTTATGATTGCCTTGTTTTGTCGGTCGAGTGCACTCACGTTTGAAGTGCCCTTTCTTGCCACAATTGAAGCATGTTACAGCGTTTATATCAAACCCGTACTTCGTATCCCTTTTACCTTCCAACGAAGTTCTTCCAGTTCGAGCCATGAAGTCTTTCGCTCTTCTAACCGCACTAGCAAAAGCCCACTTGATATCCATCAACTCCATTTCTTCCTTGTCGATCTGTTGATAATCTTCATTGGTCATATTGATGTTTCCAATTTGACCTGCCACCAACCCACAATAAGCACTGACCATTGTATTAATGATTTCCATATGCTCCTTTGCTACTTCAATGCTAAATTGTGAGAGGTTTGAAGTATTGACTCTGATCGTGTTAGGGTTGTGGGGTGGGGGATTGTTGGCATAATGAGCTTGTTGTTGTGGTTGTGACTGTGGTTGTGATGGAACCGGAATGTAAGACCTTGGGTCAAATTGTGGTTGTGCCGGATTGACTTGAGGTGGAGGTTGAGGTGTTGGAATATAAGCCCTTGGATCGAAAGCCGGAGCAGTAGTTGATTGAGGAAACGGAAAGGAACTTGTGTTGGACACAAATGCAGTTTGCAGTTTTGGTTGCTGAGCTGCATTAGACCTGGCCAAGGCATCGAAGCCTGGAAGATACATTTCTGTATTCTGAGGTGCTGGAACTCGCTTAGCTTTCCTGATCTCTTCATCATTTTTATGTTCCAGCTTCTGGATGAACTCATAGATGTTAACTGTGTCTAGAGTACCCGTATGCTTCAACAACTTAATAAAAGAACTCCATTTTGGAGGTAAAGCATCAGCAAACCTGTTCACCATATCCTGTTGAGTAGCCAAAACCCCATAAGCACACATTTCACTAATCAAATGATAAAAACGTGTAGTCATATCATTAAGGGTTTCATTTTCCAAAAACTGAAAAGATTCAAATTTTTTCTTCAACAGATCATGACGAGACTTTCGAGTGGCTGCATTGCCTTCTCCTCTCGCAACCAAGGCATCCCACAATGTTTTCGTATCTTTACAGTATGAGAATTGATGATAAATATCTTTGTTGAGTGCTTGTGTAAGTGTAGCAAAAGCCTTTTTCTCCAAATCATAAGCTTTCTTGTCATCTTCGAGCATGTTAGCATAACCCGCTGAAGTGGATGCTGCAACTTCAAGATTGGTGTTAAATGCATTGATGAAACACGTCCAAAGCTCGGTACTTTGCCCTTGCACATATGTGTGAAAGCGGCTTTTCCATGATGGAAAATCATTCATATGGTTCAACTTTGGTGGACGATTGTTGCTGCCAGTTTCACTTTCACTAATCAGAAGATTTTGAATACTCTGACTTTGATTGGATACCAATGCCCATTGACTGGCACTGATTGCTGGTTGTGGAAACATACTTTTCGCCCATGCTGATGCGGAAGTTTGATCTTGACCGGGTTGTGGATCCATACTCCAGTCCCAAGGACTTGTACAACTCATTGTGATGAATTACTAATAAGAAACCTGAACAAACACTTGAAAATACACTGTTATGATGAACTTGCAAACCTTCTGTTGAAAACTTTCAACTTTCTTGACGAAACTGAAATGCCTTTTGACGAAACAGCAGTCGACGAGACAGATCCTGTTTCTTCAAAGAGGTTTGAGGAAACAGATATGTGATTCGTCAAAAGGACCTTTGGCGAAACAGACTTTGATTTGTCGAAGGGACTTTTGGCGAATTAGATGTGATTCGTCGAAGGGATCTTTGGCGAAACACTTTTCAGTTTCGTCAAAGAGACCTTTGGCGAGATGCTTCCTGTTTCGTTGACTTTGTGTTTCGTTGAATTCTGTTTCGTCAAAAAGAGATTGTCAGAGGTTGGTAAAAGTTGGTGAAAAGTTTATACCCAGCCTGTCAACCTCATACGACTTTCAACCTTCCTTTTCACCAACTTAGAAGTATGGTGGATAAAGAGGTTGGTCAAACACTTTTCAAATACTCACACCTTATCTTTTAGATTAAAAGTTCACTTTTAATAAGAACACTTGAATATATTATGAAGATGTGAAGAACACTAGACAACCGGATGAACTGACAGTTTACAAAAACCAATTTTAACTAATAATTTCAACAAAAACCAACTTGTAAGTATGAAAAACACACAAACAAGCAAGGTTTTCACTAAAATTTTAGCAAAATCCCAAGTAAGTCAACAGTTTATGATAACTTTTTCAGAAAAATATGAAGTTTCAAGAACAGAAATCTTATAAAAACACTACAACTTGTTCAACAACCCGAACTATGTTTGATTTTAAACAAGGATAAGAGCCAAGGCTCTGATACCACTTGTAGGTCCCTAAATCGGAGGATCGATTTTCACTACCGAATCCTTGTTTATAGCAAACAAAGTTAAGTGTGCGGAATCCACTTAACTTAGCCAATCAAACATAGAACAAGACAAACACAGGGTTAACCAAAGAAACACAATCGTTTGATTAACTGGATGAGATCTGGTAACTGATACAAACACAGTTCTTACAAGCTTCAAGGGTAAACTCTCATCTCTAGCCAAACTGTGAACATCCTGTGCCTATATATAGCAGATGGGCTTATCTCCTTGACGAAACTGAACATGGGCCGACGAAACAGAAGTTAGCCCAGTAACAAGCCCAACAGTCAATGAATCACATTTGATTCGTTGACTACCTTGACGAAACAAAAACAAAGTCAACAAGTCTGTTTCGTCGACATCTCTTTGACGAAACAGACCTGTTTCGTCAAGGCCTGCAAAATGTTATCTGTTTGCTGTAAACAGACAGCAAACAGACAAGGCACAAACATCACAAATATAAATGACAGAAATACCCTTAGATGCGACATGCATTGTTTTACGACAAATACATATAAAGAGAGACAAAACACGTCGGACACAAGCGGATAGGAGGATATCCAACTTTGTCGACTACGAATACAGACTCGATAACTGATAAAGACCGTACAAAATACACATAATTACAAGACTAGTAACAGACACACAAAAAAATGCATCAACAAGTTAATGAAATCAAACTTTTACTCAAATCAAAGTTTTTAATAAAAGATTTGGGAAAGTTGCAATACTTTTTGGGTATTGAAGTTGTAAGAAATACAATTGGTTTATGTTTGACTCAAAGGAAATATTGCTTAGATTTACTTGCTGAATTTGGTATAACTAGTTGTAAACCGGTCAGTTGTCCTATTGGGGAAAATCATGTTTTGTCTCATCTTTGTGAAAAAGATAACCAACCTTTAATAAATATAACTGTATATCAAAAACTTGTTGGAAAGTTGATTTAACTTTCTCAATCTCGGCCAGATATGGCATATTCTGTTCATTATCTTAGCCAGTTTATGCGTTCGCCTACTCAAGCTCATTTCAAAATTGCGTTAAG
This sequence comes from Helianthus annuus, assembly GCF_002127325.2. Lineage (NCBI taxonomy): Eukaryota > Viridiplantae > Streptophyta > Magnoliopsida > Asterales > Asteraceae > Helianthus > Helianthus annuus. The sequence goes on from NC_035435.2 coordinate 31,599,078, forward strand.
ACTCTTAAGATATTTAAATGGTGCTCCTGGAAAAGTAATTTTGTTTAAAAAGGAAGATACTTTAGATATAAAAGCTTTTTCTGATTCGGACTGTGCTAAATGCCTAGGTTCTCGAAAGTCTGTTACTGGTTTTTGTGTGTTTTTAGGAAATAATCTTGTATCATGGAAAAGTAAAAAGCAGACCACCGTCTCATGGTCTTCAGCTGAGGCAGAATACCGATCAATGTGTGTTGCTACGTGTGAGATTATTTGGATTTTGAATCTTTTAAAGGAGTTGAAAGTGGATGTTAAGCTTCCAGTTTAGCTATATACGGCTGCCATTTCCATAGCTGTCAACCCTGGATTTCATGAGCGTACCAAACATTTTGAGGTTGATCTTTTTTTCTTAAGAGAAAAAATTGCTAAGGGAGTTATTCAGACCTTTGGTGTCAAGTCAAAGGATCAAGCTGCTGATGTCTTTACAAAAGGTCTGTCTCCTGGTTCTAATGAAAAGATTTGTCAACTTCTTTACATATTTGATTGCTTCAAATATTGAATTGAAGGGGGGGTGTTAAAATATAAATATGGCAAATATGGCATTCTTTCAATTCAATATTTATATTTTATTTTAATTTGTCTCATATTCATATTTTTTGTTCTTTTGTCCAAGGTCGGTTCTTTTCCTTTGGGCCCAAGTCTAAGAAGTTCTTTGGCTGCATAAGGTTATGGATCTTTTTTATTGAAGCGCTGCATAAGGGCTCCAGAAAGAGGACGATTGCTGCTGTTCTGTACCAAAAGATTGCACATCTTTTTGACATCTCTGCTCAATAATCCGCACTGTTACTTCTCTCTCTCTAGAACATACAGAGTTTCTGTTCGAGAGTTTCTTAGTGATTGTGTTCGATTATCGCTAGACGTAGATCATCTAGTTGATGATCTGCTGTGTCTAATCTATTGTTTACGGCAGAATTGCAGTTTATACGGACTATTAATCTGCTGTGTTTAGGCAGATTATACAGACTTTTATTTGGCTGTACTTTTGAATCTGTTTTCGGCAGAATTGGTGTTCATCTATATACTTTTGTTCTTGATATTGTGTTGCTGAGAGAGAGAGAGAGAGAGAGATGGATATAGGTAAGGGCTTGGTAGGTCCGACACACAACATAAAAGTTTAACGACCGTCTACGCAAAGACTAGATTTGTTACAAAATGCAACCATAGGGACCACACATGTAATTTTTTAAACTTAATCACCAAACTTGCAATATAGGCATAGCAGGGTAATAAACCATATATTTAAAAATAAGATAACAAAAAATGGACTTATTATAAACATAATTTGATTATTAAAATAAATGTAAAAAATAAGGGTTTTTAATGCGTTTGTGAGTGCATTTAGCATGCTGATTGTTATCTTGCACTGATTCATTATTTTTGGCTTCCGGTTGTATTTGTTCGAGGCTACATAAAGGCTCTAGCCATTTAACAAGAGTAGATTATTTTGGTAAAATTAAGTCACTTCAGAGTACATTTATTAGTAGATGTTTATCTGTAGAGATCATGATACTTTTAACAACAATTTGATACATAAAGATTTGATCAGAGCCTTTATTTAGTACTATATAGGCGAAGGCAGAAACCGTGATGGCACTAAACATCACCAGTAGCAACCGGAAGGTAAAATCCTTTCCCTTCCTTCTCCTCATGGCTTGTTTTCCATTCATGATAGGAAACGGTATACACCACAAACATAAAGAGTTTTAACAAGGAATAGAATCCGTTTCTGAAAGGAATAGTTATAGCCAGCTCTGCGGTCATGCTCCGATTAGAGATTGTAAGGAAATTAGCCATCATAACAATAAGACCATAGGCAATAGCAAAAAGAACCATCATCAATGATGCTTGTAGCCTTTTGCCTTTCATTAGCTCTGAAGCCCTCCCAATTGCTTCAAGACCAGTAGAACCATCTTCCAAAACTGAAACAATCAAACTTACCAACCAAAGGGTCGCGACGTAAAAGTAGCAAGCTGGGATTGAAAGAGTGATAGCCCCTATGAACCAAACTGCCCATGAATTAACGACCAAAATGGAGGTTATACCAATTGAAAGTGTGTAAAACAAGGCAATGCCCAAAGTGAGCAAAATCATGTAAAAGCTAGTTACTATTGGTTTTTTCCAACTCTTTTTAATTTTCAAGAAAATGTCTTTTGGGCCTAATACTTTGGCAGTGTAAGCTTCAGATGAAGAAGAAACGGTGGCAATCAAGAAAAACAGCATGATAAGTGAAGAGACAGCCATGCTCAAGAGTTTGACAAGGAGAATCTCACGAAGGTCGTTGAATGCACCAACATAAGTAGTTTGATCGAATCTATTAGTGAGATCATGAACCATGTTCGGGTGTTTCGCTAACTGCAACACAACATCATTAATAACAGGTGCAAGTATATACTCCTGAGCAAAATCTAACTGGGAGAATGAAAGAAACACAAAGAGCAGGATTGTAACAAGAATCTTCCCATTTCGGCTTGTGGTCTTGAAAGACTCCCTGATTATTCCAAAGAACCCTAAAGAAGACTGGGGCTGTGGGATGATTGTGCTCTCCATTCTTTATGTTTCTAGTTATGTTGATTAAACATCATTGTAGTGTCAGTTATATAGTGTACTTTGGCTTGGTAATTAATCATGTCATTTTCAGCTGGTTTTCATTCTAAGTATATTAATACCAAAGGGTTGGTAATTTCAAGATATATGCTTACAAAACTTTTAAGGTTTATCCTTAGTCTATTTTCATCGTTGAAAAAGAAAGTGACCTTTTTTGGATTGACATGAATACATGCCGGCTACGGGGTTACCCTGCAATTATATATTGTAATTGGTAAAGTCGTAGGAAACTGTCTAATAATAATTTGTGATATAATATTGGCTGTTAGTTAATAGCGTATGTTAAGGTCAATGAAACTGAATGAAGACCAACTATGCGATATAACCAAAGGATTGTTGGTGGGTGATGATACATATGGAAGATAGGTACACCTCTAATTAATTTATTTGTTGTATTACAATGGTTAATAACTTTTTTTCCCTTTTTATTCTTCGATGTGTCTGCTCAATCTTTTTAACTATGTTTTCTACCATGAATAATATGCTTATTAAGGCTCCTCATCAAAATAAAACGTTTTAGCATAGAAATCCTCTCCAACATTAGTACATTACCAGGCATGGGCATGGGACTCACATCAAATTGACATTGCCTAAAAAATACATAAATTACCTGAATTAACAGTGTTGATATAGTTTTGTGTGGATGTGGCTCGGTTCGGTTCGGTTCGGCTCTGTCGTGCGCCCCAGAACGATACACGAAGCACGAAGAGCCGCAAGGGATCCGTTGGAAGGATGATGATGTCATGATGACATTTCATGATGTCACAAAGACATATGTTCTCACAAAAGACAAAGCCACGACTGTTAGTGCATGTACATGAAATACATTGATACTAAGTACATGCATGTTACTAAAGTATAAAGAATTGTCATTGTTGCTGTTGAAGATCACGAAGTATGGTAGTCAACGAAGAATAGTGTGTGGCCATAAAGTCAGTGACGAAGAACCATGCAGATAAAGATTTACGAAGAACATTATTCGTCAGTGTTTATTCGCTGAAATGGCATCCACGAAGAACCCCACATACTTCGTGGGTTTAGGTCTTTCGTGGGCTTATCTTATGGGCCCAGATACATGCTTCGTAGGTTGCAGCTTCTTTGGCAATAAAAGGACGCTTGTAACATAGAAGATAATATAAGAGAGTTCACAGTAGAGTTAGAGCTATTTGTCTTGTATTACTCTTATAACAAACTCTACCGAATCAATACATTTGAGCTTTTAATCGTTGAATCTTTGTATTGTATTTTACTCTCTCGCTCGGTTTGTGTCGTAACGGGGATTCTGCACTCATTACGGCATCCAAAACAAGAAGTCATCGTAATCCGACGATCCGTATCGGGACCTACAAGTGGTATCAGAGCTTTGGCTCTCTCTTTGGCTCTCTATCTTGTTGAATACCAAGCATAGTAGTGTGTTTGAACAAGTTGTGAAGCATCTTGGAACTGTTCTTGAGCTTGAAACAAGATTTTTGAAGTTTTTGTTAGAAAATGGCCTGAAAACTTAAGAAATCTTGGTGTTTTGCTGAAAATTTTTACAAAAACCTTGTTAAATACATGGTAACATGCTAAAATACGGTTTTTCTTGAAATTTCTTGCAAAACTTTGGCTCGACAACTTTTCCTGCAAGGGTTGTGACCGGAGATGTCACCGGAATATTCCTTTTGCTGAAGGATATTCCTGTACTTTTTCAAAAATTGAATTATCGAATGTTGGTCTGATTTACCAGTTTCAGTCTTTCACCAAACACCTTTCCAAAGTGCAGGATAAGATTCTGCCTTTTTAAGTAACATCTCACCTACCATTTTACGAAGAACCCTTTTCTGGAAAATCTCATCGACGAAAAACCCATTGGCGAAGAACCAGTTCTTCGTGAGTTTTTCTACAATGATGAACCCATTCTTCGTATATTAACTTCTCACGAAAAACCATCTCCTGCGAAAAACCTGTGTCAACGAAGAATTTCGTTGAAATAGGTTCTTCGTGACTCTATTCTTCGTGAATAGGTTCTTTGTGTGAATCGGTTCTTCGTTATTTCAAGTGTTGGAAAATTTTCACAGAAGGTTTTTATTTCGGGTAAATACACTTTTCGTCCTTTATGTTTGTAGTGGGTTGCAACGGATAGCCTTTAACTTCAATAATTACACTCAAAATCCTTTATTTGGAAAACGCATTACACCTTTCGTCCTTTAGCACTAACCAAGTTAAAATTTTCAGTTATGTCTATCCACTTAAGGGTATTCTGGTCATTTCATTCTTTTATTTAAAATGTTTATTATTAAATAACACCAAAAATATTACATACATCATCTTCCCAAACCCTAGCTCATGTCAATAGAAATCAAAACCCAGTAACCACATACAGTTCAACAACAACATACAGTTCAACAAGTAAAATTTTTTTAATTCACCACCGCAGACGGTGCCAATTTCTCCGGCATGGATGTCGTCTCCGACGTGGGTCACAATCAATCAACAATAAAAACACAACCGCCGCTGTGATGAATCATAGATCGATGACGGTTACAGATCCGAATGAGTTCCGTTCAGTTTAACTAGATAAATCGGTTACAGATCTGAATCAAGATGAAGGTTACAGATCCGTTAAGTTTCCGGTGTCAATGAAGTGTTTGATGGCGTCTGTGAAGTTTCCGGCGGATTTGGCTTTGGCTTCGGCTTCATCGGCCATGTGTTAGTCGTGGTTTGTGACAGTGTGTGGTTGTGGATTGTTGGAAGATTTGATTTGGATGATATCAGAGAGTGTGAGAGAAATTGGGGATTATACGAGGAAGATGAGTTTGATGAGAAATGTTGAAAATTTAAAATTTGATGATAGTGATTAATAATTAAGTTGTTGCTCAGATGTGAAACACCTTCTCCACACACACAAAGCAGAGAATGCACACACAAAGCAGATTGGAGGGAGAGAGAGAAAGAGAAAGAGGGAGGGAGTGATGCTGAGAGATTTTAGGATTAGGTTGGGGATGATGATGTATGTAATATTTTTGGTGTTATTTAATAATGAACATTTTAAATAAAAGAGTGAAAAGACCAGAATACCCTTAAGTTGATAGACATAACTGGAAATCTTAACTTGGTTAGTACTAAAGGACGAAAGGTGTAATGTGTTTTCTAAATAAAGGATTGTGACTGTAATTATTGAAGTTAAAGGCTATCCATTGCAACCGGTTACAAACATAAAGGACGAAAAGTGTAATTTATCCTTTTATTTCTCTCATTGTTAACTATTTCAAATTTTTAAGTACCTATTTTAAAACAACCATTCAAAATGAGCTCAAATCCTTGGGATTGGAGTGAGAACTCAAGTACACCACAAGATCCTTCACAATGGGTCAAAGTATTAATGCCCGAACAAGAAATTACCGCAAATCAATGGGCACGTGTCACAAATCAAAATCATAGCATTCAAAATCTTCTCTTAAGCGATAGTGAAACGGGAAGCAACAATCGTCCACCCAAGCTAATTCACATGAACGATTATCCAACATGGAAAGGTTGTTTTCATACGTACGTCCTAGGGCAAAATACCAAATTGTGGACGTGCTTTACTACACCGTACAGTGTAGCTCTCGAAGAAGAAGGTTCCAATCCACTTACTTTGGCGGGAATGAGTGATAATGATATGAAGGCTTATGATCTTGAGAAGAAAGCCTTTGTTATTCTTACGCAAGCACTTCATAGGGATATTTATCATCAATTTGCATATTGTACCACTACAAAGAGTTTGTCGGACGTCTTGGAAGCTAGAGGAGAAGAAAATGCTGCAACAAGGAAGATCTGTCATGATCTTTTAAAGAAGGAGTTTGAAGGATTTTTATTCATGGAAAATGAAACACTAAACAACATGGCTACTCGGTTCTATCATTTGCTTAGTGAGATGCACTCATACAGGGTTAATGCTAAACTACAAGAGATGGTTATGCGTTTTGCTAATGCTTTACCAACTAAGTGGGGTCAATTCATTGACTTGCTAAAGCATACCGGAGTTTTAGATACACTTAGTATTTATGAATTCGTTCAAAAGCTTAAGAACAGGGATAAAGAAGAAATTCGAAAGGCAAAACGAATTCCAGTACCCCAAACCCCCGAGATATACTTTGGAGGTATTAACACCGGAGTTAATACCAATCAGTAACCGAAGCTTCAAACCGTGTTTGTGTCAAATACAAACCCTTATGGACAACCATTTGACCCAAAAGCCTATCTGCCATTACCCAAGCCAGATCAATCTTTTGGTCCTCTTACAGACCCTTATGGGCGACCATTCGATCCGAAAGCCTATCTTCCTTTTCCACAAGCTGTTCCACAACAAACCTAACAACAAGCTTCTCAACCAGCCTCTCAACTGGGAAATGGGAAATGGAGGAACTGCTTGTTATGCTATGATCATCAATCACATAAAACATGTCCACAGAGAGGAATTTTCCGAAGATGATGATAGTTCTGGGTATAGCCGTACTTCTAATGAGGAAATCTAAAGTGCGGATGATTATGGTTCGGATTCAGATATAAAGGAAGGAATTGATGCTGAGGTTGGCAGTTTGCTGAAAGAAGCTGAGGAGCTGAAAAGCCAGAAATCTGTTCAAACTGCCTTTATGGCAAATGTTGCGGCTTCCACAAGTCAGGTACAAACCGACACCCCTAGTATATGCAATGATTGTGCAGATTTAAAACATCAGCTTGAAATAGTTAATAGTCACAATCAAGGGTTGGTAACTGATCTTTCTAAATGCAAGGGGGGCAAATATGGCTTTAACTCAGAATGATGCGAGCATGTGTGTGATCGACTTTAGTAAGAATTGGAAGGATACTTACATTTGGTTAAGTTCTACCACAACAGTTACCATTCTAGTAATCAGACAGCTCTGTTTGAGGCATTGTATGGACGATAATGCCGATCTCCTTGTTGGACTAGAGTGGGTGACAACCTAATCACAGATCCAGGACTTATACTCAAAACTCTTAAAGATTGTTGGGATCGGAAATTGTTTGACGGCAACGCGAGACTGTCACGAAAGCTGATAAGCTTAGGAAACACTAGGAGTTCACTGCAGGCGAGCGTGTCATAATTGAAAGTCCCATCCTGGGAGGGTGCGATACGCTATAGACAACGTGGCAAGCTTAGTTTACTATGCATTGGGACATCCGGATCTCTGGAACGAATCGGTAACATGGCTCACAAACTTGAGTTAACTGACGAAATGGAATAACGTTCACGATGATAATTATACCTCGAAATAAGGCAGTGGTTGTCCGATGAAGCACTTGTGATACCTTTACCGGAGTCTGAGGTTATCGAATCAGTTGTATTTATTAGGGAATCTATCGAAAACATGGGCCAAGAGGTCAAGATTCATTAGCATAAGTCATATGTCGATTGTGAGAGTTTGTTGGAACTCAAGACGTGGACCGGAGTTCACGTGGGAGCGCGAGGATCAGATTAAACTCAAGTATCCTCAACTTTTTCCTGATGACCAATCTAATTCTGGTAAAACTGGTGAATTTCAGGACGAAATTCATCTTCAAGTTGTGGATGATGTGGCACCTGAGGAAAATCTGCAACAATCTTGAGTTATCACTTCATTCCTCTGTGCTTACTTGTCAAATTTCGGGACGAAATTTCTTTCAAGTTGGGGATGATGTGACAACCCGAACTTCCAAGGTCGGTAACGTTCCATCTTTTGATCTTTACTTCTCGTTATCTTTCTCTAATATGTTGAAACGTTCTGTTCGTATAACTTTCGTATAACTTTGTTAAACTGATTGGTACAATAACTTATTAAGTAATGTTTTGACATTTGGGCCGCACATCAACTGGGCCGCATCTTCACACGTTAGAACCCGACGATGTATCAGCTCACAGCATGGGCCATCCGAGCCCGCTACACACTTGTTTTAATTTGATCTCGGCCCAATACACATTTTGTGCATGTTAATACTGATTTCGGTCCAAGTGAGTGATCACTGGCGCATAGGTATCACCCACTGCCCAATAGACCTGTTGTGTGATTTAAAAGCAATTTATGGCCCAAGGAGGTAATAGAGAAATCTGGTGGATCGGCCCACTTGTTTTAGGTAACCGGCTAAACATTAAGTGTACGTAATCCCCTTGTATTCCTCTCAATATCAAAAGAAAACAACAAACTCATAAATTCTATCTCTTCCCTGATTTGTGACGGACGTAGGAGACCCCCCCCCCCCCTTCATGTTCTTCGTGCCAAGCATTATACGCCGTTTGGATTAGTCTTAGCATCTTGTTTCTTCGGTTAGTTATCTATATTCACGTTAATCTTTATTTGATTGTCGTTATGTGATTTTAATTAGCAAAAGTGCTATATGATATTGAAAGTGCTATATGATATTGAAAGTGTTATCATCATCTTGGCTGTTATGTATATGGACCGAATTATCAATGCTTGGATAATTAGGTGTGTTTGTTATTAACTTGTGCATGCAACAAATAAAGGACTCCTAATAACTCTTGATGTAACAGTAGGCAACGGCCCAATAGAATTTGAGATAGGTGGTTGATAACGTAGATTAGAAAGTGGCGGCCCATGTGCATTGTAGCTTTTATCAAATCATAAATCATACCATGTGAACATATTAATAGTGTTGTCAGGGATATTAATATTATCTGACATTGAATGATGGACGATTATGATGTTCATATATGGATTGATTTGCATTGTGAATTGACAAGTAGGATTACTATCGATATGGGCTTCACTTCCGAATAGTGAACAATGTGTTATATTCTGTTTTGTGGGCTAAACATTACTGGGCCGGAGCTTGAGTGACTGTTATGTTATAATCCTAATGTGTAGGCTAACACTAGCATTAAGATGGATTTATAATTTATGATTGTTGGTGCACTTGTGTCTGTACTTTGTCTGTATTCGGTCTGTATATAAACGATGTTCTAAGTCTGTAAGTTGACCAAGTCAACCATCCTCCGGATTGACTTGGTAAAACAGTTAGAAAGTAGTTGTCTGTCTCGAAGGATAGCTCCTCGAAGGATACTGTTGATCCTTCGAGGTACTCGAAAGATATGCTTCGATTGTTAGACCTCGAAGGATCATCCTTCGAGGTCATTGCTGATCATTCGAACATCATGTCATCGATAGATGATCCTTCGGACCATCTATCGGATCCTTCGGACAAGACCTGCTGTGTATGGGTATATATACCCATGCAGTGTGTTGAGTTAGATATAGATGCACAGACAGAAAGATACCGAGAGATAGAGAGTTTCTTGAGAGCATTCTGTCCAGAACTCACACACACCATTTGAGAGTTTGCAAGTTATATTTGTAAACATTGTGCTTGTAACCGAAACCTTCATTTGCATTAATACAAGTTGTGTTAATCGGTGAACCCGAGTGTGTTGTGTTTGTACTTGCTTAATCCCGGTTTGCTCGCTAGCTTGGATTCCGCACTCGCTAGTGGGTTAGTATAACAAGGTTTGAGGTTCGTCATCCTCCGACAAAAAGGGACCTACAAGTGGTATCAGAGCTTGGCTCTTTACCTTGTTTAAAATCGGGTTATTCAAGTTCTTGGTGTGTGTTTGAACACTTGGTTTAACACCCGTTTTTGTTGATTTTTCTATACCTTTAAACTGGAAAACGTGTTCTAAACCTTCGGGAGTGTTCAAGGTTGGGTTGGGTAACTTAAAAAACTTGTTTTTGAGTGTGTTGGTAATTTCCGGCCATATTCCGGTCAATATTCCGGTGACTGGTTTGAAGATAAGGTTTTCCTTTTTGGGTAAATTATCTGTCAAAATCTTAGTTGGTGGGAAAGTTGTCAGCCTGCCATACCCTTTTGCCGAAAGTTGACTTACCAACCCATCACCTTTTTCACCAACCTTTCACATCTGTGTCAGTGTGTCAGACTCTCTCGAAAGATATCTTTCGACATCGAAAGATCATCTTTCGACCATCTTTCGATCAAAGAAGGCTCGAAAGACTGTCATCCTTCGACCCATCCTTCGAAGTCTGAAACATATCCTTCGATAAAGGAATCTATTCGAAAGACAGTGTCCGAAAGATAGGGATTTAACTCGAAAGATAAGGATCTTTCAAAAGGGAATCCTTCGAGTTCTTGAATCTTTCGAAATTATTGTTCGAGATTCAACAGTAATCTTTCTAGTACTGTTGATCCTTCGAACAATAGTTGATCTTTCGATTGTGGTCAGTTTATTGCTAACAAGTTTCTGTGATTTCAGATCTTTCGGAACAGGATCCTTCGGCTGTGTTATCTTTCGGATTATTCACTTAGCATTTATTTTGCTTATCAATCATGAATCCGAGTTGGTGGAATCCAGCACCAGATAGTGGTAAATATACAAGTTCAGGTGTCACTCCCTCATGGTGGGGTACACCGGCGCCAGACAGTGGAAAATACACGTCTACAAGTCTATCGCCTTCATGGGCCGAGTCTCCGGTTTCGACATCTTCTCAGGGAAATCAGTGGGCGTTAGTCTCGAATCAAACTCCTAGTATCCAAAGTATCTTACTGAGCGAAAGCGAAACAGGAAGTTTGAATCGACCTCCGAAGCTGATGCATTTAAATGAGTATCCGGGTTGGGCTGACAGATTCCGTACATATGTTCTAGGTCAAAATACAGAGCTATGGATACGTTTCACCACAGATTTTGATCAAGCTATCGAAGTCGCCGCTTCAACAACTGCTAGTTTTGCCGATCTTCCAGAGGATCAGAAGAAAATCTATGATCTGGAAAAGAAAGCCTACGCCATTCTCACTCAGGCGCTAAGCAAAGACATCTATCATCAATTTGTCAGCTTCAAGACTACAAAGAAGCTGTGGGACGGTTTGAAAACCAGGGGAGTAGGAAATGAAGCAACACGTCAATTGCGTCATGATCTGCTCAAGAAAGAATTCGACTGTTTCACGTGCTTAGATAAGGAGTCATTGGGAGACATGACAAGTCGGTTTTATCATTTGCTTACTGAGTTGAATAATTTTGGTGTGACGACAACTCAAGCAGAAGTGGTGAAAAAGTTTGCTGATGCTTTGCCTCCCCAATGGAGTAGCTTCTTGGAAATCCTGAAGTATAACGGAGTGTTGAAAACTACAAATATCAACGACTTCGTGCAGCTTCTGGAAAACAAGGATCAGGAGGAAACATTAAAGGCGAAGAGAGTTCCATTGCCACAAAATCCTGAAATGTATTGTGGAACTTCCAATACTTCGTCTGCAAGAACAGGTCCACATGCTCCTTTGCAAACAGCGTTTGTCACTAGCACGGATATGTATGGCAATCCGGTGCAAGTTCCTGTAAAGCCACCTCCTACCACGGATATGTATGGAAATCCAATACAACCACCACCTCCTCCTCCTCCTGCTCAAACACAACGTGCATGTTATGGAGGAACATCATCTGCAGGTCAACAATCAAAGTCTAGTACCGTACAGCTCGACACGTCAAGTTTCTCTAAAATCAGTGTAGAAGTAGCTAAGGAACACATGGAGCTGCTTAACACTGTAGTGAGCGCGTACTGTGGGTTGATAGAAGGTCAGATTGGCAACATTAATCTGACACAAGAAGATTACCGGCAGATTGATAAAGAGGAGATGGACTTGATGGACATCAAGTGGGCCTTTGCGAGTGCTGTGAGAAGAGCAAAGGATTGGATGGAAAGTACTGGAAGAACCAGCTTGGAAAGCAAGAGAGACACCAAGTATGGGTTCGATAAACAAGCTGTTAAGTGCTTCAACTGTGGTGAACGGGGTCACTTTAAAAGGGAGTGCACAAAGCCAGCTCAACACGGGAATCAAAACCCCTTCAGAAATCAAGGCAACCAGCAGAACAGAAACAATGAGCGTACATTGGTGCCTGTCAACAATCAAACCAACTGGGCACTTGCAGTTCAGGTGGATGAGGGTTGTGACTGGTCAATCCAGTTGGGTGGTGATGCTCCCGATGGAACAGCATGTTTTGCTCAGGTTGTGAAGGAGTTAGTTCACACCAGTGGTGGAGAATCTTCTGCCAGTGGTGGTGAATCATCTGAAGATGAAGATTCGTCTGGATACAGTAGAAGTGTTGATGAAGAATCATCCAATTCTGGTGATGATCATGTGGGTGAGACATCTAATGTTTCGGATGATGTTGACTTTGATGAACTTTTGGAGGAAGCTGCAGCAGAAACTCAAAGAAGATCTATTCTGGTGGATCAAGCTGCTTATACTTCGTCTTCTCTCCATTCAGCCTTTATGGCTAATGTCGACGGTTCATCAAGTCAGGTATGTGTCGATGAACCCATTGCTGTAAACTGTGATAACTGTGATAGCTTGCAGGCTAAATGTGCTGAGTTTGAGGCAAGCATGTCTGAGTTGCAAGCCAAACATGATGCTTTACAAGCTAGTTTGTTTGACTTGCAAGACAAACATGGTTCCTTGAATGCTGAGTGGTGTGCATTGCAAAGCAAACACGAGGCTTTGCAAGAAAAATATGATGTGACATTCATCCACAATCAGAAGTTGACTGTGGATCTTTCAAAATGCACAGAAGCCAATATGTTTTATGAAAACCATGAAAAAGAATTTAAGTCAGTAATTGAAACATTAAAGAAAGATAAAACTGAACTGACTAAAATGGTTTCAAGAAAACAAACTGATATTAATTTGTATATATCTCGCCTTGAGATTATGCAAAAAGAGATGGCTTGTGTGAAAACCGAAAGTGATGCGATCCAACTCAAGCTAGACAGTTATTTGAGCTCTAGCTATGTGTTAGATCACATCATTGATGTTCAGAAGGAAAAGAGAGATGTCACATGCATAGGCTACAAGAAGTGTCCACCACCAGTGAGACATAATTATGATGCCATGCCTGATGAAGAGGACAGGGTATTCTTTGAACCTTCTGTGCCTCTAGATGTTAAGGAGTTTGCTGCAGGACTCGGATACCAAAAGGAAGTATCCTCAGATTCAGATGTGTCAGCAGATACATTTGTAAGTGCTGAACAGAATCAAGATCCTCCAGTGGTGATTGAGGATGCTGATTCGTCTGATGATGAATCTGATGATACGGTCCCAGCAAAGTCTGATGCGGTAGTCAAAAATGAGGACATACCTCTTGAGAATCACATTCTATGTGATCCCCCTGTACAGCCCGCTAAGACTGTTGCAACTGAGTCCTCATCAGTAGAAGAGTCGGAGAGTGTGAATTTGCTGTACACTCTAGTTGGTGATGATAAAATTTACTCAGACAAAGATTTTCCCATTAAGAATGTTAATCAATCCTTAATCTGCAAAGTCTTTGAAAATTCGACAAGTAAGTTTTTGGGAAAGACAGGACCACGTGTTACAGTTACACAGTGTCCTCCTATTCCAAAGGCTGAAATTCGAAAACAATTTGGCAACAAGAAATTACCAACAGTGCCAAAACAGCAAAATCACACCAAGACCAAAGGAAAATCACCGGCTCAAGTTCAAAAGAAGCCGAACCAAAAGAAGAAGAAAAATGTTAACTTTGTGAAATCGACGGGTACAGACAAAATTGAAAAGTTTGAAAATCAATCTAACTTAGATTTTGTCAAGAAAACTATTGTCGAGAAAAGAAATGAACCAAGCAGTTCAAAGCCTAGTACCTCGGGTTCACAAAGTTCAACATCATCGGCTAAGCGATCACATGATACTTCGGGGTTTGTAGAACGAAGATCATGTTTTGAATGTGGAACCATTGGACATATTATTCGTAATTGTCCATATCTTCATAAACAAAAAGGAAAGGTTGATGATCCCCGTGGCAAAACTGACCGTAAGCCAACTGTTTCCACAAAACAAGATCCCCGACTTGTAAAAGAAAGGGAAAAGAAACAGAAACGGCAACAGGTCAAGAAGATTGAAAAAGCAATTAAAATCGATGTGGTTCAAAAACAATCTGTTGCTGTAAAACCAGACAATTCTACAACTTCAAACAATCAAGAAGTTAAAGCTTTAAAGAAAGACACTGGTAAAACAAAACAGACATGGAAACCTAAATCGGTTACTGAATCAGGGGGACCATCACAATTCACCAACCATCAAAGACAAGAAGTTATTGTCATTGATGAAAATGGAAGACCCAAGACCACAATGGCTTGGGTCCCCATCTCCAACTAATTCATTTGAGTTCATGTGCAGGGTGCTTCAGGAGGAACTATCAGTAGTCATTGGATTGTTGATAGTGGGGCATCCAGGCACATGACAGGCGACATGAAGCTTCTCTACGACGTTAAATCTATTAGAGGAGGTTATGTTGCTTTTGCTGGAGATAAAGGTGGATATATAACGGGTGAAGGAATGATATCTAACGGGATTGTCAGTTTTGACAAGATCAATTTTGTGCAACAACTTGATCACAATCTTCTTAGTGTTTCTCAAATCTGTGACAAGCAGTTCTCAGTACACTTTGATGCTAATGGATGTTATGTGCTGAAACCCGGCTTCAAAATTCCAAAAGAATGGATTCTCTTGTCGGCTCCAAGGATAAATGACTTGTACGTCCTTGACATGAGCCAAGCTATTACTACGTCTGCACAAGCAACTTGTTTCGTTTCCAAAGCCACAGAAAAAGACACTATCTCTTGGCACAGACGAATGGGTCACATTCACTTACGCAAAATGAATCATTTGGTTTCAAATGAATTGGTGAATGGTGTTCCCCTCAAAAATTTCCGTCTTCAAGACGTCTGTGTTTCGTGCCAGAAAGGAAAGCAAACAAAAAAGAAGCACCTTACAAAGAAGATCAACACGGTGGCAGTTCCTCTTGAACGCTTGCACATGGATTTGTTCGGTCCTGTCAAGCACAAGAGTATTCGGGGTGATCAATACTGCCTCGTGGTTACTGATGATTATTCAAGATTTTCTTGGGTTGCGTTCATGGCACACAAGAGTGAAACCTTTGGTATTATCAAAAACTTGATCATTCAGATTGAGAATTTGTATAAGTTGAAGGTTAGGCGGATACGTAGCGACAATGGTACTGAATTTAAAAATCATTCCATGACGGAGTTCTGCACTTCAAAGGGTATTCTTCATGAGTTTAGTGCAGCTTATACTCCTCAACAAAATGGTGTCGCTGAACGTAAGAACCGCACATTGATCGAGACTGCTAGGACAATGTTGGTAGAGTCGCAGTTGCCCATTCCATTCTGGACTGAAGCTGTGGCCTCTGCATGTTACACATTGAACAGAGTCCTTACAGTCAAAAGGCACAATAAGACCTGCTTTGAGCTTCTTCAAAAACGGAAACCAGATTTGTCTTATCTAGAACCTTTTGGAGCTCCATGCACAATCATCGATCCTAATGGAAAGTTTGGGGCAAAAGCAATTGATGGATACTTTCTTGGGTATGCCACCCCTAACCTACGAGTCTGGAATCTAGAGACTAAAAGGATCGAGGAATGGTCTGAGGTCAGAGTACAAAGGCACACTTTGCCAGTCAAAAATCCGGGTCAACCTTGGATGTTTGAGTACGATGACTTCTTCAATTCGATCAATGTTGAAGCCATTGAAGAAAATGCTGCGGCTAGGATGTTTTTCGAGAGTGACAATGCAACAGTTTCACCGGTGGTTCGTCCAATTCTTGTTAATCAAGAACCATCTTCTTCGGTGAACAATAATACTCTCAACAATGAGGATTTTCATGATGCAAACGAATTGAACGAATCTTCAGAGGATGATGAATTTCTAGATGCAGATCAGGAAGCCCCAACAACAGCAGTTCATGGTACTTCAGAGGGTACTCCTCCAGTAGATGCCCATAGAACAGCTGAGGCTACTGCATCATCCTCTTCGTCAATTCCGGGCCTTGAATTGGTTGTTGATCTTAATTTGAACAACCTGGGTATAAACGTTCCAGTTCCAGATAATCCAGAAACAAGGATTCATAATACCCATCCTCAACAAAACATCATTGGAAATGTGCAGAGTGGCGTTCAAACAAGAAACATGTTGCGAAACAACAACACTGCAGGCTTGTATGCAGCTATTAGAGAATCCGGGCAACAAAACGATTGGTCTTTCGCGTGTTATGTCTCACAGGAAGAACCAAGAACGTGGAAAGAAGCCTTGAAGGATAACGCTTGGGTTGAAGCAATGCAGGAAGAACTGCAACAATTCCAGAAGCTGGGTGTCTGGAAACTCGTAGAGAAACCTGCTGGATACAAGAAGATTGGTACCCGTTGGGTTTTCAAATGCAAAAAGGATGACCGCGGAGTTGTTATCCGAAACAAGGCTCGTTTAGTCGTTCAAGGTTTTCGTCAGATTGAAGGGATCGACTACAACGAAGTATATGCACCAGTGGCACGTCTCGAAGCAATTCGAATCTTTCTAGCCTATGCGTCTTTCAAAGGATTCAAGGTTTATCAGATGGACGTGAAAAGTGCATTCTTACATGGTGTGGTTGAAGAAGAGGTATATGTCGAACAGCCTCCAGGTTTTGAAGATCCTATCCATCCCGATCGGGTTTGGTTGCTCAACAAAGCTCTTTATGGTCTTCATCAAGCACCGCGAGCTTGGTATGCAACCTTATCTCACTATCTGCTGAAGAATGGTTTTCGAAGAGGTCTTATCGACTGTACTCTTTTCATCAAAGAACAAGATGGAGATCTTCTTCTGGTACAGGTATACGTTGATGATATTATTTTTGGTTCTACTAATGATGTGTTGTGTAGGGAATTCGAGCGCATTATGCAGGATAAATTCGAGATGAGTGCTATGGGGGAAATGACCTTCTTCTTGGGCCTACAAGTACAACAAACAGAGTCTGGGATATTCATCCATCAGACTAAATATGTTGGTGACATCTTGAGCCGGTTCCAGATGTCTGATGCAACGCCCATTGGTACCCCATTGCCAACTAATCACGGAATTACTCCTGACTTGAAGGGAGAAGCTGTTAGCCCTTCAAACTATCGCGCTATGATCGGATCTCTTATGTACCTCACAGCATCAAGGCCAGACATAATGTACCCAACGTGCCTGCTTGCCAGATATCAAGTTAACCCGAAGGCCTCTCATCTTGCAGCTGTTAAAAGGATTTTTCGTTATTTGAAGGCGTACCCTGACACCGGTCTGTGGTACCCTAGGGATAATAACTTTGAATTGGTAGCTTTCAGTGATTCTGATTTTGGCGGATGCAAAATCGACGGGAAATCCACAACGGCTGGATGTCAGTTCTTAGGAAATCGCCTAGTCACATGGCAGTGCAAGAAGCAGACGTGTGTCGCTACATCAACATGCGAAGCTGAATACATTGCTGCCTCAAGTTGTTGCTCCCAAGTTCTTTGGATCCAACAACAAATGCGGGACTACGGTTTTGAATTCCTAACTACTCCTATTTACGTTGATAATTCTGCTGCTTTAGATATCACTAGAAATCCTGTGCAGCACTCAAAGACCAAACACATCGAAATCAAATATCACTTCATACGTGATTGCTTTGAGAAAAGGCTAATCGATGTTGTTAAGGTCCACACCGATGACCAACGTGCCGACTTATTTACCAAAGCATTTGACAAATCAAGATTTGACTTTTTATTATTGGTAAACGGCATTAAGGTCAAGCAAGAGTAAAACCAACATCGGAAAGTCATTTTTGTAAATATCTTTGTGTTTTATATTTATCTTAGTTTATTGATTTTAGGGGGAGTAAATCCAAAAATCAGAAAATCCAAAAACATCGAAAAATTTCAAAAACACAAAAACAATAGAAAAACAAAAATGAGTTTTCTGGCGAGCAAAAGAGAAAATGATAGTACATCAGTGGTTTATCCAAACCTCTTTAAACCTTAAATGAAAAACGATAAGCAGCTCTATATAAGATGTATCGGTAGGCTCACAATCATTTTAAAGTGTGCAGGGTGATATAAACTTAAATCGACTGAAGACCAGGTGGGAACCATTCATTGGCATATGGTCTTAGTACCGAAATTTCGTTTGATAGATTGCCGAGGTTCTGAGATATTCGGTCTTTATGCTGCTTATCATCTGGGTATCATGGTTGTATCTTTTACCGAAAAATAACGGGGACGCAAGTCTAGATCTTCCATGATACTATACATACGTGTACATATTACATACTGCATTCGACCTCAATAAGTGATAAACAATCACATGTCCACTCAAATAAGTGATAAAATATCACACTTATCCGGGTGTCAAGTTCGTCTCTCTGCTGTACGGAAGTACTGACCTGTTCACGGACTTGCACCTGTGCCCTCATGCATATGAAAATCAAGTTCCTCATCAATAAGTGATTATATCACATAGGACTTGTTTTCAAATCAAAATAAGTGAGTATCTCACATTTTATACGGTCAAACAGATGATAATCGGTATACTCACCGGTAAGATGAACTCTCGTGCATACCTTGATACGGGAATGTGTCGTGATGTGGATGAACACCGGTCGGTAAGTATAAATCATACCTTAACGTATCCCCTCGCCATGATTACATCTGATAAGTTGAGCTTAAGTGGACAACAATACCGATGATTGTTATAGGATGCTTATCTTAATGTTAACTAACTGAACAACAAGAGTGTTTTGGCATGACCGTACACTGATATGATTCTCTTACCCTCGAAACTCGCAAAAAGAATGTTTGTATATATTTATTTATTTACTGCTTAACCTTTATTGTTTTCTTTTAAACAGTTTCGTCGTTTGGTGCATATCAGCACGACATTAGCGGTGATGTCGTTTGATAACACTCAAAGGATTTTAAATTGTTGTTTTCTTTTAATTTCAAAAATACCAAAAAGATTTTAGGCGTGTTTTAATATAAACTTTATAAAAGCCAAAAAGATTTTATTTCTACTTTATTTTCGATCGTACGATGTTGGAGCTCGAGTCTTCGTTACCTGAAACCTGAACGAAAACCGAATTGACTAAATCTTCATAAACGGTCAAAATTTGCATGTTTGAAAGTTAAAGACTAAAATTGACAAATTTATTAAACTTTCAAACTGTCGGACGGTGTTTGATAGTGACATGGTCATCAGTGTGTCATTTGTTTATGTTTAACTATATTCCAAGCAGTTGTTCTCATTACGCGTTTAGATTTCTTGCATGTGCAGATTCTAAAGGCTAGGAGAACATGGTCAATGACAAGCTTCGGAATGAAGACACGACGAGAAGGCGCTCAAAAGATGAAGATGATCGAGTTGCCGCTGACCATCATCAACACCACAAGGATCTCACTTCATAAAGATAAAGTCTTTTCAAGAGCATAACTCAAGGGGGAGCTTATGTTAAGGGGGAGTTTGTCAACACACTTCCTACATGATACGGGTAGTTTGTTGATACACTCTCAGTTCAAGATGTGAAGACTTTGAAGATCCTCCGACATTGAAGACTTGAAAGGACATCAGAGTTTTGGGAACTCGAAGACCAAAGACCGTCGAAGTTCGAGACGAGTCTACAACTATAGAAGATAAAGACAAAGCTACAGCCAAGGGGGAGTTTGTTGGTGCACTTGTGTCTGTACTTTGTCTGTATTCGGTCCGTATATAAACGATGTTCTAAGTCTGTAAGTTGACCAAGTCAACCATCCTCCGGATTGACTTGGTAAAACAGTTAGAAAGTAGTTGTCTGTCTCGAAGGATAGCTCCTCGAAGGATACTGTTGATCCTTCGAGGTACTCGAAAGATATGCTTCGATTGTTAGACCTCGAAGGATCATCCTTCGAGGTCATTGCTGATCATTCGAACATCATGTCATCGATAGATGATCCTTCGGACCATCTATCGGATCCTTCGGACAAGACCTGCTGTGTATGGGTATATATACCCATGCAGTGTGTTGAGTTAGATATAGATGCACAGACAGAAAGATACCGAGAGATAGAGAGTTTCTTGAGAGCATTCTGTCCAGAACTCACACACACCATTTGAGAGTTTGTAAGTTATATTTGTAAACATTGTGCTTGTAACCGAAACCTTCATTTGCATTAATACAAGTTGTGTTAATCGGTGAACCCGAGTGTGTTGTGTTTGTACTTGCTTAATCCCGGTTTGCTCGCTAGCTTGGATTCCGCACTCGCTAGTGGGTTAGTATAACAAGGTTTGAGGTTCGTCATCCTCCGACAAAAAGGGACCTACAATGATTGGGCCGTACGTTAAAACAAAACACATCCTACAAACACAAACAAATCGGACTTAATAAGCTAGTGGGCCGCGAAACCGACTTGGGAAACTGAGCAATGCAACCGAGTGGGCTGGGCCAGATAGGCCAGCCAACTCCTTCAGTATATAATATAGGTTAGGTCACACAAAAGCTTAAGAGGCTTGCTAATTTGATTCACCTACTGATGCGTTGATAGAGTGACTGGATGACTCGAACTACATGCTGCAAGTACAATAAATGTGTGATATATAAACAATGTGAACGTGAATTAATTATGCATGGGATGTGTGAATTATGTGCATGTGAAACTGATTGTTATTAGTAATCACAATAGGGACTAATTGACCACTTTTGTTAAACGAGTAACTAATCTTACCGAGCAAACCAAGGTGAGTTCACTACTCTTTTTCCAAGCATGCATCCCGGGGAGGGTATCGGGTAATGTTCCGGGGAGGAACGCTAGTTTATTGGGATGTTTGTTATTATACTCAGTTTCTATCATATAAGACCCCTTACATCTACCGACAGTTGCCGGGGAGACAACGACGTTATTAGTGGATAGCGCTATTAGGTTTGGCACCTGTCACGGCCCCAGCCCCGGTTTGACCCGGTCAGGAGCCGCGGGACAGGAACCCCGTGGTACTTATTTATGTAATTAATGCGACAACGGAAGATTTTAACAGGATCTTTTTAAAACTTGAACTGCCCGTTTTTGTTTATTTCATAACTAGGTTTTCACCCGGGATTGCTTCCCGGGCTCGAGAAAATTATTTACATTAATTATGAATTACTTACATATGAACAAAATAATACAAACAAATTGATTGTATGTGTATAAATCAAATAAATTCAAAACAAAGTGACATAATTTATTCAAAAGTATGTTGATTAGACAAAATGAATTCAAAACACTCACTTTTAGACATAAAATATTGGCATATATCTTTTTTTAGCGACAAACAAAATCTTTATTAATATAGGGAAAGCCGAAAGCTTAACCCAAACACCAAGGTATTTACATCATACATATTACATTCCACTAAACGTATCATTACACTTTGAGCGTTTTCCATTCCTCCTAACCAAGTGCATTCATTCTTGCTCAATTTTTAATCCATAGGAATGCAAGAACTTTGACCTCTTTGACTATTTTCTACTAGGATGCCTACTTTGAGGGCTAAATCAACCCGGCACATTAAGTACTAAAGTCCCCACTATAGATCTATGATAAATAACATTCATCAACCAACTATTACACGTACCTAAACCAGTGTTACACGTACCTGAAGGTAGATTAAGTCATTAGAAATTGGTTCACCTCCTAGACTGTTCTGACTTGTTTCCTGCATCATTGGAAGAGGAATTCAAAACTAAAAGTCAAAAGCAATATAAAGGAACTTCAAACACAAAATTTAACAGCTAATCAAGTTATAGGGGAGTAGGGAACCAAATTACTTTCAACAATAAGAGTCTATTAATCAATAAAACATTATTGAAAGAAGATTTGCTAATTAATACATATGTTTTTTTCTCAAGATATTAGCATACTCTAAAAATAATAATAATAATTCACACATTAGTTAACACATGGGCCATAAATTTTAGTGTCTTTTCTTTTCTTTCATTATAGTTATTATATCTTCTAGATCAAAAAATCTTATATCCATCAATTTTTCTTTTTAATTTGGCATGCTGGTCCAGTGGCCTGTTATCACTTAAACACAACCTAAACCGACCGATTTCCAAATTAACGGGACAAAATTGAATCAATGTGTACATAACTACATAAGTAAGAAGTATAAATTTACTTATTCCAAACTAAATAATTTCGATTATTTGTTAAATATATAATTCATAAGCACATGGTTCGTCCAATATTCAATTTAATTTTTTTTAATGGCAACGCTTACATACTCCTTCAAAATTACACCAAATAAATCAAAATCTACTATTTGCTTGGGATTGAACCCAAGACCTCTCATTAAGAGGCAAGAGGCTCTACCAAGTGAGCTAGCCCCACATTGGCACTAATTCAATTTTATTAAAAACCCAATTTGCTAACACAAATAATATGATAGCGACATACCTTTTCACATAGGTCATTGGTTTTGTTATGAATAAGAAACCATTAGGCTGAATGAATTGCAAAAAAAATAGACACCATAGAGCTGTGAATATTAAAATGGAAAAGAAATCACACATTTGACCCGTTAACAATATAACGTAACCCAACTTGAATCATTTGTGCATACCTGAGGATAAGGTACTATTCTATATACAAACAGAACGAAAGGGCTTGGTTCAACAATTTTAATAGTCTTGCATATATAATCATATAAAAGAGGTTAAATAAGTAAATAGAAATAATTATGGATGTATATGTAAAAAAAAAACTATTACTTCAAAATAGCACTGAGAACTATCACCCAAAACAGATTGAGCCCGCCCAAACCACCAATCACTGCCCCCTCTCTATATCAAAAAGAAAATTAATAATATTAAAAAAACAGAATTTAACAATCGTATTCAAAACTTTGTTAAACAAATAATGAAATAGTGTCCACCTACCTTAAGAAAAGCGAAATTAGGCACATAGGTTGTCAAAGACGCAAGGCGCATAGGCCTCACCCGGTGCCTAGGCACAAGGCGCAAAAAAAAGTGAGGTATTTTTTAAGAAAAGCGCATATAAAGGAAAAATTTATAAAAACATATTATGCTTTGAAAATTAAATATCATAATATAGTTTATATAAATAAACTTATTTTTAAAACATTAAAAGGCCACTGGATAAAAAAATATCGCAATAGCAAAGAAAAAGCCCTAGAAATATATAAAAAATCAAAAGAAAGCCCAAGAAATAATAAAACCCAACAATAAAACCCTTAGGGTATCGGTAAAAATGAAAAGATAGTGCCAGTAGAGAAAGATGCAGCGTACAAGAAAACACTATCAGGTGGTGATTATAGCATCGTTTAGGTTTGTTGTCTTCTTGTTTATCGCCTCATATCCAATAAACCCTCGCCTCTACCTCGCTTGCGCCCAGCTCTAGGCGAGCACCGGACCATGGCTTTTACAAAAAAGACGCAGATTGGTGTCTAGGTCACCACCAGGCGCTCTAGCCTAGCTGCGCCGCGCCTCTGCGCCTAGGCGCGCGCCTAGTGCATTTTTGACAAAATAGTATGAACCAATTACTTTTGACAACGGAATATAACATCGTATAAGTTCCATGTAAACACCTTGTAAATGTTGGAAAAAAAAAACATTACACAACAATGAATTAAGTAGCAGCCCAAAGAAACAAACAAAGTTATGCAAAAAAGGAGATCACCATAGTTAACAAATTACTTGTCTTGCGCTGAGAACTTGAATATCTGTGTATTCATTGTATATCAAGAAAATCAAAACACGTACATAAACACACACACATATATATAGTATAATGTCTACTTCTTCTTGCTCCAATAGATGCTGAATATTGACAATTAAAGATAACAACATATGAATTTAAAAAAAAATAAGAATGAAAGTAGTAAATAAAAATGAAGCTTACCATAGTGAGGCATGTGAAGGCCAGCTTAATCGGTTGTTTTAATCACTTTTAAATATTTGTTTACAACTTCTCTTTGCTTCATAACAGGGAAGTGCTAAAAGAATTATTCTCCTTTCTTTGAGATTTTCATAACCATTATCAGGTATCTTTAGTATTCCATTTCGAGCTCTGAAATTATGATTGTCAATTGGCCAACAATAGTTATCTGATTCACTGCAAACCAGAACAAAGAGAAAAAGTCTACTAATAATTAGATTAAACCAAACCGTTAGTTTGGTGTCATTCCCAAAAGCCGTCCGTAGTTAACAATTTGCTCCAAAATTTTCATTAAAACTGAAACCAAACTAAACCATAAGCACAGAACAAAAACTGCGTGCATATGCTTCTTTTGGAAGAGAAAGTTAATTAGTGTCATCTAGCTCATAAACCTCGTCTAATTGTGTATAGCAAGCAAAACCATCTTACAAAAACATTATCATTAAAAAGTTTTATGCAACCATGTTATAAAGCTAAACAAAATGAATATATCCTAAAAAGAAACGTGAGAGCATGTAGATCAAATTGTGTGATTTTCAAAAAAAAAAAAAGAAGAAGAACAAATGTTTCGGAATAGTTTTGTGGCTTCAAATTGAAATCATTTCAATATTCCTTATGTCACTTTAACAGAGGGCATCTTTCTTTGGGAAAACAAAAAATCCCAACTTTTGATCACATTTTAACTGTAGTCATGAAAACCTACACCCTTTCAACTTTTTTCGTCACCGTTGCACAAGAAACCTTTAATGAACAAAATATTCAAATAACAAATAACAAATAACAAACAACAAATATCTATCTAATCAAACCCATCTTCAATAAACAAACAACAAAAATATCTTTAAAGAAATCCTAATAGTTCTTACATTCCATATGTCAATAATAATAATAATCATACATTCATGAATGCAATAATAAAATACCTCTTAAAGGAATGACCGTCATTAAGGAATCTGAGATGAGGGTTTTGAAATAGCACAAGCGATTCAGAGAGAATGAGATGCAGGTACAAGAAGAAGAAGCGTATGATACTTTAATGTTTCAGGAAAGCGTATGGTAGAAGCTTCAAGCCAAAGAAAGAGGGAGGCTAGGGTTTCAATCTGAATCAATTTGATCTTCTTTCGTTATTCTTCGCATCAATCGCTGGACCGAATTCGTATTATTGATAATGCAAAGAAGAATTTTTGCAATTGATAATGGGGATGAAAGAAGGATGGATTGGAAACATGTGACTCGTACGGTTTCTTGTGATAATAGATAATTATATAGGGTCCGAATACATGGGTTCGGGTTGCTCAAAACAGGGTCCGCGTGGAAGGAAAAGACCGAGCTCGTTTTCCCGCCAAAATCATTCCAAGAAGCCCTAATATCATGCCACATCAGCCCAAATTTTCTTATTTATTATATATAATAGATTTCAGGATAAAACCCCGTAATTTAAAATATAGTGATTTCACTGGGAAATCTTTATTTTACTAAACATGTTTCTTTATTTGTATTGAGCCATTTCCTTACACACTGTTTATTTTACAGAAGTTTTTTTTAAGTTATTTTACAGAGTTATATTTTTATTATTATACAACTACAGCCTCCCAACCACACTATCTCTTGTCAACTGGCTTTTTAGAAGTGACGTTCCCTCTCGTTGTACTTTCAGGAGATTTGTTCTCCCACCTCACGAATCCTATTCCCTGCACTCACCAGCTCCTCGCCAAAATGGCGGAGTTCAGCTAGGTTCTCATTGCTCATTGGTGGGTTTGGTATAGGTTTTGGGTCGAACTGAGGGAAAAAGGTATAAGACTATTTAGTAGGTTTTGGAATTGCCAATCGTTAGTCCACCACTTGTCCATTTCTCCTAGTGGTTGGGTGTGGATTAAAGGTTCTAGAATAGCTGGTTCCAAATTTATAGGAAGATGGGTTTCAGCAGGATAAGGGTAGAGGTTGTTGTTGATAGGTCTAATGACATCACAACTTTCCAGTATGCGATCTAATTCTTCTTTTAATGGTAATTCCTCAATTTGCTTAGAACTCTCCCTAATTTCTATTCCTTCTTGCCTAGAACTTTCCCCGATTTCTCTTCCTGCTTGCCTAGAACTTTCCTCGATCTCGATCCCTTTTCCTTTATCCATGGGATTTTCTATTTTGGGAATTTTCCTAGTCGCTGGTTTCCTCCTGCGCACACGTCTCCATCCTACAAATCTTCTACTTTTATTAGGCTTTGATTTCTCCGGAGGTGGAGCTTGAAATTCCATAGGTTCCTCTATATCGGCAAAGTAACCAGTAAAGTCGTTGGAAACTTGTACTTTCACCGGATAAAGATTGAGATTCTCTAGGGCATCAGATAACTCATTCATGTTGTTTAGTATATATGCAAAAATGTACAAAAGGCTAAGTTAAAATTTTATAATAAAATTTCATAGATAACTATTCAAGTATTATTGCATACCGTGTGATAAATTTTATACAAAGGACAACTGAAATTTAAAACATACTAGGGTTTTTGTAAACTTATTTATTTACTGGGTAATATTTTCTTTAGGGTTTCTGGATTGTAGATGATAGGAGTGCTAATACTGGGTCAGGGTGTTGGGAGTATTAAAGGTTAGCATTTACTGCTACAGTAGCTAATATATAGAGATCTGTCCATTTTTCATCTAACTCATCTTCCCAAGGTGGTTTATTGCTTATTTCATGTGTTTCCTTAGGAATTACTTCTTTTGGTTGTGGCTTCTTTATTTTCTCTTGGCTTTTCATAATAATCAAATTTCTTTTCTTTGGGGTAAGTGGATTCTCATATTGTGCCTTACGGACAAATATTCCTTCCTCCTATCTGCTGGGTATTTTGAGGAAGTTCCATTCTCTTTAGGTGAAGTTTCTAATTTAAGATAGATGGCCGGAAGTCTTTGTTTACCCATACTGTAACTAACAAATAGTCAGTTAATAAAACACATAATCACAGAATGGCAATCAGAAATTTTAAGTATTTCTCAAATACTTAAAAGGCTTAAATCAGTGGCTCTGATACCACCTTTTTCCTGTCACGGCCCCAGCCCCGGTTTGACCCAGTCAGGAGCCGCGGGACAGGAACCCCGTGGTATTTATTTATTTAATTAATGCGACAACGGAAGATTTTAACAGGATCTTTTTAAAACTTGAACTGCCCGTTTTTGTTTATTTCATAATTTCAGGATAAAACCCCGTAATTTACAATATAGTGATTTCACCGGGAAATATTTATTTTACAAAACATGTTTCTTTATTTATATTGAGTCATTTCCTTAAGCTTGTAGTGCTTCACGACACTTTTCCTGGATCACAACAGATCACCTGAAACATGTTTGAAGAAGGTTTTGTCAGCGGGGAAATACTGAGTGAATCATTCTTTTTGTTAAAAACGATGCATTGTTATAATTTACAGTATTAAGAGCGATTACAATGTTTCTATTTATCAACCATATACCCACGGTATTTGTCACTCGACCACCTATTGGCTACCTGGTTGTCCAAAGGTGTCTGTGACTATGGTCATATCACCCCTTGGCTAACCCGTTGTCCAATGGTGACGGTTATCAAGTAATGTATACAAAACCCCACATACCGGCTGTAACTTGGTGATTACAAAGACTTAATCCCTGTAATTATAACTTTGAAAATAATTTGTAGGTTTGTAAAACAGTTGATAAAAAGAAAATGACTCACATTGCAGATTTATACGGGCAGAGCTTAGCCTATTGATTAGCCTGTTAACCTAATATAAATAACAATGCACACGAACCAGGTCAGTAACTAATACAGATTTACGATAACTCACGAGATTAAACCCTCACAACGAATGACAAAGTGCAATACTTAAACATCCATCGAGTTTACGACGAATGACAAAGTATAAACCCTAATTTGAGCAGCACTTAAACATTCATCGGATAGTTTCAATCGATCGGACATTGAATCGTAGCAGCGATCGTGTTCATACCCGGTATCGTAGCAGCACCTCGCTATATTAATTGAATTTTCGACTTTAGAGCAGTGTACTTTCGTTTTTGTTTGTGCATGCATCTGTCGACTTCGTCTTGTATCAAGCCTTGGATTATATTGTATAGATCAGGGCACGTTACACGAGAAAATAGAAGAGTTTAGGTTGTATATAGGCTAATTTCGCTCCTAGAGTCATGTGGATATGATTTCGCTCCTGATGACTTGTGTCATCTCGGGCGAAATCAGTAATCTGTTACCTTGTATTCCATACCGAAGTGCTGCCGGTGTGAAGTTTGAATGTAATCAACGTCAGATCAATACAATCAGTGAATTAAATAAAGATTTAGCTATTTCTACCTTTGTTTCTTGTTTTCCGCACCTGAAACGAAGTTAAACTCCTCTGAACGACTCATTCGGGTTAGCATAACGATCCTACAACTGGTATCAGAGCCAGTTGGAGGAGTTCTGCAGTTTACAGCCATATTTGATTGAAAATTCTTGTTTCTACACCTTCTTTCATCAGTTCAGGAAGTTTTATCGGACAAAACCGGATAAAATTTTCACAGATTGTACAAAATTGGACACAGACAAATCCTAGAAAGTTTCATAACTAAAATCGGATTAAAAATGGACCAAAATGACCTCCGAGCTGATTTCGCTCGAACTGGTCTTGTCTGATTTCGCTCGTAATTCAGACGTGATTTCGCTCCTAGCTGCCAAAAGGTGTGATTTCGCTCCTGCAAACAGTCTAATTTCGCTCCAGTGTTACAAGTTCCTTATTCCGCTTCTACAAACACCCTGATTTCGCTCCAAAATTTGATCTGATTTCGCTTCAGGGAGACATCAAGCCTGATTTCGCTCCAATCTGAATTTGTTAATTTCGCTCCAGATAACAGAGTTCTGATTTCGCTCCTAAGTGTGTGCTTGTAATTTCGCTCCAAAGTGACAGTGTTTGATATACGTGCATTGAAAAATGGATAACGAGTTCTACAATGCGTTTGCAACTTCTTCGACTCCGGCTGTTATTGCTCAAGCCATGAATTTGGAAAATGAGACAGGAACTATACAAAAGCCCCCGAAACTGATGATTATTGAAGAATACTATGGGTGGAAAGACATATTCGAAAACTGGGTTCAGGCAAACCGTCTAAGGTCTTGGGAATGTATTCTGAAGAAATATGTGTTTCCACGAACAGATTTGCAAGTTATCAAAGAGTTATCAGAATTCAGTGATCAAGAAAGGAATATGTATAAAGCTGAGAAGATGATGATAAGTTTGCTTCAGCAAGCCATCAAAGAAGACATCTTCATTCTACTTCAGCATGACAAGACATCGAAGTCAATCTG
The DNA here is from genome assembly GCF_002127325.2 of Helianthus annuus. Classification (NCBI taxonomy): domain Eukaryota; kingdom Viridiplantae; phylum Streptophyta; class Magnoliopsida; order Asterales; family Asteraceae; genus Helianthus; species Helianthus annuus. The sequence continues at coordinate 31,628,780 of NC_035435.2, forward strand.
GGATGCTCTTCGGGTTACGTTTGAGGGTAGTGAAAACATGATTAAGAGCAAGAAGGCGTTGCTCAAGAAAGAGTTTGATCTGTTCAGTAGTCTACCGGGAGAAGATACGAAAAAGCTGATCGAACGATACTGCCACTTAGTGCGATCCATGTCAATGCTCAGTATTACAAAAGATCGGGAAGAGTGGGTTGACAAGTTAGCCATTGCTTTACCACAGAAAGAGTGGGGAACTTATTTGATGATCGATTCTGAAAAATACCGGTGTCTATGATGGATTAACGATTTCTCAGTTTATCGAGAAGATTGAAAGTTAGGATTTGGAACAGCAGAAGATCGCGAGGATGAACAGTCCACAAGTGGTCAACAGGATGTAAAGATGTACTACATAGGTAGTGTTCCAGTTTCGGAAACTGAGAGAAGTCAAAAAATTCAGACTGCTTTTAGTGCTGAAGATTCAACAGAAAAGGTTGATCAGGGTTCAAACAAAAGCAGCAGCGGATTCTCTTCATTTCCGAGTGTCAATCCGAAATCCTATGCTCACAAAGGAGGATTACGATCAGATAGACGCCGAAGAGATGGAACTGATGGACATTAAATGGTGTTTAGCGAGTGTTCTTAGACGAGCTGAAAAGTTTAAGCTGATTACTGGGAGAAATGACTTTCTTGATGCACATGTTTCTACTTTAGGTTTTGATAAATCTAAAGTTACTTGTTTTCGTTGCAGGGAGAAAGGTCATTTCAAGCGAGAATGCAAGAACAGAGAAGCTAGTGGAGCTCAGAATCCGTTTGGAAAAGACGATTACTACCGGAAAGCCATTTATCAGCAAGTTGGTCAACAACAGCAGCAAGAACCACAGGTGGCTCATGGTAGAAGAATCGAGGATTTAAAGAGAGCGTGTTTGGTTGATTTTAACTGGAACAATTACATATCTCCTGATAACAAAGCCTGTTTAGTAGATCAAGATGATGAAAAGTTACCTAAAGGCTTCAGCTGGGATATGTTTGTTGATGAAAAGGGAGATTTTAAAGCATTCATTGCAAAAATTGTGAAAGAACCTGATATGTTTACTGCATGGATGAAATCTATTGGTGAAACTGTAAAGTCTGTTGCATCTGATGAAAGCTCAGAAAATGCTGATGGAAACTCACAAAGTTCAGATGAGAGTGTACAAAGTAATGCAAGTTCAGAAAAAGAAGCTAATTTTGATCAAACACCATCTGTTTCTGACTTATCGGGTGACAATTCTGAAAAATCTGTACAGTTTGATCAGTCACCAACTGATGATAGCAGTAGTGATGATGAGGAAGAAAAACACATTAACATTGCAAAATCTCATCTATCTCCTGAAAGTTTTCATTTCTATTTTGCAGGTCGCCTGGAAAAACTGAAGGAGAAACGAGCTGCAAAAGAACAACAACAAATGAAATCTGTAAGTGTTGTTCAAAATGAGAAAGTTGAAAGTGTTGCTGAGGAGATTGAAGAGACTGAGCAGATTAATGAAGCAGAAAAGGTGACTGCAACAGAAAAAGTGATCGAAGCTGAAAAGATTATAGAAGTTGAAAAGATCATTGAAGTTGAAAAGATTGTTGAAGTCATCAAGCCTTGCACAAAGTGTTTGGAATCTTGCAAGGAATGTGCAGTAAAAGATGAGATGATAGCTGAATATGAGAAGAAGAAAGAGCAGTTGTTGTTCAATCTCAACTATGTGAAAGAATCTTATGATGTCTTGAACAGAACAGTGACTGGTCTTCAGAAAACAAACTCAGAACGAGAACAAGCATTGACCACTACAAGAAAATGAGGCTATTGTAACTCCAGTAAAATGTTGCATTAGGCCTGATGCAACCTTTTATCTGGGGCTGCATTAGAAGCAGTTGCATTAGGTTTAATGCAACCTTTTCAACACCTAATGTAACCTTTTTTGAAAGTGTTGCATTTACTAATCAATGGAAACCTTTTTAGTATGCAACTTTTTTACATTTTAATGCAACTTTTATTATAGTTTAGTTACGAAAATGCAACTTTTTCTACACTCAAATGCAACTTTTTGTATACTTAAATGTAACTTTTATTATTGTTAAATTACAAAAAGGCAACCTTCTTCTAGACTTAATGCAACCATTCTTATAGTTTTAAAAGAAAAAAGGCAACCTATTTTATAGCAAATGCAACTTTATAACGTAAATTCAATTGCTATTAATCAATATGCACCCAATCGCACCGAAACAATAATCATTGATAGTCAAATAGTGTACTTAAACACACTTGTCCAGACTCAAATAACAATATAGTTAACACAATGTGTCAAGTAGAATAAACATTCTACTTGTCTTGATTTTCGGTTGGTAGTTGCTTCATAACCTCGCTTCCAAGCTTTGTCGTTGGCTGTCAATATCTTCTCATATAGCGTCAAGTTCAACCTTTTTTTCTTTCATAAACTTCAATCTATTTGCACATTTCCAACAATTGGTTTTCTCAGCTTCAACGTTTGCTTTCAATAATTCCACTAGCCCCTTCAAAAGTCTCTTTGCACATTTTCAGCAACAGGTATCCATTGCCTTGAGTGACACCCATGCCAAGCTGTTAATACCAAGCAATAATGCTGCAAGTTCATGAATAAAGACAATATTAGCAAGTAAAACAGAAATCAGTATATACCTATAATTCTCGCTAGTATTTCATATTAATGACGGATGTAAAAATGATCAATGCTGATGTTATGAGCTCATAACATAGTTGAACTTACCTTACGGCGGTGTCTGAACAACCCGATGTCTAGACATGCTAGTGCACCATCACTTGAGTGAACTCTATTCCAACAGTCTGAGTTAGAGTCAAAACCAACACCGGTAATCTGCAACATCTATGTAAGCATGTGACGTAGCTAGCTCTCTACATGTACAAAAAAACATATATATATATATATATATATATATATAGGAAGGTTAACATACATCACGTACGACAGGTAATTACGCACGTTCATTTTAAAATCACGCACGTTATAACTCAAAAATACAAAATCACGCATCTTGAAACATAATAATCACGCATATTGAAAACATTAATCACGCATGTTATATAACAAATCACGCACGTTGTTGTACTTGAAGTACGTTAAGCCGTAATGTATGATATACTTTTTCTATATATATATATATATATATATATATATATATATATATATATATATATATATATATATATATATATATATAGGGGAAGGTTCATTTGAGAAGAAAATTTTATTGAGAAGAAAAAGAATAAAAGAGTATAATTGTAAAACATTATTTTGGCACTAATTAGAGGTTTTAGTAGGCGTGAAGCGTGAAACATCGAGAAAGGACTTGATATGATCACAATGTTGCCTCATTTAAAAACAAGTGGAATCCTAAAATGACATTATTCGTAATAAACATCGGTTTAACAATCACATAAACGATGATCATTTAAGAAAACAGTAATTACACACCCGACAGTCCAGTAACCATTCCACTGTGCTAGCCTGCTAGGTTAGGTTTATACTTTATATAGCAATTTCGATTAACGAAGCATACAACAAAGCAATGCAATGCAACTAAAATGTGCCCAAACTACTGTTTTCCCTTTCAAACTTCAACAACTCTTCGCACAAACACAAATTCATATACTCACAGAACACACTCATAGCATACAGATATGCATGTATAATTCTAGATCAACAAACTTTATCCTTTAAAAGAAAAAAAAACTAATATCATCTCTGATGATCACTGTACACAATTCTCAAATCAATCAATACACAAAATTCAACCGCGTAAACTCATAATCAACAACTGAATCAAACTAAGCTCCAAACACATTAATCACAACGATAACAACCACAAAAAAAAAAAACGAAAACATCGTAGAATTGTTAACCGCTTGAAGAATTACCTTTCATTCAGACGCCAAATCCTCCATACCTAGCCAATCATGTGTTCGAACAGCAATGCAAGTACCTACACGGATGAATCGAACGAAAATGAATTGCAATTGCGGTAAAAATTGGAATAAAAGTGAATTAGGGATCGTGAATTGTGCGTGTTGTTTTGGGGGTTTAGTCTTTAGTGTGTGTAATTGTGATGATAATAATATTATTATAGTAATGTATCGTACTTGTGAGTTGAAAATGAAGATTAGTGTTCAAGCTTTGAGATTTCCAATCGAGTGGTCGAAAACATATATACCTAAAAAAATTATAAAACAACAGGGTCGAAAACGTATATATCAAAAAAATTCTATATGAAAACTACATGCCGGACACTACTGAGCGAAAAGTTTAAGGGTCGGGCGCCCCTCTCGGCCCCCACAAAGCTACGCCCCTGTTGAAGATAACGAGTGGTGGCAAGTGTGCAGCGTTACGACAATAGCTTGGTGGTGGCCGGAGTCAAATGAGGGTTTTTTGGGAATGGGAGAGTTTTCAGTTTGCCGTGAATTTATACTCACTTATTTTTTTATTTGTTTTTTAGTTGTTTTTAACCTATATTTCTTAGTTGTTTTTAACCTATTTAAGTATCAATCATGTGGGGATAGCTGAAGATATTCTCTCTTACTCTTGTTTTTTGTGTCGCTAATGCACTTCTCTTTTTTTAAACAATAACCCAGCTAATTTAACTTTATATTTTATATTTTTTTAACTGTAGCTGCTTTAGATTTTTAAACAATTAAAAAAAATAACTAAATTATATAAACAATACTTATATAACTAAGGATTATTATTAGCATTGGTGATAAGGACTAATACTAACATTGCTAGAAATAATTAAATAAACATAATATAACATAATACTTTTTGTTTTCATCTACTTGATACCGTGTACATTTGAATGAAATCTTATAAATAATAGATGCATTTAAGTTTCAACAATTCAACCTTTTTTAAAGTAAGAGTTGCGTTAAAATTTTCGTAATGCAACCATTCTAACAAATGTTGTAAATTTCAATAAAATTTGCAACCTTTTAATAAAAAAGTTGCATTTTTAGTAAATTCGTAACTTTTTAATAAAAAAGTTGCAAATCTAATATCATTTTGCAACTTTTTATGAAAAGGGTTGCATTAGATCTTCTAATGCAACCTTTATGTTCCATGATGTTGCATTAGAGTCAAATGCAACTCATCTGAGAAAGGTTGCTTGTAAAAAGTTGCATTAGGCCTATTTTCTAGTAGTGGACAATGATGAATGTTGTTTTGATGTCGAAGCAGAAAGCTATAAATTTCTACATCGAGGAGAGTGCAAAGTGGAAATAAGAGTTGGAAACTGAGAAAATCGAAAATGAGAGAATCAGACGTTTATTGCAAAGTTATTCTAGTTCTGATTATCTTATTGATAGAATTTATCCGACTGTTGCAGGTATGGAAGCTTTCCAAGATGAGAAGCCGAAGAAGAAAGATACCGGTAAGAAACCGACTGTTAGCTATAACAAGTGTCCGCCTCCGATCTGGGAAGGGTATTCTCCAAGAAAACCAAACGAGGAGCAACTTGAAAAAGCAGTCAATATAAAGCTAAAAACCAACACAACTGATGAATTACCAGAAAACATTGACGTCATATTCACCTCGTCTGACACTGATCATGAGTCTGCGATAATAAAAAAGGTGGTCGATCAGGTGTTAGATACTGATGAGGAGTGTGAGTCAAAGTCAGAGTCTAGAGGTTCATGTCCGTTAGTCAACAGTCCAAAATCGTCGGTTAAACGGTCTTACCGTAAAGAATTTTTATTATCAAAAGCAAATTTGAATGATGAAACATTTGAAGTAGTTTATACTTTGAGTGATTCTGACAAATTATATTACAACAAAGAGTTTCCTATAATGAGTGTTAAAACGGAATTGATTAACAACAGTTTCAAATTAATAGAAATTAATATTCTAGAATTGAAAGTTTTGAAAAATCTTGAAAAACCTAAACCTTACACCTCAAGAGTGCAACAGCGTTTAAACAAGAAAAAGGGTTACAATTCTGGTCCTGGTTTTCAAAAGAAACCAAACCAAAATCATAGCTACAAAAAGAAAGGTCTTGGTTTTATTCCACCAAAAAATTATAAAAATGAGAAAAATTCTAAAACAAAAACAGAATTTGTTTCAGGTGGAAGTTCAGAAGATGAACAGAAGAAACCGTTCTGGAAACAATCGAACCAGGAGTTTCTTGCTGAGAAGAGAAGGAATGGAACTGGAGTGTTTCATCCAAGAGAGACTCGCACCTGTTTCAAGTGTCATGAAGCTGGACACATTGCATGGAACTGTTCGAAAAATGTCAAAACAAAACAGAGAGTTTCTGAGAAATTAAAAGAAAAAGTTGTTGATGTTGAACCACCAACTGAAAAATTCAATATTTTTGAAAATTCTATTCATGAAGTTGGTGAATGTTCTAAAAAGAATGCTTACAAAAAGAAAGCTGAAAAAAACCAAGTTTGGGTTGTTAAAAAGGTTGATAAGAAAGTCGGCGATGAATCTGGTTCCACAAAGCCAGATCAGCCGCAAGTTGACGTGAAAATTTCAGTGACTGATGATGATTTTCCATCACTGAAGTTTGAAGAAGTTAAGCAAAAAGTTGGTAAGGTTGAGATCTCGGATCAGTTTTACTCCGAGAAAAATGAATTTGATATCGAGAAAACATTCAATGGGAGTGTTAAGAAAATTTTTGGGAAAATGCTTAATGGGAAAGCAAAAGGGGTTAAAGATTTTTATGCAACTAAAAACGCAACTTACAACCCTACTGCGCAAGAATTGAAAACCATCAAGTCTGAGAAGACATGGATGGAAGTTTGTTTTCCTTGAAGTCTTAGGACTATGCCGGAGATCCCAAGTTTGTAATCGAGGATCAGGAATCGGCATCATTCGTGTTAAATGAGTTAGTGTGAAAGTTTTTTTTTGAAATTGTTGAACTTTTACAGGTTGAAGGACTACGCCGGAGCTTCCAGGTTGGTAATTGTGAAGCAGAAATCGGCATCTTCAAGTTGGTAAAATGGTTAATGTAGATGTTGATTCCTACATGTGACCAAATGTTTTTGATATACTTACAAGTGGTATAGAGGTTGCTTAATTGCAAAACGGTAAATCAGGGACATTAAGTTGTACTTGATTTACTATACCTGATAAAACGATGAACAAGATGATGAACCATATCCCCGATCTTTACAAGTGGTAAACCTTCAAGTGCCTACAAGTGGTAAAACAAATTCATTTTCCGGAAAAATCATTTTGATTAAAACAAACTTAAGTGTTTTGAAATCTAAATGAGAAAATCGTTTGTTGAAAGGGGGAGTTCTGATTGTTTATGCCTAGTGAATGACGTTTTGATGCGATTCGATATTGGTTGTCAAGTTTCTGTATAGTTCGTTTTACATTTTGTGTTTCAAGTGGGTCAAAAGTTTAGTTGTTTTCAATTTTTCTTTAATGTGTTTGCATTTTAGGGGGAGTAGAAAATTTCAGAAAATTCAAAAACATTAGAAAATTTGAAAAATCCAAAAACATGATAAAATAAAAAAAATGAGTTTTTGTTGTGAAAAAGAGGAAATGGTAGTACATCAGTGGACTGTCACAACATGCTAAAGAATTGGAAAGTTAAAATGTGATAAACAATCTCACTGCGGATGTGTCAGTAGGTTTTTACACATTTAGTAGATTGTGACGAGATATAAACCTAAATTTTAAAACTTGCTTAAATCGTGGGGAACAACTTCTTGGATATATAGGTAACCCCTGAAATCTTGTTTGAAAGGTCCCTTATTCTGAGATACTAGGTCTTTATGCTCAGTGATATCTGGGGTATTATCCCGGGACTTCTGCTGTATGGAAATACTGACCTAGTCCCCGGATAATGCTTTCTGCATATTCTTTGAAATATAAGCTCGCCCTCAGCAAGTTGATGAAACAATAAAATTGATAGTCACTGCTGTTGTAACAAATGATCCTCTAAAGGGGACACACCAAAAGTCGAAGCCGTCATCTCTTTGCGTATACGGAAGTATCGACCTGAGCTCTCACGGCCCTCGCACCTAACTCCTTTACAGATATCAGCTGTAGTATACTCACCTGTAAGACTGAATATTGGGATCTGGATACGAGAGTATATTCAAGTAGTGGCACGCACGAATAAGCTTAAATGCTTAAGACATTAACATCGTATCTCGGATAAATTGAACTTTGTGTGAAAATTTAAGTGGACAAATATACTGACAAACTAGGTGAATTGTTTAAAGCTTAAAATGAAATAAAGCTTAACGGTGTTGGTGATATGTCTCATAAACTGGTATGATCCTCTTACACGAACTCACAAAATATTTTCTGTAAATATTTCTTTACTGCTTTTACTTTCTTTCAGAAAATCCAAAAAGATTGTGTGTGTGTTTTAGCATAAATTTTGGAAAAATTCAAAAAGATTTTCGACAACTGATATTGAAAAGCTGATTTTCAAAATTCTGAGTGCTAAAGATGATGACTATGTGGTGAGGGGGAGCTTGTGTTCGAAATCAAATCATTTAAATTCTATTTTTACAAGTGTTTCATCATATATGGTTTGATCTGAAGGAGTTTGAGTGTTGGTGCATGCCTCAATATTTGAAATGTTTTAAATTTGTGAAATTTATTGTGAGAAAGAGTTTGTGCAGGAGTCAAGTTGAGCCAGGTTAAATGATCCTGAGACCTAAGCTGAATGAGAGCCAGGTGTCTATCTTGGTACAACCCCCTGAAGAGCCAGGTTGTTCGATGTTGAAAAAGCTTATGTGCTAGAAAGCCAGGTTACGATACCTGAGGACTCTGATCGAAGAAGGCCAGGTTTACGATCCCTGTGGACTCTTGAGACAAAGTATGAGTCAGGCTATCGATCGTGAGCAGAACTAGAGCCAAGTTTTGATCCTGGAAATTAAAAACTGTGAGTTAGTAAGCCAGACAACGATCCTGAAGCAGATGATGCTAAAGAACTAAAGGAATGCCAGTATATCGCAAGGGGGAGTCTGTTGATGAAGATAGATTAAAAGCCCAGAGACTGATCAAGGTTGAAGTTTATCAAGACTCGACATGTTCGACTCGTCAACATCTAAGGGGGAGTCTGTTAGTGCATGCATCTGTCAACTTCGTCTTGTATCGAGCCTTGGATTATATTGTATAGATCAGGGCACGTTACACGAGAAAATAGAAGAGTTTAGGTTGTATATAGGCTGATTTCGCTCCTAGAGTCATGTGGATGTGATTTCGCCCGAAATCACCTATTGGTGATTTCGCTCCTGATGACTTGTGTCATCTCGGGCGAAATCAGGTCACCTATGAGCGAAATCAGTAATCTGTTACCTTGTATTCCATACCGAAGTGCTGTCGGTGTGAAGTTTGAATGTAATCAACGTCAGATCAATACAATCAGTGAATTAAGTGAAGATTTAGCCGTTTCTACCTTTGTTTCTTGTTTTCCGCACCTGAAACGAAGTAAAACTCCTCTGAACGACTCATTCGGGTCAGCATAACGATCCTACAGTTTTGAAAGTTTTCGTCGACAAAGAATGAAAGCCCCTGAGCTAAGCTATTTATAGCTGAAATATGGGGCTGTCGTGGCCCGCGTAAACCTAAGGTTAACACTTACGCGGTCCGCGTGGCCGCCTAGTCTATGCGTAGGTTTGATTGGTCACAAGTAGGGTCACTCGGTAGTCACCACGTGGTCCCGGATACTTATCCGGTCAAACATGAAGTTGACGCGGCCCGCGTAAGGGTCTGGTCATCCTTTACAAGGCTCGCCTGAAGACCATTTTCTTGAATTTCTTATTTTTTATATGGGTTAGGGTTTCAGGGGTCTGGGTTTTCATTTATGGGTTGTTTTAGGGACATTTTTAGAAGTCCTTACATCCTCCCCACCTAAATTAAAATCTCGTCCTCGAGATTTATTGGAATAAGTGAGGATACTTTCGCTTCATTTCCGATTCCAGCTCCCAAGTATATTCGGGTCCTCTCTTTGATTCCCACTTGACTTTAACTAGTACTAGTCATTTGTGTTTGAGAAACTTAACCTTTCCGTCTTCTATCTGTAGTGACTTTTCAACAAATTTCAACTTTTCATTTACCTCTACATCTTGAAGAGGTACTACCAGGGATTCGTCAGATAGACATTTCTTGAGATTGGATACATGAAACACATCATGTACTCCAGCTAGTTCTTCTGGTAGTTGTAAACGATAAGCAACTGGTCCTATTCGTTGAATCACTGGGAATGGTCCTACGTACCTTGGACTCAGCTTTCCTTTCTTACCGAAGCGTACTACTCCCTTCCAAGGAGAAACGTACTTTCAAGAGTACCTTGTCTCCTATTTGAAATTCTAGTGGTTTGCGTCGATTGTCTGCGTAACTCTTCTGGCGATCTCGAGCCGTTTTCAGTCTTTCCTTGATTTGAGTGATCTTATCAGTGGTTTCTTGCACTATTTCAGGTCCTGACAATTGGCTTTCTCCTATTTCTGCCCAACAAACTAGAGTTCCACACTTGCGTCCATACAGTGCTTCGAACGGGGCAGCTTCGATGCTTGAATGATAACTATTGTTATAGGAGAATTCAATTAAAGGTAAATGATCATCCCAGTTTCCACCGAAATCTATCACACATGCCCGGAGCATGTCTTCCAAAGTTTGTATCGTTCTTTCACTTTGTCCGTCTGTTTGTGGATGATATGCAGTACTTAAATTTAGTCGAGTTCCCATGGCTTTCTGGAAACTAGTCCAGAAATATGAAGGGAAACGACTATCTCTATCCTATACAATGGAGAGTGGAACTCCATGTAGGGATACTACTTCGTCTACATACAACTTGGCTAACCTTTCCATGCTAAAGGTTTCCTTCATAGGTAGGAAATGAGCTGATTTGGTTAATCGATCCACAATTACCCAAATCGCATCATTACCTTTTCTGGTTTTGGGTAACTTAGTAACAAAGTCCATTGTTATGAGTTCCCATTTTCATACAGGCATTTCTAATTGTTGAAGTAGTCCTGAAGGTTTCTGATGTTCTGCCTTTACTTGCGAACAAGTTAGACACTTGGATACATATCTAGCTATGTCCTTTTTCATTCCTAACCACCAGAAATTATTTCTTAAACCTTGGTACATCTTATTGTTTCAAGGATGCATGGTATACCTAGATTTATGGGCTTCTTCTAAAATCTTATTTCTTAATTCTCCTTGCTTAGGTACCCAAATTCTGTTCTTATGGAATCTCCAAATTCCATCATTTCCTTGTTCTAACTCTTTTATTCGTCCTTTCATTTCTTCAACATCGTCTTTGATTGCTGTTTCTTGAACTTTCTTTATTTGTTCCATTAAATCCAATTGCAGATTTAATCTAAGAGTACGAACTCGTCATTACTTCTCATGATACTTACGACTTAAGGCATCAGCAACTACGTTCACATTTCCTTCGTGATACTGAATATCACAGTCATAGTCACTTAGGATTTCCATCCATCTTATTTGTCTCATGTTCAATTCTTTTTGCTCAAATATGTACCTTAAACTTTTGTGATCCGTATAGACAGTAAACTTACTTCCGTACAGATAATGTCTCCAGATCGTAAGGGCAAAAATTATTGATCCTAATTCTAAGTCATGAGTCGTATAGTTTTCCTCGTGCTTCTTCAATTGCCTTGATGCATACGCAATTACCTTTTTGCGTTGCATTAATACACATCCTAACCCTAGCTTAGAAGCATCGCAGTAAACTTCAAAATCTTCCGTTCCTTCTTGCAAGGCCAAAATTGGAGCATTTGTTAGCTTTTGTTTCAGAATCTTAAAAGCCTCTTCTTGCCTGGGTCCCCATTCAAACTTAACTGCTTTACAGGTTAGCTTAGTCAATGGCACGGCTATTTTAGAAAAATCCTTAATAAAGCGCCTATAGTATCCAGCTAATCCCAGAAAGCTTCTAACTTCCATGGCTGATTGTGGGACCTTCCATTTGGTGATTGCTTCTATTTTAGCAGGATCTACGTGAATACCTTCATGATTCACCATGTGACCTAGAAATTGCACTTCTTGCAGCCAAAATTCACACTTCGAGAATTTGGCGTAAAGCTTTTCCTTTCTTAACAACGTTAAGATTGCATGTAGGTGCTCACAATGCTCGTCCTGGCTTTTGGAATAAATAAGTATATCATCGATGAAGACAATTACGAATTTATCCAAGTACGGTTTACATATCCTATTCATCATGTCCATGAATGCTGCAGGTGCATTCGTTAGTCCGAAGGGCATGACTGTAAACTCGTAATGACCATACCTTGTTCTGAAAGCAGTTTTAGGTATGTCCTCTTCTTGTACCTTCAATTGGTGATATCCGGAGCGAAAATCTATCTTAGAGAAATATCTAGCTCCCTGAAGTTGATCAAAAAGATCATCAATCCTAGGTAATGGGTGTCGATTCTTAACTGTAACCTTATTCAGTTCCCTATAATCGATACACATTCGCATTGACCTGTCTTTCTTTTTCACAAAAAACACTGGTGCTCCCCACGGGGATGAACTAGGTTCTATGAGTCTTTTACTTAGCAATTCATCTAACTGCTTTTTTAATTCTAGCATTTCTGTGGGTGCTAACCGATAAGGTGCTTTAGCTATCGGTGTAGTTCCAGGAATCAGATGAATCCTAAATTCTACTTCCCTGTCGGGTGGTAATCCAGGTAGTTCTTCTGGGAATACATCGGGGTATTCTGAGACTACTGGGATTTCCTGAAGTTCCTTACTCTTAGTGTTAATGATTACGGAAATCATATACACCATTCCTTGTTTTCTTGAATAACTGGCCAATTTCATTACGGAAATGAATTTCAGTGGCTTTCGAGGTTTATCTCCTGTAATTGAGATTACCTCTCCGGTGGGGATGGCGAATTTCTACGAAATTTTATCACAAAGGATTCGAGCATGGTTGGCTACTAACCAATCCATTCCTAACACTATATCGAATCCGGCTAATTTCATAGGTAATACGTTTGCAGAAAATTTATGGCTTAATAGGTTTATCTTTCCTTCTTGCAAAACCTTATCTATGTTAACAGAATTTCCATCTATCGTTTCGTTTCGACTGTAAAAATCTGCCTAAGATTGGTTAAGGGTAAATTAAGGGCTTGGCAGAATGAAGTATTGATAAAACTTTGGTTTGCACCAGAGTCAAATAATACTTTTGCATACACGTTATGCACTAAGAACGTACCGGCTATCACATCTGGAATGAGTTCTGCTTCTTGAGTGGTCAGCTGGAATGCTCTGGCATTCTTCTTAGTAGCTCCGTCGGTCGTTTTGGCTTTATTGTCTGCTGGTTTGACCAATTTAGGGCATTCGGTTTTGAAGTGCCTAGCTTCTCCACATTTATTACATATTCTGGTCTTTTTCATACAATCTTCCTCATGATGTCCTACAACTTTGCAAAAGTTGCAGGTTTCATTGTATTTTCGAAAATGTTTCTTTCTGCAATTCCCGCAGAAAGGCGGAGTGGAAGATTGCCCGGTTCCTCTCTTCTTAAACTTGCTATTATTACCCACACGAAATCCTTGGGTAATTTTCTGAACCAAATCCTTCTTCCGGTTTTCCTCTCTTGTGCGTACCAGCTCGTCAGTTAGGGTGTTAGCTAATTCTACCGCATCGTCAATAGTGCGAGGTCTCGCAGCTTTAACGATATTACGGATCTCGCCAATTAATCCCCAAATATAACGAGAAATGAGTACCAGTTCTGGCGAAGCCAGCTTTGGTACCACTTGTTTTAATTTGATCTCGGCCCAATACACATTTTGGGCCATCCGCATCTTCACACGTTAGAATCCGATATTACGGATCTCGCCGCATATTACGGATCTCGCTGCATCTTCACACGTTAGAATCCGATGATGTATCAGCTCACAACATGGGCCATCCGAGCCCGCTACACACTTGTTTTAATTTGATCTCGGCCCAATACACATTTTGTGCATGTTAATACTGATTTCGGACCAAGTGAGTGATCACCGGCGCATAGGTATCACCCACTGCCCAATAGACTTGTTGTGTGATTTAAAAGCAATTTATGGCCCAACGAGGTAATAGAGAAATCTGGTGGATCGGCCCACTTGTTTTAGGTAACCGGCTCAACATTAAGTGTACGTAATCCCCTTATATTCCTCTCAATATCAAAAGAAAATAACAAACTCATAAATTCTATCTCTTCCCTGATTTGTGACGGACGTAGGAGACCCCCCCCCCCCTTCATGTTCTTCGTGCCAAGCATTATACTCCGTTTGGATTAGTCTTAGCATCTTGTTTCTTCGGTTAGTTATCTATATTCACGTTAATCTTTATTTGATTGTCGTGTTGTGATTTTAATTAGCAAAAGTGCTATATGATATTGAAAGTGCTATATGATATTGAAAGTGTTATCATCATCTTGACTGTTATGTATATGGACCGAATTATCAATTCTTGGATAATTAGGTGTGTTTGTTATTGACTTGTGCATGCAACAAATAAAGGACTTGTTGGTGCACTTGTGTCTGTACTTTGTCTGTATTCGGTCTGTATGTAAACCATGTCCTTGGTAGTCTGTAAGTTGACCAAGTCAACCATCCTCCGGATTGACTTGGCCAACAGTTGGAATATGTTTGATATGTTTGTCTGGATCGAAGGATAGCCTCGAAGGATACTGTTGATCCTTCGAGGTGCTCGAAAGATATGCTTCGAATGGTAGACCTCGAAGGATCATCCTTTGAGGTCCCTGATCATCCTTCGAGGTGAATGCTCATCTTTCGAACATGTTGTGATCGATAGATGATCCTTCGGACCATCTATCGAATCCTTCGAGCAGACCTGCTGTATATGGGTATATATATACCCATGCAGTGTTGAGGACAGAAGATAGATGCACACAGATAGTCACACCGAGAGATAGAGAGCAGAGAGCATCCTGTCCGAAACACTCACACACTTTGAGAGTTTATAGAACATTTCTGTAAACATTGAGCTTGTAACCGAACCCTCATTGCATTAATACAAGTTGTGTTAATCGGTGAACTTGTGTGTTTGTTTCTCTACTTGCTACTAACTCGGTTTGCTTGCTAGCTTGGATTCCGCACTCGCTAGTAGGTTTGTATAACAAGGTTTAGGTTCGTTATCCTCCGCGAAACAGGGACCTACAAGTGGTATCAGAGCTTGGCTCTTTACCTTGTTTAAAACCGGGTTTTTACAAGTTTTGGTGTGTTGAAACACTTGGTTTTGCACCTGTTTTTACTTGTTTTCTTGCATTTTCTTTGAGTAAAAACGTGTCTAAACTAACCGGGAGTGTTTAAAGTGGGGTTGGGTAACTTGAAAACTTGTTTTTTGAGTAACTTTGTGTTTTCCGGCGAAAGCTCCGGTTAAACTTCCGGTGACTGGTTTGAAGATAAGATTATCCATTTTTGGCATAGTTTATTTCAAATCTTGGTTGGTAAGATTGTTGTCAGCCTGCCATACCCTTTTGCCGAAAGTTGACTTACCAACCAATCACCTTTTCACCAACCCGTCATATCTGTGTCAGTGTGTCAGTGCTCATTCGAAAGATATCCTTCGACATCGAAAGATATCCTTCGACATCGAAAGACAATCCTTCGATCAGTGACAGCTCGATAGATAAACATCTTTCGAGTAGTCCTTCGAAGTTCGAAACATATCTTTCGATCAGGGAATCTTTTCGAAAGATAGTTGTTTTATCTCGAAAGATAAGGATCTTTCAAGTGTGAATCTTTCGAGATTTTGAGTCTTTCGAAGCCAGTGCTCGAAAGTCAACAGTGATCCTTCGAACACTGCTGATTATTCGAACAAGTGTGATCCTTCGGAAGTTAGCTATTCGAAAGATAAGTGTCCGAAAGATAGGGATTTGACTCGAAAGATAAGGATCTTTCAAAGGAGAATCCTTCGAGTTCTTGAATCTTTCGACATCATTGTTCGAGATTCAACAGTAATCTTTCGAGTACTGTTGATCCTTCGAACAAGTGTTGATCTTTCGATTGTGGACAGTTTATTGTTAACAAGTTTCTGTGATTTCAGATCCTTCGACCAGGATCCTTCGGCTGTGTATCTTTCGGATCATTCTTACTTAGCATTTATTTTGCTCATCTATCATGAATCCGAGTTGGTGGGGAAGTCCGGCTCCAGACAGTGGAAAATACATGAATACCAGTCAATCTCCATCATGGGCCGAATCTCCGGTATCTACATCCTCACAAACAAATGCCACTCCAGCTGGTCAATGGGCATTTGTTTCAAATCAAACTCCGAGTATTCAAAGTCTTCTACTAAGCGAAAGTGAAACCGGAAGTTTGAACATGCCTCCAAAGTTGATGCATCTTAATGAATATCCGGGATGGGTTGATCGTTTCCATACATACATTCTTGGTCAAAATACAGAGTTGTGGTTGCGGTTCACTACGGAATTCGATCAATCTATCGAGATTGCTGCTTCTTCGACAGCTACATTTGCCGATCTTCCTGATGATCAAAAGAAGACGTATGACTTAGAAAAGAAAGCATACGCTATTCTCACTCAAGCACTGAGCAAGGATATTTATCATCAGTTCGTCAGTTTCAAGACTACGAAGAAGCTGTGGGATGCATTGAAGACAAGAGGAGTAGGTAATGAAGCCACACGTCAACTACGACGAGATCTACTGAAGAAAGAATTCGATGGCTTCACATGTATGGATAAGGAGTCATTGGGAGATATGACAAGTCGTTTCTATCACCTACTTACTGAGCTGACCAACTTTGAAGTCACAACGACTCCAACAGAGGTGGTAAAGAAGTTTGCCGATGCATTGCCTCCTCAATGGAATAACTTCCTGGAAATCTTGAAGTACAACGGAACGTTGAAAACTACAAATATCAACGATTTCGTGCAGCTTCTGGAGAACAAGGATCAGGAAGAAACGTTGAAGGCAAAGAGAGTTGCAGTGCCACAGAATCCAGAAATGTATTATGGCACCTCCACTACTTCATCTGCAAAAGCCGGTTCACATGCTCCACTTCAAACGGCGTTTGTCACAAGCACGGATATGTATGGCAATCCAGTGCAAGTTCCTGTAAAGCCGCCTCCAACCACAGATCTGTATGGAAATCCAATACAACCACCTCCTCCTCCTCCTGCTCAACAACCACAATATGCGTGTTATGGAGGAACATCATCTGCTGCAGGTCAACAATCAAAGCCAAATACAGTACAGCTTGACACTTCAAGTTTTTCTAAAATCAGTGTAGAAGTAGCTAAGGAACACATGGAGCTGCTTACCACTGTAGTGAGCGCGTACTGTGGGTTGATAGAGGGTCAGATTGGAAACATTAATCTGACACAAGAAGATTACCGGCAGATTGATAAGGAAGAGATGGACTTGATGGATATCAAGTGGGCCTTTGCGAGTGCTGTGAGAAGAGCAAAGGATTGGATGGAAAGTACTGGCAGAACCAGCTTGGAAAGCAAGCGAGACACCAAGTATGGGTTCGATAAGCAAGCTGTAAAGTGCTTCAACTGTGGTGAACGGGGTCATTTCAAAAGGGAGTGCACAAAGCCAGCCCAGCACGGGAATCAAAATCCCTTCAGAAATCGAGGCAACCAGCAGAATCAGAACAGAAACACTAAGCGTTCATTGGTGCCTGCAAATAACCAAACCAACCGAGCACTTGCAGTTCAGGTGGATGAAGGTTGTGACTGGTCAATCCAGTTGGGTGCTGATGCTCCTGATGAAACAGCATGTTTTGCTCAAATTGTGAAAGAGTTGGTTCACACCAGTGGTAGAGAATCTTCTGCCAGTGGTGGTGAATCGTCTGAAGATGAAGACTCTTCTGGTTATAGCAGGAGTGCTGATGAAGAATCATCCAATTCTGGTGATGATTATGTGGGTGAGACATCGAATGCAGCAATCGATGCAGATATTGATGAACTCTTGGAGGAAGCTGCAGCAGAAACTCAAAGAAGATCTATTTTGGTGGATCAAGCTGCTTATACTTCGTCTTCTCTCCATTCAGCCTTTATGGCTAATGTCGACGGTTCATCAAGTCAGGTATGTGTCGATGAACCCACTGCTGTTAATTGTGATGAATGTGCTAGGTTGCATGCTAGATGTGCTGAAATGGAGAAAAGTATGTCTGAGTTGCAAGGCAAACATGATGCTTTACAAGCTAGTTTGTTTGACTTGCAAGACAAACATACTAATGTGAATGAGAATTTGAGTGACTTGCAAAGTAAGCATGACGCTTTGCAAGAAAAATATGATGTGACCTTTCTCCACAATCAGAAATTGACTGTGGATCTCTCAAAATGCACAGAAGCCAACATGTTTCATGAAAACCATGAAAAAGAATTTAAGTCAATGATTGAAACATTAAAGAAAGATAAAACTGAATTGACAAAAATGGTTTCAAGAAAACAGACGGATATTAATTTGTATATCTCTCGTCTTGAAACAATGCAAAAAGAGATGGCCTGTGTGAAAACCGAAAGTGATGCGATCCAACTCAAGCTAGACAGTTATTTGAGCTCTAGCTATGTGTTAGATCACATCATTGATGTTCAGAAGGAAAAGAGAGATGTCACATGCATAGGCTACAAGAAGTGTCCACCACCAGTGAGACATAATTATGACGCCATGCCTGATGAAGAGGACAGAGTTTTCTTTGAACCTTCTGTGCCTCTAGATGTTAAGGAGTTTGCTGCAGGACTCGGATACCAAAAGGAAGTATCCTCAGATTCAGATGTGTCAGCAGATACATTTGTGAGTGCTGAACAGAATCAAGATCCTCCAGTTGTGATTGAGGATGCTGATTCGTCCGATGATGAATCTGATGATACTGTCCCAGCAAAGTCTGATGCGGTAGCCAAAAATGAGGACATACCTCTTGAGAATCACATTCTATGTGATCCCCCTGTTCAACCCGCTAAGACTGTTGCAACTGAGTCCTCATCTGCAGAAGAGCCGGAGAGTGTGAATTTGCTGTACACTCTAGTTGGTGATGATAAAATTTATTCAGACAAAGATTTTCCCATTAAGAATGTTAATCAATCCTTAATCTGCAAAGTCTTTGAGAATTCGACTAGTAAGTTCTTGGGAAAGGCAGGACCTAAAGTTACAGTTACACAGTGTCCTCCTATTCCAAAGGCTGAAATTCGAAAACAATTTGGTAACAAGAAATTACCAACAGTGCCAACACAGCAAAATCACACCAAACCCAAAGGTAAAACACCGGCTCAAGCTGACAAGAAGCCGAACCAAAAGAAGAAGAAAAAGGTTAACTTTGTGAAATCGACGGGAACGGACAAAATTGAAAAGTTTGAAAATCAATCTAACTTAGATTTTGTCAAGAAAGCTTTTGTCGAGAAAAGAAATGAACCAAGTAGTTCAAAACCTAGTACCTCGGGGTCACAAAGTTCAACATCATCGGCTAGACGATCACATGATTCTTCGGGGTTTGTAGAACGAAGATCATGTTTTGAGTGTGGAACCATTGGGCACATTATTAGAAACTGCCCATATCTTCATAAACAGAAAGGAAAGGTTGATGATCCCCATGGCAAAACTGACCGTAAGCCGACTGTTTCCACAAAACAAGATCCCCGCCTTGTAAAAGAAAGGGAAAAGAAACAGAAACGCCAACAGGTCAAGAAAATTGAAAAAGCAATTAAAACTGATGTGGTTCAAAAACTATCTGTTGCTGTAAAACCAGAAACTTCTACAATTTCAAACAATCAAGAAGTTAAAATTTTAAAGAAAGATTCTGGTAAAACAAAACAGACATGGAAACCTAAATCGGTTACTGAATCAGGGGGACCATCACAATTCACCAACCATCAAAGACAAGAAGTGATTGTCATTGATGAAAATGGAAGACCCAAGACCACAATGGCTTGGGTCCCCATCTCCAACTAATTCATTTGAGTTCATGTGCAGGGTGCTTCAGGAGGAACTATCAGTAGTCACTGGATTGTTGATAGTGGGGCATCCAGGCACATGACAGGCGACATAAAGCTTCTCTGCGACGTTAAATCTATTAGAGGAGGTTATGTTGCTTTTGCTGGAGATAAAGGTGGATACATTACGGGTGAAGGAATGATATCTAACGGGATTGTCAGCTTTGACAAGATCAATTTTGTGCAACAACTTGATCACAATCTTCTTAGTGTTTCTCAAATCTGTGACAAGAAATTTTCAGTACACTTTGATGCTAATGGATGTTATGTGCTGAAACCCGGCTTCAAAATTCCAAAAGAATGGATTCTCTTGTCGGCTCCAAGGATAAATGATTTGTACGTCCTTGACATGAGCCAGGCTATTACTACGTCTACACAAGCAACTTGTTTCGTTTCTAAAGCCACAGAAAAAGACACTATCTCTTGGCACAGACGAATGGGTCACATTCACTTACGAAAAATGAATCATTTGGTTTCAAATGAATTGGTGAATGGTGTTCCCCTCAAAAATTTCCATCTTCAAGACGTCTGTGTTTCGTGCCAGAAAGGAAAACAAACGAAGAAGAAGCACCCTACAAAGAAGATCAACACAGTGGCAGTTCCTCTTGAACGTTTGCACATGGATTTGTTCGGTCCTGTCAAGCACAAGAGTATTCGGGGTGATCAATACTGCCTCGTTGTTACTGATGATTATTCTAGATTTTCTTGGGTTGCGTTCATGGCACACAAGAGTGAAACCTTTGGCATTATCAAAAACTTGATCATTCAGATTGAGAATTTGTATAAGTTGAAGGTTAGGCGGATACGTAGCGACAATGGTACTGAATTTAAGAATCATTCCATGGCGGAGTTCTGCACTTCAAAGGGTATTCTTCATGAGTTTAGTGCAGCTTATACTCCTCAACAGAATGGTGTCGCTGAACGTAAGAACCGCACATTGATCGAGACTGCTAGGACAATGTTGGTAGAGTCACAGTTACCCATTCCATTCTGGACTGAAGCTGTGGCCTCTGCATGTTACACATTGAACAGAGTCCTTACAGTCAAAAGGCACAACAAGACCTGCTTTGAGCTTCTTCAAAAACGGAAACCAGATTTGTCTTATCTAGAACCGTTTGGAGCTCCATGCACAATCATCGATCCTAATGGAAAGTTTGGGGCAAGAGCAATTGATGGATACTTTCTTGGATATGCCACCCCTAACTTACGAGTCTGGAATCTAGAGACTAAAAGGGTCGAGGAATGGTCTGAGGTCAGAGTACAAAGGCACACCTTGCCAGTCAAAAATCCGGGCCAACCTTGGATGTTTGAGTACGATGACTTCTTCAATTCGATCAATGTTGAAGCCGTTGAAGAAAATGCTGCGGCTAGGATGTTTTTCGAGAGTGACAATGCAACAGTTTCACCGGTGGTTCGTCCAATTCTTGTGAATCAAGAACCATCTTCTTCAGTGAACAACAATACTCTCAACAATGAGGATTTTCATGATGCAAACGAATTGAACGAATCTTCAGAGGATGATGAATTTCTAGATGCAGATCAAGAAGCTCCTACAACAGCAGTTCATGGTACTTCAGAGGGTACTCCTCCAGTGGATACACATAGAACAGCTGAGACTACTGCATCATCCTCTTCATCAATTCCGGGTCTTGAATTGGTTGTTGATCTTAATCTTAACAACCTGGGTATAAATGTTCCAGTTCCAGATAATTCAGAAACAAGGATTCATAATACCCATCCTCAACAAAACATCATTGGAAATGTGCAAAGTGGCGTACAAACAAGAAACATGTTGCGAAACAACAACAATGCAGGCTTGTATGCAGCTATTCGAGAATCCGGGCAACAAAACGATTGGTCCTTCGCGTGTTATGTTTCACAAGAAGAACCAAGAACGTGGAAAGAAGCCTTGAAAGATAACGCTTGGGTTGAAGCAATGCAGGAAGAGCTGCAACAATTCCAGAAGATTGGTACCCGTTGGGTTTTCAAATGCAAAAAGGATGACCGCGGAGTTGTTATCCGAAACAAAGCCCGTTTAGTCGTTCAAGGTTTTCGTCAGATTGAAGGGATCGACTACAACGAAGTCTATGCACCTGTTGCACGTCTCGAAGCAATTCGAATCTTTCTAGCCTATGCGTCCTTCAAAGGATTCAAGGTCTATCAGATGGACGTGAAAAGTGCATTTTTACATGGTGTGGTTGAAGAAGAGGTGTACGTCGAACAGCCTCCAGGTTTTGAAGATCCTATCCATCCCGATCGGGTTTGGTTGCTCAACAAAGCTCTTTATGGTCTTCATCAAGCACCACGAGCTTGGTATGCAACCTTATCTCACTATCTGCTGGAGAACGGTTTTCGTAGAGGTCTTATCGACTGTACTCTTTTCATCAAGGAACAAGATGGAGATCTTCTTCTGGTACAGGTATACGTTGATGACATTATTTTTGGTTCTACTAATGATGTCTTGTGTAGGGAATTCGAGCGCATCATGCAGGATAAATTCGAGATGAGTGCTATGGGGGAAATGACTTTCTTCTTGGGCCTACAAGTGCAACAAACGGAGTCTGGGATATTCATCCATCAGACTAAATATGTTGGTGACATCTTGAGCCGGTTCCAGATGTCTGATGCAACGCCCATTGGTACCCCATTGCCAACTAATCACGGACTTACTCCAGACTTGAAGGGAGAAGCTGTTAGCCCTTCAATCTATCGCGCCATGATCGGATCTCTCATGTACCTCACAGCATCAAGGCCAGACATAATGTACCCGACGTGCCTGCTTGCCAGATATCAAGTTAATCCGAAGGCCTCACATCTTGCTGCTGTTAAAAGGATTTTTCGTTATTTGAAGGCGTACCCCGACACCGGTCTGTGGTACCCTAGGGATAATAACTTTGAATTGGTAGCTTTCAGTGATTCTGATTTTGGCGGATGCAAAATCGACGGTAAATCCACAACGGCTGGATGTCAGTTTTTAGGAAATCGCCTAGTTACATGGCAGTGCAAGAAGCAGACGTGTGTCGCTACATCAACATGCGAAGCTGAATACATTGCTGCCTCAAGTTGTTGCTCCCAAGTTCTTTGGATCCAACAACAAATGCAGGACTACGGTTTTGAATTCCTAACTACTCCTATTTACGTTGATAATTCTGCTGCTTTAGACATCACTAGAAATCCTGTGCAGCATTCAAAGACCAAACACATCGAAATCAAATATCACTTCATACGTGATTGCTTTGAGAAAAGGCTAATCGATGTTGTTAAGGTCCACACCGATGACCAACGTGCCGACTTATTTACCAAAGCTTTTGACAAATCAAGATTTGACTTTTTATTATTGGTAAACGGCATTAAGGTCAAGCAAGAGTAAAACCAGCATCGGAAAATCATTTTCGTAAATACCTTTGTGTTTTTCAATTTGTCTTAGTTTATTGATTTTAGGGGGAGTAAATCCAAAATCTGAAAATCCAAAAACATCGAAAAATTTCAAAAACACAAAAACAATAGAAAAACAAAAATGAGTTTCCTGGCGAGCAAAAGAGAAAATGATAGTACATCAGTGGTCTATCCAAACCTCTTTAAACCTTAAATGAAAAACGATAAGCAGCTCTATATAAGATGCATCGGTAGGCTCACAATCATTTTAAAGTGTGCAGGGTGATATAAATCTTAATCGACTGAAGATCAGGTGGGAACCATTCATTGGCATATGGTCTTAGTACCGAAATTTCGTTTGATAGATTGCCGAGGTTCTGAGATATTCGGTCTTTATGCTGCTTATCATCTGGGTATCATGGTTGTATCTTTTACCGAAAAATAACGGGGACGCAAGTCTAGATCTTCCATGATACTATACAAACGTGTACATATATACATACTGCATTCGACCTCAATAAGTGATAAACAATCACATGTCCAAATCAAATAAGTGATAAAAATATCACATTTATCCGGGTGTCAAGTTCGTCTCTCTGCTGTACGGAAGTACTGACCTGTTCACGGACTTGCACCTGTGCCCTCATGCATACGAAAATCAAGTTCCTCATCAATAAGTGATTACATCACATAGGGCTTGTTTTCAAATCAAAATAAGTGAGTATCTCACATTTTATACGGTCAAACAGATGATAATCGGTATACTCACCGGTAAGATGAACCCTCGTGCATACCTTGATACGGGAATGTGTCGTGATGTGGATGAACACCGGTCGGTAAGTATAAACCATACATTAACGTATCCTCTAAACATGATTACATCTGATAAGTTGAGCTTAAGTGGACAACAATACCGATAATTGTTATAGGATGCTTATCTTAATGTTAACTAACTGAACAACAAGAGTGTTTTGGCATGACCGTACACTGATATGATTCTCTTACCCTCGAAACTCACAAAAAGAATGTCTGTATATATTTATGTACTGCTTAACTTTTATTATTTCTTTTAAACAGTTTCGTCGTTTGGTGCATATCAGCACGACATTAGCGGTGATGTCGTTTGATAACACTCAAAGGATTTTAACTTGTTGTCTTTTAATCTCAAAAATACCAAAAAGATTTTAGGTGTGTTTTAATATAAACTTTATAAAAGCCAAAAAGATTTTATTTCTGCTTTATTTTCGATCGTACGATGTTGGAGCTCAAGTCTTCGTTACCTGAAACCTGACTGAAAACCGAACTGACTAAATCTTCATAAACGGTCGAAATTTGCATGTTTTGAAAGTTGAAGACTTAAATTGTCAAATTTATTAAACTTTCAAACTGTCGGACGGTGTTTGATTGTGACATGGTCATTCGTGTGTCATTTGTGTATACTATATTCCAGGCAGTTGTTCTCATTATGCGTTTAGATTTCTTGCATGTGCAGATTCTAAAGGCTAGGAGAACATGGTCGATGACAAGCTTTGGAATGAAGACACGACGAGAAGGCGCTCAAAAGATGAAGATGATCGAGTTGCCGCTGGCCATCATCAACACCACAAGGATCTCACTTCATAAAGATAAAGTCTTTTCACGAGCATAACTCAAGGGGGAGCTTATGTTAAGGGGGAGTTTGTCAACACACTTCCTACATGATACGGGTAGTTTGTTGATACACTCTCTGCTCTCAAGACGTGAAGACTTTGAAGATCCTCCGACATTGAAAACTTGAAAGGACATCAGAGTTTTGGGAACTCGAAGACCAAAGATCGTCTAAGTTCGAGACGAGTCTACAACTATAGAAGATAAAGACAAAGCTACAGCCAAGGGGGAGTTTGTTGGTGCACTTGTGTCTGTACTTTGTCTGTATTCGGTCTGTATGTAAACGATGTCCTTGGTAGTCTGTAAGTTGACCAAGTCAACCATCCTCCGGATTGACTTGGCCAACAGTTGGAATATGTTTGATATGTTTGTCTGGATCGAAGGATAGCCTCGAAGGATACTGTTGATCCTTCGAGGTGCTCGAAAGATATGCTTCGAATGGTAGACCTCGAAGGATCATCCTTTGAGGTCCCTGATCATCCTTCGAGGTGAATGCTCATCTTTCGAACATGTTGTGATCGATAGATGATCCTTCGGACCATCTATCGAATCCTTCGAGCAGACCTGCTGTATATGGGTATATATATACCCATGCAGTGTTGAGGACAGAAGATAGATGCACACAGATAGTCACACCGAGAGATAGAGAGCAGAGAGCATCCTGTCCGAAACACTCACACACTTTGAGAGTTTATAGAACATTTCTGTAAACATTGAGCTTGTAACCGAACCCTCATTGCATTAATACAAGTTGTGTTAATCGGTGAACTTGTGTGTTTGTTTCTCTACTTGCTACTAACTCGGTTTGCTTGCTAGCTTGGATTCCGCACTCGCTAGTAGGTTTGTATAACAAGGTTTAGGTTCGTTATCCTCCGCGAAACAGGGACCTACAGGACTCCTAATAACTCTTGATGTAGCAGTAGGCAACGGCCCATGTGCATTGTAGCTATTATCAAATCATAAATCATACCATGTGAACATATTAATAGTGTTGTTAGGGATACTAATATTATCTGACATTGAATGATGGACGATTATGATGTTCATATATGGATTGATTTGCATGAAGTAGATTATTATGGTTATTAAACAGTAAGGGACCATTGGGATATTTGCATATCATAGGAATTGTTGTGAATTAACAAGTAGGGGGCTTCACTTCCGAATAGTGAACAATGTGTTATCACAATAGGGACTAATTGACCACTTTTGTTAAATGAGTAACTAATCTTACCGAGCAAACCAAGGTGAGTTCACTGCTCTTTTTCCAAGCATGCATCCCGGGGAGGGTATCGGGTAACGTTCCGGGGAGGAACGCTAGTTTATTGGGATGTTTGTTATTATACTCAATTTCTATCATATAAGACCCCTTACATCTACCGACAGTTGCCGGGGTGGCAATGAGGTTATTAGTGGATAGCGCTACTAGGTTTGGCACCTGTCACAGCCCCAGCCCCGGTTTGACCCGGTCAGGAGCCGTGGGACAGGAACCCCGTGGTATTTTTGATATGGATTAGGGTTTCAGGGGTCTAGGTTTTCATTTATGGGTTGTTTTAGGGACATTTTTGAGAGGTCGGGCGTGAACTAATTTCCTTAAAGTATGACCAATGTTTTGATAGAGACATTGGGGTTGGGCAAATACATCTTGTAGCCATTTCGGTAATCGAGTTAATAACAGCATCAAATCAAATCGTTGAACTGTTTTATACACACATCTGGTAACTAAACGTGTTAACAAAACTTTGAACTCACCAGCGTCGTCCGACACACTTGTTTGCATGCTTGTAGGTCGTTAGATGTCTTGCATTGGAACTTGCTGTCTGGAGTAGCTGGAGTGGTCATGGGTCGACTGGAAGGATTTATGTGATTGATTTCTTCATACTATACATTGGTTTTGAAACTGTTTAACTTTGGTTTATCATTTGCTTCCGCTGAACATGTTGGTTTTCATTTAAACTCGTTAATGGTATTTTTCATTAACATTTGAGGATGTTATTTATAAACTTGAATGAGTTCAATGTGATTAGTGGCTCGTTGTTGTTACGTCACACGCCTAGTAGGGACATTCCCTAGGTGGTATTTTGGGGGTGTGACAGTTTGACCGTTTCACTAACTATTACATAATCAGCATAAAATAAATCTAATCTATTCGAACAGCATCAGACACAAAAACTGCACTAACAATCACCAAATTTGCAATATAGGCATAGCATAAAGACCAACAGGGTAATTAACCATATATTTAATAATAAGATAAGAAAAATGGACTTGTTATAAACATAATTTGATTATTAAAATTGCTGGTCCCGATATGGATCGTCGGACTACGATTATTTCTTGTTTCGGATGCCTTAGCGAGTGCGGAATCCAAGCTACGACACAAACCGAGTGAGAGAATGTAATACACAATAAAGATTCAACGTTTAACGGTTCCGTGTATTCGATTCGACAGAGTTTTGATACAATATTCGACAAATTCAAAGCTCACCGAACTCTCTCTCACTACACTCTCTCTCTCTCTCTCTCTCGCTCTTGCAACCTCTCTACTTTAAACAAAGGCTATCTGCCGATATTTACCTAGAAAACCAGCAGATATACATCGAAACAAAATGAACATACACAAAACATATTGAAATACATGAACATGATAGAAATAGCATGGATGGTATCCAAATACACTATCAATGTACATATCGAAATAGAAAACACTTGGAATGTATTGAAATAGATTTTGTCTCCTTGTGTATCGAAATAGACTTAATTGTCTATTTCCATGTATGTTCAACAAGTATCAATATTTTATCTTTCTATTTCGATGTGTGTGTATATATATAATAAAGTCTGTTTCTATTCCATGGAGTCCTATTTCGATCATGGCCATGTTATTTCGATTTGGTCATGACATCATCTGATGTCATTATGATACAACTACTTTGATCGCGTGTGGTCGTGTTTCGAGCGTCGTTCTTCTGCGCACAATGGAGGAATGTCGCTACACCTCTCTTGAAACGAAACGAACCGAACTGAACCGAACAAAGCCACATCACACGAAAGTGCATCAACAAAAATAAATGTAAAAAATAAGGGTTTATAATGCGTTTGTGAGTGCATTTAGCATGCTGATTGTTATCTTGCACTGATTCATTATTTTTGGCTTCCGGTTGTATTTGTTCGAGGCTACATAAAGGCTCTAGCCATTTAACAAGAGTAGATTATTTTGGTAAAATTAAGTCACTTCAGAGTACATTTATTAGTAGATGTTTATCTGTAGAGATCATGATACTTTTAACAACAATTTGATACATAAAGATTTGATCAGAGCCTTTATTTAGTACTATATAGGCGAAGGCAGAAACCGTGATGGCACTAAACATCACCAGTAGCAACCGGAAGGTAAAATCCTTTCCCTTCCTTCTCCTCATGGCTTGTTTTCCATTCATGATAGGAAACGGTATACACCACAAACATAAAGAGTTTTAACAAGGAATAGAATCCGTTTCTGAAAGGAATAGTTATAGCCAGCTCTGCGGTCATGCTCCGATTAGAGATTGTAAGGAAATTAGCCATCATAACAATAAGACCATAGGCAATAGCAAAAAGAACCATCATCAATGATGCTTGTAGCCTTTTGCCTTTCATTAGCTCTGAAGCCCTCCCAATTGCTTCAAGACCATTAGAACCATCTTCCAAAACTGAAACAATCAAACTTACCAACCAAAGGGTCGCGACGTAAAAGTAGCAAGCTGGGATTGAAAGAGTGATAGCCCCTATGAACCAAACTGCCCATGAATTAACGACCAAAATGGAGGTTATACCAATTGAAAGTGTGTAAAACAAGGCAATGCCCAAAGTGAGCAAAATCATGTAAAAGCTAGTTACTATTGGTTTTTTCCAACTCTTTTTAATTTTCAAGAAAATGTCTTTTGGGCCTAATACTTTGGCAGTGTAAGCTTCAGATGAAGAAGAAACGGTGGCAATCAAGAAAAACAGCATGATAAGTGAAGAGACAGCCATGCTCAAGAGTTTGACAAGGAGAATCTCACGAAGGTCGTTGAATGCACCAACATAAGTAGTTTGATCGAATCTATTAGTGAGATCATGAACCATGTTCGGGTGTTTCGCTAACTGCAACACAACATCATTAATAACAGGTGCAAGTATATACTCCTGAGCAAAATCTAACTGGGAGAATGAAAGAAACACAAAGAGCAGGATTGTAACAAGAATCTTCCCATTTCGGCTTGTGGTCTTGAAAGACTCCCTGATTATTCCAAAGAACCCTAAAGAAGACTGGGGCTGTGGGATGATTGTGCTCTCCATTCTTTATGTTTCTAGTTATGTTATCATTGTAGTGTCAGTTATATAGTGTACTTTGGCTTGGTAATTAATCATGTCATTTTCAGCTGGTTTTCATTCTAAGTATATTAATACCAAAGGGTTGGTAATTTCAAGATATATGCTTACAAAACTTTTAAGGTTTATCCTTAGTCTATTTTCATCGTTGAAAAAGAAAGTGACCTTTTTTGGATTGACATGAATACATGCCGGCTACGGGGTTACCCTGCAATTATATATTGTAATTGGTAAAGTCGTAGGAAACTGTCTAATAATAATTTGTGATATAATAGAATGCACGAAGCACGAAGAGACGCAAGCGATCCATTTGAAGGATGATGATGTCATCATGACATCATCATGATGTCACCATGACATCATGTTTCTATGTGATTGGCCATTGTTTCCTTCTGTTTCGATTGACTTTAATTTCAAACACTTAAAGAATGTTTCGATGATGATGCATATGATGAATATTATTCGATAATAAGTTGTTTTGGGACATATCTAAATAGAAATGGTTCTATTTCGATACATATATTTATTGTTTCGATAATGTTCATTTTATTTCTTCGTGTTTCGATAATAGTGGTCTACATTTCGATGTAATATTTATGTTTCGCTTTGTTTTGATAGATAGGGACATGTTTCGTTCTAATGCTCTCTGCTATGTGTTATAAATAGCAGATAGCCTCTCCCCTGTTCTACTAAGAGAGCACACCCAGAGAGTTTGATAGAGTGTTCTTGTATTTCTTGGTAACAAAACTCTGCTGGAATTTATTGAGCATTTAACAGTGAAATATTCGTGTGTTTTTGTGTTCTTGGGCTTGATTTGCACATTATCAAGGATTCCGCACTTGGTTTTGTGTTAAACAACAAGTATAGGTTGTTCTGGATCCTCCTCTAGGGACCTATAGTTTATTTTGGTTTTTTTTATTAGTTTAAGATGCATTGTTTTATAAAATTCCGAGTTTGTTGTTGGAACGTGCCTATCTTTATCAATGTCTCGATATAATTTATTTTTTGACAGAGTTGTGAGTAGTAATGTAATCCAAGAAATTTTAGTCGGTAGGAAGTTCAACGGAACTCCTTCCCTTCACTAATTCTACCACCGTATGAAATTTATTTGAAGTGAACCACTTGTTTCATTATGTTAATTGTGTTAGTAGGTTACACCCATGCTTCAACACTTTTTGTATATAGCTAGTGATTATTCATAATGTATATCTTTCGATCTTGGTTTAAATGTTTAATTTGTATTTTGTTTGACTTTGTGTAAGTTAACCAAAGTCAAACCACATCCTCCTGTGGTTTGACTTGTTCATGGTCGTTCAAACGGGATATGTGTTTCCAAACAAAATAGGTTGTTGCTTGGAATAAGTGTGTGGTTCGGTAATTACCAAACGGCATTGGATGTCGCTTGGTCTTGAGTCCAGACGACACTGCTTGTCGTTTGGACCTTGACGATGTCATTTGAAGCTGTTGTTGTTTACTATGAATACATAGTAGTTGTCATTCGGAAAAGGTGTGGACAGAGACAGAGTATTTGGAGCTTTGAGTGTGTAATCTATAACCAAACTATGTTAAATCAATAAAAGAATGTTTATTGAGTATATCATTGTGTTTATTGACTGTTTAATGCTTGGTTTGGTGCTATATATTGGATTCTGCACTTGTTATTGCATTCATTACAAGAAATCATCATTATTCAAGATCGAGATATTTGGGCCTACATTCACATTTGGAAACTAACCGTTTTTATTGAAGTATAAATAGAAATGTAGTCTAACTAAATTTTCAATGGATACAGTTCGGTTCATCATACATATGTAAAGAATGTTATCCAAATATAATGGAAACAGTCTAGTTCATCTCAAGGG
The DNA here is from genome assembly GCF_002127325.2 of Helianthus annuus. Classification (NCBI taxonomy): domain Eukaryota; kingdom Viridiplantae; phylum Streptophyta; class Magnoliopsida; order Asterales; family Asteraceae; genus Helianthus; species Helianthus annuus. Next base: position 31,659,961 of record NC_035435.2, read on the forward strand.
GGCGATTTGGGGTCATGGGATACCGGTGTTGCCGGATACGTGGATAGGAAAAACCCAAAAAAACAGAAGAGGGAGAAAGAGAACGTGGGTGCTTGTTTGAGAGAGAGAGAGATGGATGTAGGTAAGGGTTTGGTAGGTCTGAGACACAACATAAATGCTTAATGACAGTCTACGCGAAGGACCGTATTTGTTACAAAATGCAAACCATAGGGACCACACATATAATTTTTTATACTTAATCACCAAACTTGCAATATAGGCATAGCATAGAGACCATCAGGGTAATTAACCATATATTTAATAATAAGATAACAAAAGTGGACTTGTTATAAACATAATTTGATTAGGATAAATTACATTTTACGTCCTTTATGTTTGTAGCGGGATGCAATGGATGACCTTTAACTTCAATAATTACAGCTACAGTCCTTTATTTAGAAATCTCGTTACACTTTAGGTCCTTTAACACTAACCCAGTTAAATTTTTCAGTTAACTTTGATCACATAGGGGTATATTAGTCTTTTAACTAAATATTTTAATAAACAATACAAAAAAGTTAGCCACCACTAACCACTATTGTATTTCCTCACTGCTGTAGGTATCACCGTCTAAAACCCCAACCTCCGGCAACCACCACCACCACAACCACCATCTCTGCAACCACCACCTCACTCATCTCCTCTCCAAACCCCGACAATCTCACCACAATCAGACCCACCAGACACAATATTCTCATGTGATTCAATCGGAAGAAAAACCCGGTGAATCCGGGATTTACCAAAAACATTCCAAATCACCTCTCAAAACGAAATTATCGATCTTCCATACTTACCAAATCAAGCATATGTATGTTTCCTTTCGAAACCTGGGTTCCAATTAAAGTTCATTGGAGTTGTAGAACTCCGGCCAAGTCCTTCCTGCTCTGTTTAAAGGCTTTAGAGGGTAATTTCTGTTATGCCTTTTACTCGTTTACACTCCATGATCAAAAGCCCTATGGTAATTTTTACAAACATTGATTGAATCATGTTAAATTATGTGGATCCAGGGGTTAGGGTTACTTAGAGATGTGTGTAGATTCGGTTGTGGTGGTGGACTTAGGCGGTGGTGGAGTTATTAGTTTAGAGAGAGAGAGAGGGAGGGAGAAAGAGTGGCGGTGGACTGGTGGTGTAGCTCAGATGATTGTGGTGGTGATGTCACAAGCGGGGTGATGGTGGGTATATGCATATCGATCTGCCCATTTTTTGATTTACCAGTTTTTGATTTACCAAAAACATTCCAGATCACCTCTCAAAATGATTGTGGTGGTGATGTCACAAACCAGTCTATCCTGTAATGAAAGTTTCAATTTAAACTGTAAAGAGGATGGATAAGCTGCATATATACATATATATGTATATGTTGATTTTTGGTATTAAAAAACATTTAAATAAAGCGTGAAATGACCATAATATCCTCATGTGATTTGATTTAACTGAAAATTTTAACATGGTTAGTGCTAAAGGACATAGCATGTAATGAATTTTCCAAATAAAGGACTGTATCTGTAATTATTGAAGTTAAAGGTCATCCATTGTAACCCGCTACAAACATAAAGGACAAAAAATGTAATTTACCCATTTGATTATTATAATTGTAGGTCCCGATACGGATCGTCGGACTACGTTGATTTCTTGTTTCGGATGCCGTAGTGAGTGCGGAATCCAAGCAACGACACAAACCGAGCGAGAGAATGTAATACACAATAAAGATTCAACGTTTAACGGTTCCGTGTATTCGAGTCGACAGAGTTTCGGTACAATATTCGACAAATTCAAAGCTCACCGGAACTCTCTCTCACTGCACTCTCTCTCTAGCTCTTGCAACCTCTCTACTTTAAACAAAGGCTATCTGCTGATATTTATACACAAAACCAGCAGATGTACATCGAAACAGAATGAACATACACCAAACATATCGAAATACATGAACATGATAGAAATAGCATGGAAGGTATCCAAATACACTATCGATGTACATATCGAAATAGAAAACACTTGTAATATCGAAATAGAAACACTTGGAATGTATGTAAATTGATATTGTCTCTTGTGTATCGAAATAGACTTAATTGTCTATTTCGATGTATGTTCAACAAGTATCAATATTTTGTCTTTCTATTTCGATGTGTGTGTATATATATAATAAAGTCTGTTTCTATTCCATGGAGTCCTATTTCCATCATGGCTATGTTATTTCGATTTGGTCATGACGTCATCATGTTGATGTCATTATGATGCAACTCTTTTGATCGCGTGTCGTCATGTTTCAAGCGTCGTTCTTCTAGGCGCACAATGGAGGAATGTCGCTATGCCTCTCTTGAACCGAACCGAACCGAACAGAGCCACATCCACACCAAAGTGCATCAACAAAAATATGTTGGATTATTCGGGTTTGTTTACGGGTCACGGGTCGGTGCATTATCGGATCACGGGTACAGGTCAATTGGTTAGGAGTTCGAACGGGTGGGGTAATGAATTAGTCCAAGAATGACCGAGTTTATTGTCAAAATAATAAAGAAGTTGGTTGAGGCTTGACCGGTTCATGTGTACGATGAGGTGCACGTTGGAAAATGAAAGAAGTCATGCTTTACTGGTTTTTAGGTTAAATAGTTTTTTTTTAATTATTTTTATTGCTCCCACGTTGCATGTTTTGTAAGTCTATATATAGAGTTTCATCATTAATAATAAGAAAATAACAACCTTCCATTTTTCTTTCTTTTCTAAATTGCCTGCATTGTTTTCTTTGAGAGTTTACAATAAATTTGTTAAGTGAGTTTGAGAGTTTAGTGTGTGGGGTCTGAGCCAACATTTGGTATCAGAGCCTGGGGCTCGTCGAGAAGCGGGTTTGAAGATCGGAGGAAGCCTCCGCCGCCGGCGGGTGTGTCAGTTGGTGGAGGGCAGGCGTAGAAGGAGGTTCGAGACGGCAGGTGGCTGTTTTCGGATCGTTTAACAGTAGAAGACAGACGCGTTAAGGTGTTTCGGTCGGTCGTTGTTGCGGTAGACGTACCGGTTAAGACGACGGGGGTGACCGGTGATAAACACTTGTGTTCGGTGGCTGTTCGGGACTGTGTTGCAGCGTTAGACGAAGACGTTATGGTGTTCGGGTCAACCGTTGTTGCGGGTAAGAACCGGTTGAGATGACGGGGTGACCGTGATGAACAGGTGTTCGTGGCTGTTAGCGATGTTTAAAGGAAGAAGATACTAGGCTGTTCGGTTGTTAGTTGCGGGTTTGCGCGGCTGGTATATAACCGGTGATAACAGTAGATGGGGTCGCAGGTGCCTTGATCGAGTTGTTCGTGATAAGAGGAGACTGGCGTAGTGCGTGAAAAGCGGGCAGAATGGATCCGTCAAAGCAGATGGCTTTGGATTCGTCTCGTTTGGCAAGTTGAGAAAACGGAAGAAGCGGGTGGCTTGTTTTCTTTGTCGGTGGAGAGCCTCTTGAACAAGGGTGATCGGAAAAAGGTAAAGGAAAAATAACACGGTGTAATATTATGGCGTTGGAGTTCAAATCGGGTGGCTTTGGATGTGACCGGGGATAGGTCGTCGATCCGTGAAAAAGTCGTGATGTTAGTGAACGTTTCCAGTGTGATGCCATGTGAGATGTTACAAGTGTGGTGGTTTGTTATTCGGGTTGAACCGAGAATACTTTGGACGTGATCGAGGTGAAGGTCGGGTGTCCGGTTAGATGTCGTGATGGTTCGAAACCGACATGATTCGGTGCTGCGGTGAAGGCGTAAACAAACAAAATAAATGTTAAAAATAAGGGTTTTTAATGCGTTTGTGAGTGAATTTAGCCTGCTGATTGTTATTTTGCACTGATTCATTATTTTTGGCTTCCTGTTGTATTTGTTCAGGCTACATAAGGCCACTGGGGGTGGAGCGTTGAACTTCCATGATGGCCAAAGTCCACGCGTGATAAAATCAAATCTTCCACCGTCACTGCCACTGAAAATATCAACGCGTGATAGCCAAGTTACGTTATTTTCTTAACGCGTTGAAAACTTGAAAACAAATACTCAGCCGCCTTTCTTCTCAGACCAAACGTGAAAAAAAGTGCAAACTTTGAGATTGTTTTGTCTTTTTATGTTGAATTAATATCAACTTTGATAAAAAGTGCAAATTAGCCCCTCAACTTTTGTTAGCTAATTTTAAATAGCTTTCCTTTAATTGCAATTCAGGTCCCTCGTCTATATATAAATTTTAATTGCCTATCTCGACGAACCGTTTAAGTCGGTTGTAATTCAACAAAAGCGCGAGATTTGCGAAAGATGGGTTGGGAGATGCCACACGTTTAATTTAAGTTTTTTTTTCCAATGTTTAGTTGTTTTTTTTATTTTGCTATTTAATTTATTTTTTAATTTTAATGAAATTTATAATTTAGTGTTTTATTGTTAATTTCTAATTTAAAAATTAAAATTAAAAAAATTTGGAAGTGATAGAATTCTATCACTAGTGACCACCCCACTACATTTCTATCACTAATGATAGAATATTGGGTGATGACATGGCATGAGTTGATTGGTGCTTGTGAGTGATAGAATTCTATCACTAGTGCCCACCCCCTCCCCCCTAAAGGCTCCAGCCATTTAACAAGAGTAGACTATTTTGGTAAAATTAAGTCACTTCAGAGTACATTTATAAATAGATGTTTATCTGTAGAGATCATGATACTTTTAACAACAATTTGATACATAAAGATTTGATCGATCAGAGCCTTTATTTAGTACTATATAGGCAAAGGCAGAAACCGTGATGGCACTAAACTGTTAGGTCCGGCTAGGGGAGGATCTAGTCGCCTAATCCTTGTGTACAAACTAACCCGGTTGTGCGGAATCCAACCGAGATAACCAACCAAGATCGAACACAACAATGATAAACACGAGATACAAGACACGAAGATTCAATGATTTTTCACCCTTGTATTAATACTTGAAAATCAGTTACAGCTCAATGTTTACAAATGGTCTCTGTAAACTCTCTCTAGTTCTCTCGTGTGTGTGTTCTATTTTGCTCTCAGTGTTCTCTAGTCTATTTATAGTACCAGTAACACATTCCCACCACGAAACGGAACTGCTCTTTGACGAAACACATGTAAGATCGACGAAACAAAGGATCAAGCGACGAAATGGAACAAGGTCGACGAAACAAGTCTTGTTTCGTCGGCATCCTCTCTGTTTCACCGATATGGGCTTAGGCCCAAAAGTTGAGGCCCGCTAGCAGTGTTTCGCCGATTTGTTTTCAGCCCAAGGACAATGTTAAGGTCCTTGATGTCTTGGCCCACTTTTGTTGTTGTTGCACACGACGGAGGAAAGTCGTTGCTCAATCCGAATCACGTCGAGTCGAGTCGCGTCCACAAATATGTATCAACAAACTCCCCCTTGGACGCTACTCGTGAGATTCGTCTTCCAAGTCTTCTATGTCGGAGGATCTTCAAAGTCTTCACGTGTTGAAAGCAGAAAGTGTATCAACAAACTCCCCTTGTCATGTAGGAAGTGTGTTGACAAACTCCCCCTTAACAAAAGCTCCCCCTTGAGTGATGCTCGTGAATGACTTGATCATTAGTACTTGAGATCCTTGTGGTGTTGATGATTATCAGCAGCAACTCGATCATCTTTATCTTTTGAGTGCCTTCACGTTGTGTCTTCATTCCGAAGCTTGTCATCGACCATGTTCTCCTTGCCTTTAGCATCTGCACATGCAAGAAATCTAAACGCGTAATGAGAACAACTGCTTGGAATATAGTTAACATAACAAACAACACACGTATGACCATATCTCAATCAACTACCATCCGACAGTTTGAAAGTTTAACAAATTTATCAATTTCAGTTTATAAATTTCAAAACTTGCAAATTTTGACCGTTTATGAAGATTTAGTCACTTTGGTTTTCAATCAGGTTTTAGGCAACCAAGACTCGAGATCCAACATCGTACAATCGAAAATAAGACAGAAATAAAATCTTTCTGGATTTTATAAAGTTTATATTAAAACACACCTAAAATCTTTTTGGAATTTTTGAATATTTCAAAAGTAAAGACAGGAAGCAGTAAATAAATATTTACAGGCATTCTTTTTGCGAGTTTCGAGGGTAAGAGAATCATATCAGTGTACGGTCACGCCAAAACGCTCTTGTTGTTCAATTAGTTAACATTTAGATAAGCATCCTATAACAATTATCGGTATTGTTGTCCACATAAGCTCAACTTATCAAATGTAATCATGGCGAGGTGATACGTTAAGGTATGATTTATACTTACCGACCGGTGTTCATCCACATCACGACACATTCCCGTATCAAGGTATGCACGAGGATTCATCTTACCGGTGAGTATACCGATTATCATCTGTTTGACCGTATATGATGTGAGATTCTCACTTATTTTGATTTGAAAACAAGCCCTATGTGATAGAATCACTTATTGATGAGGAACTTGATTTTCGATGCATGAGGGCACAGGAGTAAGTCCGTGAACAGGTCAGTACTTTGGTACAGCCGAGAGACGAACTTGACTCCCGGATAAATGTGATATTTTATCACTTATTTGTTTTGACATGTGATTGTTGATCACTTATTGAGGTCGAATGCAATATGTACATGTATGTATAGTATCATGGAAGATCTAGACTTGCGTCCCCGTTATTTTTCGGTAAAAGATACAACCATGATACCCAGATGATAAGCAGCATAAGGACCGAATATCTCAGAACCTTGGCAATCTCTCAAACGAAATTTCGGTACTAAGACCATATGCCAATGAATGGTTCCCACCTAGTCTTCAGTCGATTTAAGGTTTATATCACCCTGCACACTTTAAAATGATTGTGAGCCTACCAATACATCTTATATAGAGCTGCTTATCGTCTTTCAGTTTAGGTTTAAAGAGGTTTTGACAGACCACTGATGTACTATCATTTTCTCTTTTTCTTGCCAGGAAACTCATTTTTGATTTTCTATTGTTTTTGTGTTTTTGAAATTTTTCGATGTTTTTGGATTTTCAAATTTTGGATTTTCTCCCCCTAAAATCAACAAACTAAGATAAATTAAGAAAACACAAACAAATATTTACAAAAATGATTTTCTGATGTTGGTTTTACTCTTGCTTGACCTTAATGCCGTTTACCAATAATAAAAAGTCAAATCTTGATTTGTCAAATGCTTTGGTAAAAAGGTCGGCACGTTGGTCATCGGTGTGGACCTTAACAACATCGATCAGCCTTTTATCAAAGCAATCACGTATGAAGTGATATTTGATTTCGATGTGTTTGGTCTTTGAATGTTGCACAGGATTTCTAGTGATCTGTAAGGCAGCAGAATTATCAACGTAAATAGGAGTAGTTAGGAATTCAAAACCGTAGTCGCGCAATTGTTGTTGGATCCACAGGACTTGGGAGCAACAACTTGAGGAAGCAATGTATTCAGCTTCGCATGTTGATGTAGCGACACAAGTCTTCTTCTTGCACTGCCATGTGACTAGGCGATTTCCCAAAAACTGACATCCAGCCGTTGTGGATTTGCCGTCGATTTTGCATCCGCCAAAATCAGAATCACTGAAAGCTATCAAGTCAAAGTTATTATCCCTAGGGTACCATAGACCGGTGTTAGGGCAACCCTTCAAATAACGAAAAATCCTTTTTACAGCTGCGAGATATGAGGCCTTCGGGTTGACTTGATATCTGGCAAGCAGGCACGTTGGGTACATTATATCTGGTCTTGATGCTGTGAGGTACATAAGAGATCCGATCATCGCGCGGTAGTATGAGGGACTAACAGCTTCACCTTTCAAGTCTGGATTAATTCCGTGATTTTGCTGCAATGGGGTGCCGATGGGCGTTGCATCAGACATCTGGAACCGGCTCAAGATGTCACCAAAATATTTAGTCTGATGGATGAATATCCCAGACTCGGTTTGTTGCACTTGTAGGCCCAAATAGAAAGTCATTTCCCCCATAGCACTCATCTCGAATTTATCCTGCATAATGCGCTCGAAATTCCTACACAAAACATCATTAATAGAACCAAATATAATATCATCAACGTATACCTGTACCAGTAGAAGATCTCCATCTTGTTCTTTGATGAAAAGAGTACAATCGATAAGACCTCTGCGAAATCCATTCTCCAACAGATAATTAGATAAGGTTGCATACCAAGCTCGTGGTGCTTGATGAAGACCATAGAGAGCTTTGTTGAGCAACCAAACCCGATCGGGATGGATAGGATCTTCAAAACCTGGAGGCTGTTCGACGTACACCTCTTCTTCAACCACACCATGTAAGAATGCACTTTTGACGTCCATCTGATAAACCTTGAATCCTTTGAAGGACGCATAGGCTAGAAAGATCCGAATTGCTTCAAGACGTGCAACAGGTGCATACACTTCGTTGTAGTCGATCCCTTCTATCTGACGAAAACCTTGAACGACTAAACGTGCTTTGTTCCGGATAACTACTCCACGGTCATCTTTTTTGCATTTGAACACCCAACGAGTACCAATCTTCTTGTAACCAGCAGGTTTCTCTACGAGTTTCCAGACACCAAGTTTCTGGAATTGTTGCAGTTCTTCCTGCATTGCTTCAACCCAAGAGTTATCTTTCAAAGCTTCTTTCCAAGTCCTTGGCTCTTCCTGTGAGACATAACACGCGAAAGACCAATCATTTTGTTGACCAGATTCTCGAACAGCTGCATACAGGCCTGCATTGTTGTTGTTTCGCAACATGTTTCTTGTTTGAACGCCACTTTGTACATTTCCGATGATGTTTTGTTGAGGATGGGTATTGTGAATCCTTGTATTTGGATTATCTTGAGCAAGAATATTTGTACCCAGATAGTTGAGATTTAGATCAACAACCAATTCAATGCCTGGAATTGACGAAGAGGATGATGCAGTAGCTTCAGCTGTTCTAGGGGCATCCACTGGAGGTGTACCCTCTGAAGTACCATGAACTGCTGTTGTTGGAGCCTCTTGATCTGCATCGAGAAATTTATCATCCTCTGAAGATTCGTTCAATTCGGTAGCATCGTGAAAATTCTCATTGTCGAGAGCATTATTGTTCACTGAAGATGGTTCTTGATTTACAAGAATTGGACGAACCACCGGTGAAACTGATGCATTGTCACTCTCGAAAAACATCCTTGCCGTAGCATTTTATTCAACTGCTTCAACATTGATCGAATTGAAAAAGTCATCGTACTCAAACATCCATGGCTGACCAGGACATTTGACTGGCAATGTGTGCCTTTGTACTCTGACCTCAGACCATTCTTCGACCCTTTTAGTTTCTAGATTCCAGACTCTCAAGTTCAGGGTGGCATACCCAAGAAAGTATCCTTCAATTGCTTTTGCCCCAAACTTTCCATTAGGATCGATTATTGTGCACAGAGCTCCAAACGGTTCAAGATATGACAAATCTGATTTCCGTTTGTGAAGAAGCTCATAGCAGGTCTTGTTGTGTCTTTTGACTGTTAGGACTCGGTTCAACGTATAACATGCAGAGGCCACAGCTTCACTCCAGAATGGAATGGGCAACTGCGACTCTACCAACATAGTCCTAGCAGTCTCGATCAATGTGCGGTTCTTACGTTCAGCGACGCCATTCTGTTGAGGAGTGTAAGCTGCACTAAGTTCGTGAAGAATACCTTTTGAAGTGCAAAACTCCGCCATGGCATGATTTTAAAATTCAGTACCATTTTCGCTGCGTATCCGTCTAACCTTCAACTTATACAAATTCTCAATCTGAATGATCAAGTTTTTGATAATACCAAAGGTTTCACTCTAGTGTGCCATGAATGCCACCCAAGAAAATCTTGAATAATCATCAGTTACCACGAGGCAATATTGATCATTCCGGATGCTTTTATGCTTGACATGACCGAACAAATCCATGTGCAAACGTTCAAGCGGAACGGCCACCGTGTTGATCTTCTTAGTCGGGTGTCGCTTCTTCGTTTGTTTTCCTTTCTGGCACGAAACACAGACGTCTTGAAGATGGAAGTTTTTAAGAGGAATAACATTCACCAATTCATTTGACACCAAATGATTCATTTTGCGTAGGTGAATGTGACCCATTCGTCTGTGCCAAGAGATTGAGTCTTTTTCTGTGGCTTTGGAAACAAAACAGGTTGCTTGTGCAGACTTCGTAATAGCTTGGCTCATATCAAGGACATACAGATCATTTATCCTTGGAGCAGATAAGAGAATCCATTCTTTTGGAATTTTGAAGCCGGGTTTCAGCACATAACATCCATTTGCATCAAAGTGTACTGAAAACTTCTTATCACAGATTTGTGAAACGCTGAGAAGATTGTGATCAAGTTGTTGCACAAAGTTGATCTTATCAAAGCTTACAACCCCGTTGGATATCATTCCTTCACCGGTAATATATCCGCCCTTATCTCCAGCAAAAGCAATATAACCTCCTCTAATAGATTTGACGTCGTAGAGAAGCTTCATGTCACCTGTCATGTGCCTGGATGCCCCACTATCAACAATCCAATGACTACTGATAGTTCCTCCTAGAACACCCTGCACATGAACTCACTTGATTAGTTGGAGATGGGGACCGAAGCCATTGTGGTCTTGGGTCTTCCATTTTTATCAACAACAATAACTTCCACTTTTTGGTGATTCGGAAATTGTGATGGTCCTCTTGATTCAATAACCGTTTTTGGTTTCAAGGTCTGTTTTGTTTTACCAGTGTTATTCTTTAAAATCTTAACTTCATGATTGTCTGAAGTTTTTGAATTGTCTGGTTTGACAGAAACAGATATTTTGTTAACCACATCGGTTTTAATCGCCTTTTCAATTTTCTTGACCTGTTGGCGTTTCTGTTTCTTTTCCCTTTCTTTTACAAGTCGGGGATCTTGTTTTACAGAAACAGATCGCCTTTGGTGATTGTGTTCACGGGGATCATCAACTTTGGCTTTTAACTTATGAAGATATGGACAATTTCGAATTATATGCCCAATTTCACCACATTCAAAACATGATCTTCGTTCAATAAACCCCGAAGTATCATGTGATTGTCCTGTCGATGATGAACTTTGTGATCGCGAGGTACTAGGTTTTGAACTATTTGGTTCATTTCTTTTCAACACTTTTGCTTGTTTAACAAAATCTAAGTTAGATTTGTTTTCAAAAGTTTCAATTTTGTCAGTTCCCTTTGATTTCACAAAGTTTACCTTCTTGTCCTTCTTTTGATTCGATTTCTTTTGACCTTGAGTCGGTGATTTACCTTTTAGTTTTTGTATTATTTTGCTGCTCTTTCATTGTTGGTAACTTTTGAATGCCATATTGTTTTCGAACTTCGGCTTTTGGGATAGGAGGGCACTGTGTTACCACAACATGTGATCCTGTCTTTCCCAAAAACTTACTTGTTGAGTTTTCAAAAACTGTACTGATTAAGGATTGATTTACATTCCTAATCGGAAAATCTTTGTCAGAATAAATTTTATCATCACCAACAAGAGTGTACAGCAAATTCACACTCTCCGACTCTTTTGCATACGAGGACTTGATTGCAACAGTCTTAGCGGGTTTAGCAGGAGGATCACATAGAATATGATTCTCAAGAGGTATGTCCTCTTCTTTGATTACCGCATCAGACTTTGCTGGGTCAGTATCATCGGATTCATCATCAGAAGAATCAACATCCTCAATATTAACTGAAGGATCCTGATTCGGTTCAGCAGAAGAAACACATGTATCTGCTGATACATCTGAATCTGATGATACTTCTTTCTTGTATCCAAGTCCTGTTGTAAATTCCTTAACGTCTGAAGGAACAGATGGTTCAAATTAAGTTCTATCTTCCTCATCAAGCATGGCATCATAATTGTGTCTCACAGGTGGTGGACATTTCTTGTATCTAATGCATGTGACATCCCGTTTCTCTTTCTGAACATCATTGATGTGATCCAACACATAGCTAGAACACAAATAACTGTCTAACTTAAGCTGGATCGCCTCACTTTCAGTTTTAACACAAGCCATCTCTTTTTGCATTATCTCAAGGCGAGTGATATACAAATTTATGTCAGTTTGTTTTCTGGAAACCGTTTTTGTTAGCTCGGTTTTATCTTTCTTTAATTTTTCAATCACCGATTTAAATTCCTTTTCATGGTTTTCATAAAACATGTTGGCTTCTGTGCACTTAGAAAGATCCACGGTCAACTTTTGGTTGTGGATGAATGTCACATCATACTTGTCTTGCAAAGCCTCATGTTTGCTTTGCAACTCACACCACTTAGCATTCAACGAAACATGTTTGTCTTGCAAGTCAAACAAACTAGCTTTTAAAGCATCATGTTTGCCTTGCAACTCAGACATGTTTGCCTCCAAATCAGCACATTTAACACTTAATCTAGCACAATTATCACAGTTAACAGCAGTGGGTTCATCGACACATACCTGACTTGATAAACTGTCAACATTAGCCATAAAGGCTGAATGGAGAGAAGAAGAAGAATATGCAGCTTGATCCACCAAAATAGATCTCCTATGAGTTCCTGTTGCAGCTTCTTCCAATAGCGCATCAATATCTGCATCGACTGACGCACTTGAGGTGTCATCCAAATGATCATCGCCTGAACTTGAGGATTCTTCATCTGAGCTTCTACTGTAGCCAGAACTGTCTTCGTCTTCAGAAGATTCACCACCATTGGCGGAAGATTCACCACCATTGGCAAAACAAGCTGTTCCATCCGGAGTATCATTACTCAACTGAATTGACCAATCACATCCTTCATCTACTTGAACCACAAGAGCCTGGTTGGCATTTGATGGTCCCGCTTGACTTGGATTGTTGACAGGTATCAACGTACGTTCATTGTTCCTGTTATGATTCTGCTGGTTGCCTTGATTTCTGAACGGATTCTGGTTCCCATGCTGAGCTAGCTTTGTACATTCCCTTTTAAAATGACCCCGTTCACCACAGTTGAAGCACTTGACAGCCTGCTTATCGAACCCATACTTGGTGTCTTTCTTGCTTTCCAAGCTGGTTCTGCCCGTTCTCTCCATAAAATCCTTTGCCCTCCTTACAGCACTTGCAAAGGCCCATTTAATATCCATTAAATCCATCTCCTCTTTATCAATCTGCTGATAGTCTTCTTGTGTCAGATTAATGTTCCCAATCTGACCTTCCACTAATCCACAATACGCGCTCACCAAGGTGTTCAGTTGCTCCATATGTTCTTTAGCTACTTACTTTTGAAAAGCTTGAAGTGTCGAGTCGTACTGTATTTGACTTTGATTGCTGACCAGTAGATGATGTGCTTCCATAACAAGCTTGTTGTTGAACAGGAAGTGGATTCCCATATAGATCAGTTGCTACAGTAGATGGCCGATAGACTTGTTGTTGTGGAGCTGGCTGTAGAGGATTTCCATAGAAATCTGTTGTTGGAGCTGGCTTGACCGGAACATGTATCGGATTGCCATATAAATTTGTGTTTGTGATAAATGCCGTTTGAAGAGGAGCATGAGAGACTGGTCTTGCAGAAGAGGTTCTGGAAGTTCCATAATACATATCAGGATTCTGTGGTACTGGAACCTTCTTTGCCTTTAGAGTTTCTTCCTGATCTTTGTTTTCCAAGAGCTGCACGAAGTCATTGATGTTTGTTGTAGCCAACACTCCATTGTATTTCAGAATCTCCAAGAAACTATTCCATTGAGGTGGCAACGCATCTGCAAACTTTTTCACTACCTCTGCTGGAGTTGTTACTACCCCAAAATTACCCAATTCAGTAAGCAAATGATAGAACCGACTTGTCATATCTCCCAAAGATTCCTTTTCCATACACGTGAAGCCATCAAATTCTTTCTTGAGTAAGTCGTGTCGCAATTGGCGTGTTGCTTCATTTCCTACCCCTCTTGTCTTCAACGCATCCCATAATTTCTTTGTCGCTTTGAAGCTGACAAATTGATGGTAAATATCCTTGCTTAATGCCTGAGTAAGAATGGCATATGCCTTCTTTTCCAAATCATATGTCTTTTTTTGATCTTCAGGAAGATCGGCAAATGTAGCAGCAGTTGAAGCGACAACCTCTATAGCTTAATCGAAATCTGTGGTGAAACGTAGCCACAATTCTGTATTTTGCCCAAGGACGTATGTATAGAACCTATCAACCCATCTTTGATATTCGTTTAAGTGCATCAACTTTGGAGGCCGATTCAAACTTCCGGTTTCGCTCTCGCTTAAGAGAATGCTTTGAATACTTGGAGTTTGATTTGATACGAATGCCCATTGACCGGTAGAAATTGCATTAGCTTGCGAAGATACCGGTACGGGAGACTCGGCCCATGAAGGTGACAAACCCGTACTTCTATACTTGCCTTCATCCGTAGACGGATTACCCCATCAACTCGGATTCATTTTTGAAACGTAAGAATGAATACCTGAACAACACACTTGAAACAAACAGTTAAACCACTTTTGCAAACCTTCTGTTTAAAAAAAAATAATCACGACGAAACAAATTAGGCTTTGAAACTCGACGAAACAAATGTTGCCTGTGTGTGACGAAACAGGTGAAGCCCAATGGTGAAGCCCCAATTCACTTTCGACGAAACAGGCCCAATATAATAAAATTGATTTAAGAGGTGACGTAACGGGCCCAAGAACAAAATAAGGCCCAATGTATCGGCGAAACAGACTTAAGCCTATTTTTGGGCTTTCTGTCGACGAAACAGGCCAATTTAGTTTGAGGCCTAATATACGACGAATCAGGCCCAAACATTGATTGACGAAACAAAAACCCAACCTTTGATTGACGAAACGGAAAATTAAACAATGTTGACGAAACCGGCCCAATGAATGACGAGACGGATTAAAAGCCCAAACCACAAACAATGTCGACGAAACAGGATATCGACGAAACTCAAGATTCTGTTTCATCGAGGAGGTGTTTGACGAAAGGGATTTGTTTCGTCTGGTGTCTGATTCGTCGAAAAAGGTAATAGGGGTTGGTGAAAAGGTGGGTAAACTTTCGGCTCAACCTTATCGTGACTGACACATGCACACGACTTTTCAAACCATCACCATACCCAGCAGACCAACCAAGGTATGGTATGTAATATTTTAATCCTTTAACAATTATCAATGCACAAACACTATGACAATTTCTTTTATCAAGATCAAACAGTTTAAAACTTGAAGAACACTTTGAAGATGAGCCAAGAAACTTTGAATTTTCCGGAAAACTTATGAGTTTTCCGGTGAACCGAAACCTTCTGAACACAAGTTTTTGCTTGAAACTGTTTAATAAAAACCAATATTTATCATGAAAACATGTGTTTAACACGGTTTTTAACAAAACAAAACAACAAAAACAACAAGATTAGACCCGATTAAGAGAGTTTTTCAGAAAATATGAACTTTTGAAACCCGAAAAAACAACCCGAAAACACTCGGTTTTAACAAGGAGAAGAGCCAACCACTTGTAGGTCCGGCTAGGGGAGGATCTAGTCGCCTAATCCTTGTGTACAAACCAACCCGGTTGTGCAGAATCCAACCGAGATAGCAAACCGACATCGAACACGACAATGATAAACACGAGATACAAGACACGAAGATTCAATGATTAACACCCTTGTATTAATACTTGAAAATATGTTACAGCTCAATGTTTACAAATATGCCCTGTAAACTCTCTCTAGTTCTCTCGTGTGTGTGTTCTATTTTGCTCTCAGTGTTCTCTAGTCTATTTATAGTACCAGTAACACATTCCCACCACGAAACGGAACTGCCCTTCGACGAAACACATGTAAGATCGACGAAACAAAGGATCAGGCGACGAAAGGGAATCAAGGTCGACGAAACAAGTCTTGTTTCGTCGACATCCTCTCTGTTTCGCCGATATGGGCTTAGGCCCAAAAGTTGAGGCCCACTAGCAGTGTTTCGCCGATATGGGCTTAGGCCCAAAAGTTGGCCCAAGGTCCTTGATGTCTTGGCCCACTTTTGTTGTTGTTGCACACGACGGAGGAAAGTCGTTGCTCAATCCGAATCACGTCGAGTCGAGTCGCGTCCACAAATATGTATCAACATAAACGTCACCAGTAGCAAGCGGAAGGTAAAAGCCTTTCCCTTCCTTCTCCTCATGGCTTGTTTTCCATTCATGATAGGAAACGGTATACACCACAAACATAAAGAGTTTTAACAAGGAATACAATCTGTTTCTCAAAGGAATAGTTATAGCCAGCTCTGCGGTCAAGCTCCGATTAGAGATTGTAAGGAATTTAGCCATCATAACAGTAAGACCATAGGCAATAGCAAAAAGAACCATCATCAATGATGCTTGTAGTCTTTTGCCTTTCATTAGCTCTGAAGCCCTCCCAATTGCTTTAAGACCAGTAGAACCATCTTCCAAAACTGAAACAATCAAACTTACCATCCAAAGGGTCGCAACGTAGAAGTAGCAAAGTGGGATTGAAAGAGTGGTAGCCCCTACCAACCAAACTGCCCATGAATTAACTACCAAAATGGAGGTTATACCAATAGAAAGTGTGTAAAACAAGGCAATGCCCAAAGTGAGCAAAATCATGTAAAAGCTAGTTACTATTGGTTTTCTCCAACTCTTTTTAATTTTCAAGAAAATGTCTTTTGGGCCTAATACTTTGGCAGTGTAAGCTTCAGATGAAGAAGAAACTGTGGCAACCAAGAAAATTGATGAGACAGCCATGCTCAAGAGTTTGACAAGGAGAATCTCACCAAGGTTGTTGAATGCGCCAACATAAGTCATTTGATCGAATCTGTTAGTTAGATCATGAACCATGTTCGGGTGTTTGAATTCGCTAACTGCAACACAACATCATTAATAACAGGTTCAAGTATATACTCCTGAGCAAAATCTAATTGGGAGAATGAAAGAAACACAAACAACAGGATTTTAACAAGAATCTTCCCATTTCTGCTTGTGGTCTTGATAGACTCCCTTATTATTCCAAAGAACCCTAAAGAAGACAGGGGCTGTGGGATGATTGTGCTCTCCGTTGTTTATGTTTCTAGTTCTGTTGATTAAACATCATTGTAGTTTCAGTTATATAGTGTACTTTGGCTCGGTAATTAATTATGTCATTTTCAGCTGGTTTTCATTCTAAGTATATTAATACCAAAGGGTTGATAATATAAAATTTAACGACCGTCTACGCAAAGACCATATTCTTCTATTCTAACATTTTCAAAGTACTTCAACAGTACTTTCTTTTATTTGTCCATTTAACATATTTTTTAATTATACTTTAAAGTGAATTGTATGATATCTATTGAATATTTTTTGGGTTTTTGTTTTTTATTTTTTATTTTTATAGTTATTTTTTAATATAATTGTTATAAAATTTTGGTTTTATGGTGTTTTCAGTATGTAGATATAAAAATCGTTGAGTTTTTTTATATATAGTTATACCATTTATCTTTTTTGTTATTTGAATAACATAACATAAAATTTTGAATACACTATTACTACATGTTTATTTTTATCTACGATTCAATAAATCTTTTAATCAAATGGGTAAATATAGTTGATTCTTTTTGTTGTTTAACTTGATGAACCGAAATAATATTGTTCGAACTATACCGGTATTGGTATCGAATGCGTTTTAATGTTTTCTCGACGTGGCATTATAAAAGTGATTCAAAATGAGGTTGTATTGGCAATATAGTATTTTTTAGTACCGTATGCTATAGCAAGTGTCGGTGACCAATTGATGCCCTGCCCGAAAAACATCGCTACTGTTATCCATATTTGTTTCCATAGTTTCCAATCCATGTAAAATAAATGCCAATATTCTTTTTAGTGTATTTCTTTTGGCTGCTATAAGAACCGACCCACTACTTTAAGGAACCGTACCGACATTGACGGAAATCCCGCCGCGGAGCGCGGGAAATCCCACTAGTTTGTCACAAAATGCAAGCTATAGGGACCACACATGTAATTTTTTAAACTTATTCACCAAACTTGCAATATAGGCATAGCATAGAGACTATCAGGGTAATTAACCATATATTTAATAATAAGATAAAAAAAATTTGACTTAGGGCATGCTTGGCTAAGCTTTTTAAAACAACTTATTGATTTATTGACTTTTTTCAAAAAAACCAATAAGTGAAAATAATGTTTGGATAAAGTAAAAAAGCTTTTCAAAATAACTTTTTGGCTAATGTGAAAAAGTCATTTTAAAAAAACTCGAATATCTTGACTTTTCAAAACTTTTTGCCTTATTAGCTTTTCCCACCACATAAGCTAATCTAAACTCTTTTTTATAAACTATTTTTCAAAAAGTCATAAGTCAATAAGTCCGTTTAACAAAAAGTTCATTTAGAGTTAAATAAGCTTAGCCAAACATGCCCTTGTTATAAACATAATTTGATTATTAAAATAAATGTAAAAATAAGGGTTTTTAATGCGTTTGTGAGTGCACTTAGCATGCTAATTGTTATTTTGCTCCGATTCATTGTTTTTCACTTCCTTTTGTATTTGTTCCAGGATACATAAAGGCTCTAGCCATAAATAAGAGTATATTATTTTGGTAAAATTAAGTCACTTCACAACACATTTATAAGTCATCTTTATCTGTAGAGATCATGATACTTTTAATAACAATTTGATACATAAAAGATTTGATCAGAGCCTTTATTTAGAACTATATAGGCGAAGGCAGAACCGTGATGGTACTAAACATCACCAGTAGCAACCGGAAGGTAAAATCCTTTCCCTTCCTTCTCCTCATGGCTTGTTTTCCATTCATGATAGGAAACGGTATACACCACAAACATAAAGAGTTTTAACAAGGAATAGAATCCGTTTCTGAAAGGAATAGTTATAGCCAGCTCTGCGGTCAAGCTCCGATTAGAGATTGTAAGGAAATTAGCCATCATAACAATAAGACCATAGGCAATAGCAAAAAGAACCATCATCAATGATGCTTGTAGTCTTTTGCCTTTCCTTAGCTCTGAAGCCCTTCCAATTGCTTTAAGACCAGTAGAACCATCTTCCAAAACTGAAACAATCAAACTTACCAACCAAAGGGTCGCGACGTAAAAGTAGCAAACTGGGATTGAAAGAGTGATAGCCCCTATGAACCAAACTGCCCATGAATTAACTACCAAATTGGAGGTTATACCAATAGAAAGTGTGTAAAACAAGGCAATGCCCAAAGTGAGCAAAATCATGTAAAAGCTAGTTACTATTGGTTTTCTCCAACTCTTTTTAATTTTCAAGAAAATGTTTTGGGCCTAATACTTTGGCAGTGTAAGCTTCAGATGAAGAAGAAACTGTGGCAACCAAGAAAAACAGCATGATAATTGAAGAGACAGCCATGCTCAAGAGTTTGACAAGGAGAATCTCACGAAGGTCGTTGAATGCGCCAACATAAGTAGTTTGATCGAATCTATTAGTGAGATCACGAACCATGTTCGGATGTTTCGCTAACTGCAACACAACATCATTAATAACAGGTGCAAGTATATACTCCTGAGCAAAATCTAATTGGGAGAATGAAAGAAATACAAACAACAGGATTATAACAAGAATCTTCCCATTTCTGCTTGTGGTCTTGATAGACTCCCTTATTATTCGAAAGAACCCTAAAGAAGACTGGGACTGTGGGATGATTGTGCTCTCCATTCTTTATGTTTCTAGTTCTGTTGATTAAACATCACTGTAGTTTCAGTTATATAGTGTACTTAAGTATATTAATACCAAAGGGTTGATAATTTCAAGATATATGCTAACAAAACATTTAAGGTTTTTCCAGCAATTATATATTGTAAACCATAAAAGATATTGAGCTTAAAGGAAAAGAAAGATACCTTTTTTGGATTGACATGAATACTTGCCGGCTACGGGTTTCCCAGCAATTATATATTGTAATTGGTAAAATCATAGGAAACTGTCTAATAATAATTTGTGATATAATAGAATGCACGAAGCACGAAGAGACGCGAGCGATCCATTTGAAGGATGATGATGTCATCATGACGTCATCATGATGTCACCATGACATCATGTTTCTATGTGATTGGCCATTGTTTCCTTCTGTTTCGATTGACTTTAATTTCAAACACTTAAAGAATGTTTCGATGATGATGCATATGATGAATATTATATGATGTTTCTATAAGAAGTTGTTTTGGGACATATCGAAATAGAAATGGTTCTATTTCGATACATCTATTTATTGTTTCGATAATGTTCATTTTGTTTCTTTGTTTTTCGATAATGGTCTATATTTCCATGTAATATTTATGTTTCGCTTTGTTTTGATAGATAGGGACATGTTTCGTTCTAATGCTTAGCAGATAGCCTCTCCCCTGTTCTACTAAGAGAGCACACCCAGAGAGTTTGATAGAGTATTCTTGTATTTCTTTGTAACAAAACTCTGCTGGAATTTATTGAGCATTTAACAGTGAAATATTCGTGTGTTTTTGTGTTCTTGGGCTTGATTTGCACATTATCAAGGATTCCGCACTTGGTTTTGTGTTAAACAACAAGGATAAGTTGTTCTGGATCCTCCTCTAGGGACCTATAGTTTATTTTGGTTTTTTTTATTAGTTTAAGATGCATTGTTTTATAAAATTCTGAGTTTGTTGTTGGAACGTCCCTATCTTTATCAATCTCTCCATATAATTTATTTTTCGACAGAGTTGTGAGTAGTAATGTAATCCAAGAAATTTTAGTCGGTAGGAAGTTCAACGAACTTCTTCCCTTCACTAATTCTACCACCGTATGAAATTTATTTGAAGTGAACCACTCGTTTCATTATGTTACTTGTGCTAGTAGGTTACACCCATGCTTCAACACTTTTTGTATATCGCTAGTGATTATTCATAATGTATGTCTTTCGATCTTCGTTTAAACGTTTAATTTGTATTTTGTTTGACTTTGTGTAAGTTGACCAAAGTCAAACCACATCCTCCTGTGGTTTGACTTGTTCATGGTCGCTCAAACGAGATGTGTGTTTCCAAACAAAACAGGCTGTTGATTGGAATAGGTGTGTGGTTCGGTAATTACCAAACGACATTGGATGTCGCTTGATCTTGTGTCCAAACGACACTGCTTGTCGTTTGGACCTTGACCATGTCATTTGAAGTTGTTGTTGTTTACTAAGAATACATAGTAGTTGTCATTCGAAAAAGGTGTGGATAGAGATAGAGTATTGGGAGCTTTGAGTGTGTAATCTATAACCAAACTATGTTAAATCAATAAAAGAAAGTTTATTGAGTATATCATTGTGTTTATTGACTGTTTAATGCTTGGTTTGGTGCTATATATTGGATTCTGCACTTGTTATTGCATTCATTACAAGAAATCATCATTATTCAAGATCGAGATATTTGGGCCTACATTCACATTTGGAAACTAACCGTTTTTATTGAAGTATAAATAGAAATGTAGTCTAACTAAATTTTCAATGGATACAGTTCGGTTCATCATACATATGTAAAGAATATTATCCAAATATAATGGAAACAGTCCAGTTCATCTCAAGGGGACGATTTGGGGTCGTGGGATGTTGGTGTTGCCGGATACGTGGATAGGAAAACCCCGAAAACAGAAGAGGGACAAAGAGAACGTGGGTGCTTGTTTGACAGAGAGAGAGAGAGAGAGAGAGAGAGAGAGAGAGAAATGGATGTAGGTAAGGGTTTGGTAGGTCCGAAACACAACATAAATGTTTAACGACAATCTACGCGAAGGACCGTATTTATTACAAAATGCAAACCATAGGGACCACACATGTAATTTTTTATACTTAATCACCAAACTTGCAATATAGGCATAGCATAGAGACCATCAGGGTAATTAACCATATATTTAATAATAAGATAACAAAAGTGGACTGGTTATAAACATAATTTGATTATTAAAGTTGTAGGTCCCGATACGTATCGTCGGACTACGTTGATTTCTTGTTTTGGATGCCGTAGCGAGTGCGGAATCCAAGCAACCACACAAACCGAGCGAGAGAATGTATTACACAATAAAGATTCAACGTTTAACGATTCTGTGTATTCGACTAGACAGAGTTTCGGTACAATATTCGACAAATTCAAAGCTCACCGGAACTCTCTCTCACTACACTCTCTCTCTAGCTCTTGCAACCTCTCTACTTTAAACAAAGGCTATCTGCTGATATTTATACACAAAACCAGCAGATGTACATCGAAACAGAATGAACATACACCAAACATATCGAAATACATGAACATGATAGAAATAGCTTGGAAGGTATCCAAATACACTATGGATGTACATATATATCGAAATAGAAAACACTTGTAATATCGAAATAGAAACACTTGGAATGTATGGAAATAGATATTGTCTCTTGTGTATCGAAATAGACAATTATGTCTATTTCGATGTATGTTCAACAAGTATCAATATTTTATCTTTCTATTCCATGGAGTCCTGTTTCGATCATGGCCATGTTATTTTGATTTGGTCATGACGTCGTCATGCTGATGTCATTATGATGCAACTCTTTTGATCACGTGTCGTCATGTTTCGAGCGTCGTTCTTCTAGGCGCACAATGGAGGAATGTCGCTACGCCTCTCTTGAACCGAACCGAACCAAACAGAGCCACATCCACACCAAAGTGCATCAACAAAAATAAAGGTAAAAAATAAGGGTTTTTAATGCGTTTGTGAGTGAATTTAGCCCGCAGATTGTTATTTTGCACTGATTCATTATTTTTGGGTTCTTGTTGTATTTGTTCGAGGTTACATAAAGGCTCTAGCCATTTAACAAGAGTAGACTATTTTGGTAAAATTGAGTCACTTCAGAGTAAATTTATTGTCACACGTTGATTTTCGGTTTATGCGGAAGCGTATGGTGAGGTGTGACGAGAGTGGCAATCGTTACAATCAATCGAGTAAACAACATATGTAAACCATAAAAGGATGTTCATCCATACATTTGTTTTGAAACCATAATTTACATAACAAACATATTGTTCGGGAATTGAAAACAAGTACAACTTTAACCACATTGTTCAATGTTCAAAATAGTCTCACACAACATAACAACTGAAAACGGATGACATCTCAAAAGCTTGCGTTCTTGATAACCACTCCAACATATTTTTCCCAAAGTCGTTCCACTAATCTCCTGTAGTACATGTTAAATTTTGAAAACGTCAACGAAAGTTGAGTGAATTCATGTTATTTTGTTTTCGCATCAAATGAGTCTCCAAAACATTTGAAGTAATAAAATTCGTTTTTGTATAGTATGAAAAAAAATTGTATGATCATTAGTGTTTTGCAAGGACACTAATATGTATGCCAGAATAGGAGGCAACCAAACCTTGACAATTTATCGTGTGAGTCTACGACACTAGTTTGGACACCAAGGCACTCTTAGCGATCGTGGTTATCGTTGTCGTTAAGAGTGGGGCTTGCCAAAACCCAAATAGATCTATCCATTTGTTCCTCGGTACTTGTTTATTCATTAATGGTCCCTTTATTTTAAACACCTATTCGCATGTGATCAAAATAGTTTCATCGTATCATCATACTATTTGTAACATGTATACATCCCCGAAAGTTTAAAACTATAAACATTCAAAGTAAAAGGGGAAACATGAACTCACAAATTTGCGTTCCAAGCAAATCTTGTTTCGATTTCAAATTCTTTGTTTGTTTCCCAACCTACAAGTGTTCTAACTTCATTAGACACTTAGGTTTACGTTTGTTTTTCGTACAAGTATCTCATCTTGAATTTTGTTTTTTTGGTTCTTGTATTCGTTTGCTTTCTTTGTTTATGTTTGAATGGGTGTAGTCCATGTGTTCTTATAAAAGTGGGTTTATCTTAATAGGTTGGATTCATGTTTAAAGTTTACTTTTAACTTGTCTGGGTTATGCATGATAACCTAGATGACCAGATAACTTGTCTGGGTTATGACTGATAACCTACATGACTATATAACTTGTCTGGGTTATGACTGATAACCTAGATGACCATATAACTTGTCTGGTTATGACTGATAACCTAGATGACCATATAACTTGTCTGGGTTATGACTGAACCTAAACAGATAACCTAGATGACCAAGTATGTCTTCTAGGTTACGACTGATAACCTAGATGACCATATAACTTGTCTGGGTTATGACTGATATCCTAGATGACCATATAATTTGTCTGGGTTATGATTGATAACCTAGACTGATAACCTAGATGACCATGTATGTCGTCTGGGTTATGACTGATAACCTAGATGACCATATAACTTGTATAATCATGATTAATTTTTATAAAAATTTTGATATGGTTTCCCTTTTACTATAGACTTTTCCCATGTTTTATAAACATGATTTTAAATACTTTTGAAATCAACAATTTTCCGATCTTTTAAAATAATAATATAAACTTAAAAATCTTATCATGAAGCATTATGAACTTATATGAAATCCTGTTTAGTTCAAAAATCATTTTTTAAAGCGTTCATCTTTATTTTCTTAACATGTTCATGTAACTTTTCGTTTGAACAAAGCCTATGTAAACTTTGTTTATATATATATATATATATATATATATATATATATATATATATATATATATATATATATATATATATATATATATATATATATATATATATTTTAAAGACTTCATTTTTGTAACATGATTTTTATATCAATCTATGTATTTCATGTTTTATACAAAAAAAAACATTTTTAAACAAAATTACAAGTTCATAACATTCATGTTAATGGATCTTGCTAGATCTAAATACACATGTGTTTAGATCATACTTTTAAAAAAAATGAAGATGCAAGATCAAGTTTACTACATGGTCATAACTTCACAGATTATCAAGAATCATTAACACATAATCATATTGGTTTTGTTTAGTTTTTGTTAGTGATTCATGTTATTTTTAAATAAGCTTCATGATGATTACTTGTACATTTGTGTTTAAACATAAATCATAAAAATGTAAGTACAAGATTTGAAGCTTACTACTAGCACTAGGCTAGGGAAGAACAAGTAGAAAAGATGATGAAAAGCTAAAGATCCAAGAGCCTCCAAGCTTGAGAAATATTTCAAGTTTGCTCCCACGTCTTGAAAATGCCTTAAATCATCTTTGAACCTCCACGTATATATGAAATTCTAGTGTTTGTATTTTGAAAATTTGATGGTGGAGGTGTTTGTTCTTGATCGATTTCTAGAGGGAGAAAGAGAGTGAGTTGTGTGTGTTGATTGCTTATGAAAAACTTAGAGTGAAATGGTTTGTGAGATGTATTTGTTAAGTGTTGTGAACTTGTGATCATCTCTTCATCTTACACATCACCAACACTAATCACTTCTCTAAATTTTACAACACATCAATGGAAGATGAGTTGGTGGGGGACCCACTAAAACCATGGACATGGGTGGTTTAAGGTTTTATAAATTTTTATAAAAACTTTGTTATACTTTATAAACTTCATAAACTTTAATAATTTAGATGAAGTTTTCTATAAAGTTTCAAAGTCCAACATTTTAAATTAATGTTACACTAGATAAAACTAACTCATTAAAATTGGTAGTTTGTTGTTCGGTTGAAAATTTTGGTTCAGGTCCTGTACCGGGTTAAATACTGACACCGTGTTTTGTTTAGATAAATACATAACAAAAATTATTTTTACACATGTTTTATTATCCAAATAATTAATCCAACTTTTTAGACTAAAAATTTTATTATTTTTGACACGGTTCCGGTACCGGCTTTGCTGACTGGCAGTTTACTGAACTAGCCGTGCAGCTTAACGAAATACGATTCGATTGCGGATTTTGTTTCGTTTTTAATACCAATTATATTATTTATGTTAAATAATATTTATTTTTGGGTTTTTCGGACAGTTACTGTTTCGTTCTGCGGAATGCTGTATCTTTCCGCAGGATTGCTGTATTTTTGTGCGGACTTGGACAATTTGGTTTTTAATTGGAATTTTGTAAATAATAAGGCACATATTATTTTTGGACAAAGCTTTTTATAGAATATTTGTGTAGACATAACTGTATGTCTTGTTTTCATCGTGTCAGACTGTATCGCGACTAGTATTGACAAGTATCGTTTATTCGCGTTCCTTTTGTTAGTCTAGGATATTGCTTCTAATCGCAACAGATTCGTTGTCATAATTAACTATGATTTTTATAATTCCTAGACTTTCAAGACGTTATTTAATTAAAATCAAGTCAGATACGCGGAAATGATAGTTGAAATAGTTGTTCAGGTCGTACGGAATTACCGGATTTTTGCCGATTGTCACATTCTCCCCTTGTTAAAGAAAATTTCGTCCCGAAATTTTAAGCTGCGTCACTTCTTTGTTGGTACTTTCTTAAACAAATGAGGGTACTTCTTTTTTATTTCGTCTTTTCGTTCCCATGTGAACTCGGGTCCTCGTTTCGAGTTCCATCGGACTTTAATTAGTTTGATATGACTTCTCCTCGTTTTATGAATTTTTGAATCCAAAACATCAACAGGTTCTTCGATGAAATGGAGTTTGTCATCTACATGTATTTGGTCTGGGGAATAATAAGTTATTCATCCGTAAGACACTTTTTCAAATTCGACACATGAAAAGTGTCGTGAACGTTACTGAGTGTTTCAGGTAGCTTTAACTTGTAGGCGACGTTTCCCATCTTTTCCAAGATCTCATATGGTCCTGTGTATCTCGGGCTAAGCTTTCCTTGCTTGCCGAATCTAGCTACGCCTTTCCACGGCGAGACTTTTAGCAACACCTTGTCTCCAACCACAAAAGACAACGGTTTGCGACGTCTATCCGCGTAGCTTTTCTGTCTGTCTCGAGCCGCCTTGATACGGTCTCGAATTTTGAATATTTTATCGGTAGTTTCTTGAACTAACTCAGGACCTAGCATTTGTTGGTCGCCTAGTTCTGCCCAGCATAGCGGAGATCGACACTTTCGAACATATAACGCTTCGAATGGTGCGGCTTTAATACTTGTGTGATAACTGTTATTGTATGAGAACTCCACTAAAGGCAAGTGAGTGTCCCAATTTCCACCTAAATCTATCACACAAGCGCGCAACATGTCTTCTAGAGTTTGAATTGTGCGTTCACTTTGGTCGTCAGTTTGGGGATGAAAGGTCGTGCTCAAATTTAATTGGGAACCAAAGGCCTTTTGAAAAGACTGCCAAATCCTTGATATAAAATGACCGTCTCGGTCAGAGATTATCGATACAGGTACACCATGTCTTGCTACAAGTTCCTTGAGATAGATTTCTGCTAACTTCTCAGTACTATATTTCTCACGGATAGGCAAGAAGTGAGCTGATTTGGTTAATCGGTCGATGATTACCCAAATCATGTCGTGACCAAGAGAAGTCCTGGGTAATTTAGTTACGAAATCCATAGAATTATGTTCCCATTTCCAATTAGGGATTTCGGGTTGTTGTAGCAATCCAGAAGGTTTTTGGTACTCGGCATTAACTTTAGCACATGTTAGACATTTTCCAACATATGTCGCAATATCACCTATGATATTAGGCCACCAATAAAATTCCTTGAGATCGTGATACATCTTATCTGCTCCAGGATGTATCGAATATTTGGATTTATGAGCCTCGTCAAGAATTAGGCCTCGAAGACCACCAAAATGAGGAATCCAAATTCTATTCATAAAATATAAAGCTCCATTCTCTTTTGGTTCTAATTGTTTTTCCATACCTCTAAGCATTTCTGCTTTGACATTTTCTGATTTTAATGCTTCTTGCTGAGCATCATGAATTCGAGAGGTAAGGTCGTTATGAATTGTGAGCCTTAAAGATCGCACACGCAAAGGTTTAACTCGTTCTTTTCAACTTACTGCATCCGCGACAACGTTCGCTTTGCGCGGATGATATTTGATCTCGCAATCATTGTCATTCAACAATTCGACACATCGTCTTTGGCGCATATTTAACTCTTTTTGATTAAATATATGTTGAAGACTCTTGTGATCCGTGAATATCGTGCATTTAGTACCATAAAGATAATGACACCAAATTTTTAGTGCAAATACCACTGCACCTAACTCTAGGTCATGTGTGGTATAGTTCCTTTCGTGAATCTTTAATTGGCGTGATGCGTTTGCAATAACTTTCTCTCTTTGCATCAACACGCATCCTAACCCTTGTTGTGAGGCATCACAATAGACTATGAAATCATCCGTATCGTCTAGGAGTGACAGAATTGGAGCATTACAGAGTTTGTCTTTAAGCAGTTGAAAAGCTGCTTCTTGTTTCTCTCCCCATTCAAATTTCTTATCTTTTTGAGGTGCTGTTTGTTTTTTGATAAAACGTCTACGCAGGCTCTTCTGTCTGCGCGGCGCAGACCACACGCAGACATTGTCACGCGCAGACTGTTTGTTTTTCCGTAGACGTTTCATTAAAAAAGGTCTGCACGAGGTCTTCTTGGTGCAGACTTGGTACAACCACTTCTAAGATCTTCTAAAGTCTATAGAGGGTTAAACACCACCACCCACCACCACCGGCCACCACTGACCACCACCCACCACCACCGGCCAGCACCCACCACCACGCACCACCACTGTTTACCCCCGTCCACCACCGTCTACCACCACCACCGTCCACCACCACCACTGTCCACCACCCATCACAACCGTCCACCACCCACCACCACCACCATCCACCACCACCGTCCACCACCCACCACCAGCGTCCACCCACCATCACCACCGCCACCGCCACCACCACCGTCCACCACCCACCACCACCGTCTACAACCACCACCCACCACCGTCCATCACCACCACTATCCACCACCTACCACCACTACCGTCCACCACCATCACCGTCCACCACCCACCTCTGTCTGTACACCTCCACCAGTTTATTTTAGAAGTCTACATATGTTAAAAAACAAACAGTCTTCTTCTTGCAGACTGCAGACATTTGGTCCACCTCTTCTTCAACGGATGTCTGCAGATGTGGTCCGCAGACTAAAGACAATTTACCTCTTAAAAAACAAACATCACCTGAGTGAGAGAAGTGAGGGATTGTGCAATCTTCGAAAAGTTCTCAATGAACCTTCGATAATATCCGGCCAATCCTAGGAATTGACGTATTTCATTCGGTGTCCTTGGTGCACTCCAATTCTTTATGGCCTCAGTTTTCGATGGATCAACATGTATGCCTTTTTCGTTGACTACGTGTCCGAGAAATTGAACTTCGTGAAGCCAAAATTCGCATTTGGAAAATTTCGCATACAATTTTTCCTTTTTCAACAACTCAAGAATAGTTCTAAGATGGTGCTCGTGATCACTCTTGTTTCGTGAATATATCAATATATCATCGATGAACACTATCACGAATTTGTCAAGGTAAGGCTTGCACACGCGGTTCATTAAGTCCATGAACACCGCTGGTGCATTTGTTAAGCCAAAAGGCATAACAAGGTACTCGTAATGACCGTAGCGAGTTCGGAATGCCGTTTTTTTATCACACCCAGACCACGTAAAACAACAAAACTTGGCGGAAACGTCAGGGAGTGTTGTAACAGAATAATTGTTTCACAACCATGGATTAAATGATTTTGTTTTGTTGAATTAATGAACTCATTGTTTTATTACAAATCAGATAAATACAAATATTGTCTTTCAAATTTTAAAGTCGCTAAGGCATGAGTCCATCCTAAGTGTAGCATGTATCATCAATCATCACATAGCAGCACCTGAAACATGTGTAAAAATAGGTAAGTTAGCATAAAAATGCCTGTGAGATACATTGGTTTTATTGAAAATAGGATTCATGACTTGTAGGTTTAAAAAAAATGTTTTAACAAAATAGTCATGAATTTTAAGAAAAATGTTTTCTTTTATAAATCATATAAGATGTGATAAGAAAACAGATAAGAAAGATGTATAAATAAATAATTAAGCAAAAATGAGTGTATATATATATATATATATTGTATGAAAAACAATATTTTGATAAAAAGGTTCGTAGTATATATAAAAATATAGTTTGGTTTTAAGAAAGTCGAATAAGTAATATATTAAAATATATTTCAGTTCCAAAATAGTCAAACAGATAGTATATTAAATATACTTTAGTCGTCAAAATAACAGTTTACAGTAGTATATCAAAAGTATACTTTGGTTTTATTAATAGCATATTAAACTATGCTTTGGTTTTATAAATAACATATTAAACTATGTTTTGGTTATATAACTAACATATCAAAATATGCTTTGGTTTTATGAATAACATATTAAACTAAGTTTTGGTTTTATAACTAACATATCAAAATATGCTTTGGTTTTATGAAACTATGTTTTGGTAATTAACAAAATATATGTTGGTTTTGTACAATATCAAATATGAGAGCATATCAAACTATACTTTTGGGAGTATAACTAAATATGCAAAAATAATGTGATTTGGAATTCATTCAGACCTAGTGCATCAAAATACACCTTTGAGACTATAGAAATACCACAACGGCAATCTCTATTTGGATAAAATATCGGTTTCTGACATTCCATGACAACAAGAATGGGGTGTCAAATTCTATAGCGCTATATCATACTACCAACCGGTCTGGTGAACATAAAATAAGTACTATCCAATGATTTATTTTGTAATCTTTGGAAAAATTAGTGTTTAAACCATAAATAATCATTCAGTTTGTCAAAAGATAAGTACTAATACGTATAATAAATTATACTTTGAAACCATGAACATAACAAATAGGTACACATATTTCACCCCAAAACATTTGAAAACAGTAAAAGAGCGGACTATGTACTCACTTGAGAGTGCTTAGCAGTCTTGAACAACTACCAAGCAAGCTAGAGGGATGTCGGAAATCAAACGGCACCTAATATAGGTAACTAAGTAAATAAACAAGACCTAAATCGGAAGATCGGATAGGATGAGGTTTCGTAAACCAAATGAGTGTGGGAACTCATATGATATGGTTTAACAAAGCCTTCATACTAAAACGAAACCTAATCCTAAGTGCTTACGACCCATTACGACCCGTTTAGGTAGCTTACTTACTTTAACGCGTCCTTTTCGTAAAATGCGTTCGGACCGCCTAACTAGTCCTATGACAAGTATTATATGCCCTAACATACTTAATTATGTTGCATAATCAGTTAAATGGCAAAAGTTTGGGTTACATATGCTTAAATATCAACTTTGCATAAAAAGGGCATTTTGTTCATTTTCCTAAGGCATATAAATTACCTATCATACAGCTACTTAAATGAAGTGACCATAAGGTATAACCTCGGAAGGTTATTCCCTATACAACTATGGTCACTAAACATGTTTGGTCGGATCCTAAAGATCGACCAAACGGGTCTAGTTCGTAAGTCTAACCGATTGTTTAGACCGTTTGACTTACGACTCTACATAAGCACTAATCTAAAAGTGACAAGGTAAACATGCTTAAAACATGTTTAACAAAGTTTGAAAACAAGTTAGATATCAAAACAAACGGTTTTGATACCCAAGAGTAGTTTGGTTACAAAATACGCATGAACACACATTTTGGCCGAAACTACGACTCGTCACTATACCTAATCAACGTGGTAATCAGTAGGTATAGTCACTAGGGACTATAACCATCGTGATTACGCTCACGTTGCGAAGTTCAAACGAACTTCGTGTTGACCATAAACTAGTCAACGCAGAAAGTCAAACCCAGTTTCCCTTTTGGACCCGAAAAGCGATAAAAGAACGAAAGAGGACTTACAAAAGGTCCAAGAATGGATTTGTTCACAAATATTCATAGGTATGGAGTGCTAAAGCTCCAACTTAGAGAACTTTCAGAATCAAGGTGTGAGTTGCAAGTGAAGCATGGAGGGGTATTTATAGTTTTCGCACAACCGTTAGGATCGTTTATCGAAAACCGAGTTTCAATCTCAACCCTACACTTGCACCCACTGATTTGGTATACTAGGGGCACCCAAAACCAGCCCATAGAATCAAGGAAACCATGTGCAAAACAATGGGAAAGTTGGGTTTTACAAAAATGAAGCCTGCTGTGTTGGGACTCCTTTACGGACTGTAAGAGGTCCTATACGGTCCGTAAGGACCCTATGTGCTGGCAGAAACTTTCAGCAATTGGCAGAACAGGCCCCTGCATCTTCAAACTTGATTTTTGATGCGTTTTTGCACGTTTAAGCCCCGTTATCCCCATTTCAAAGCTCTAATATGAAGTTAAAGTATAGGGAACTTAAAATATGCTAAAAAATATCTCGGATTTCGGCTCGTTTGGTTGTACGGTTGCGTTGTTCGGTTAATTAAGACGGAAACCGTAACGGACGCAAAAACGATCCAAATTGCGCGACGAATGGAACTTTATCATACCAAATACTAAAATAAAATATTTCAATGCTTACGTAAATTTTTGGATGTCCGGATATATTCAGAACGTAAGATATGCGCGAAAATGCAAACTTATGCACTTTTTGATACTTTTAGTCCCTGAATGACCAAAAAGTTTATTTTTGCGCACCAAACACCTCAAAGCCTATTTCTAAGCTATGTAAATGATATTTAGGGCACATTTAACTTATGATCAAGTTCCGGAATGTGCATTATAGTACAAATCGGCATACTTTCGCAGGTTGTCAAAATTAGTCCCTGTAAGCGAATAAACTTGATTTCGCCACACCAAACCCTCCAAAACTTATTTCCAAGTTATGTAAAGGTTATTTAAGGTATGTTAAGCCTATTTCACTATTCCAGAGTGTTCGTTGCATTAAACTGGTTATATTTACGCATCAGTGCGCGTATAACCTTATAGAAAGTGATTTAAAGCATGAAATCGATCAAGAATTGATATGTGTAAATGATACACATATTTATGTAAATTCCCAAGTATGAAATACAATGTTTCATTGGTTTGGTATTTGTTTGATGATTGAAGTGACACAAGTGTCACAGTCTCCCCTACTTTAGTAAATTTCGTCCCGAAATTTAATTTTAGGGGAATCTTGTGAAGACAACCGTGATGGTTTCGCTTTCGAACGAATCCCTCGAACCCTAAGTAAAACTCTGGGCCACGTTAGGATTGTTAGCGAAATTGTCAACTTTCAAAGTGAAGTCCTTGTAGTAACAAAACATGGAGTTTCGAACTACGGACAGAAGAATGTTTCTTATGAAGACTTATGATAGGAAACTTGGTGTGTGTTTGAAATCAGTGTTGGAGAGTGTAAGAAATAATGACATTGGTCAAGGTCCAGGACTTCTAGTAACTTAAATAATGCTACGTTCACAATGTGATAAGGAACACTTATATATAGGAAGTACCAGCGGCGTATCCACCATGCTCCTTCCTGCATTGTTCTCGTTTCGTTATTATCATTACTATAGGTCTTAACACATGACAAAACTTGTTGTGGTTTCTGTGCACTAAATTCCATAATTACGTATGCATCCATAATTACGTAATTCCTTGCACAGTCCGAACAGTTCATTTCATAATGTGTAGGGGAAAAATCAATTGAATAAACATGAAGCGACTTGACTAGACCACCAAAGGTTCTTTTTAACTAGATCAATGAACGATCTTTTTAACTAGATCAACACATGATCTTCTTAAGTAGACCACTTAAAGGGATCTTTTCAATTATATCATTACATGATATTCCTAACCAGATTTTCAAATTAATCTGTTTAACTAGACCACTCATGGGGTTCAATTATAGAATAGTACTTTATAACCCAAGGGACTTAACCACAACGTAGAAGTCCATTAAGGATTTAGGATAGTACCTTTGGATATCGTACTATGAATCCCTCATATGGAGATATGGAAGATTCTATGAGGATTTGGATAACGAGAATTCAGATTACACAAAAACACAAGACATAAAAGGAATCACATAAGCACATATAATCACATAATTTTTTAACTTGATTATTAATTTTTTATCTTTGGACACGGGCATTTAAAGCACACCAGGAATCCAGTCCGTGGATTTCATTTGGCACTTTAAACATCTTCAAGAATCTAACTATGGAAATAGAAAGATCTTTAATAGGAATTTGGCTTTGTTTATTAAAAGAAACGAGTATTTAAGATTTTTGGGGAGATCACAAGTGATCATAAAAATGGCAGAACCATACGAGTAGTTTCTCTTGGTGTCGGCATCATAGAGTTGTATTAAACATACACGCAATCGTATCAGTTTCGTAAAATAAAATTGAAACAACAAATTTTATTTATATATCAACTGAGTCGGTTCAAACATCCAAAGGATAACATACAAGGAAAAAAACAAAAGACTAATTGTTCACTGCTGCATCATTGTTCGCATTTTCCTCATTGATGTTAAACACTCGTCCACGCGCTGGATTTACGTTAACAAGTCTTGGGCAATTGTTTCTGTAGTGAGTAAGGTCACCACGGTTATAACATGACCCAGGTGGGAACCGTGCTTGAACAGCAGCAGGATTTGCAGCAGCTTGATTCGCATAACGGCAGTTATTGATCAAATGTCCCAACCGCCCACAGTGGGTACATCTATGACACTGCTCTTGCTCCAGATGATGACGGTTGCATTTGTTGCACATAGGTGCGGTACCAACATAATTTTGGCTTTTGCGCGGTTATGCTGGCTGGTTTGGTGCAACCTGATTGTTCTGAGCAATTATGGCGTAGTTTTGAGAAGCCTTACGCTTCTTCTTCTTGGATACCTCACCCTGTTTTTCCTTCGGTTCAACTTGAGCAGTCTTGTCAGATGGTCTTGGGTCGCCCTTTCGAAAAAGCTTACCCTTCCTGATGTGGGATTCAATCAGGGTGGCAGACAATTCAATGGCTTGTCTGACAGTTGTAGGGTTGCTGTCAGTAACGATATCCTGAACTAAGTCAAGAAGACCATCGATGTATTTCTCAATCGCCTTATCCACAGGTGTAACCATAGCAGGACACAACAGGCTCAATTCCTCAAAACGGTCAGTATAGGCTCGATGTTCACCACTGTCTTGCTTTAGGTCATCAAATTCCCTTTCTAAAGCTCTCAATTCATGACGAGGACAAAACTCCCTCATCATAAGAGCCCTAAGCTCAGCCCAAGTCTGTGCTAACGCAACCTCTGCACCACGGTCCCTCATAACTCCGTTCCACCATGTAAGAGCCCTCTTATGAAAGACACTGGAAGCAAACTTGACTTTCTGATTTTCAGGACACTGAACGTGATGAAACATACTCTCAATACTCTCGAACCACTGTAGGAGCCCAGTTGCTCCCTCATAACCACTAAACTTGAATGGGTTAGCTGAATTGAAGCTTTTGAAATTGCATGGAGTATTCTGGTTATTGTTGGCTTGGTTCACTTGAGCAATAATATCTGGGAGTACAGCAGCCATATGATGTGCCATAATATGTGCCATTTCGGCATTTGGTAACGGATTTTCGAATCGAGGAGGCATTCTAAAAGGGGAAACATGAAGGAAAATGAGTGAGAGGATTAGATGAAAAGAATGAGATGAAACAAAATCGACGAAAGCAAAGATGGTGGTCATTTGTTTGTTACCATAAAGCAAACAAACGACACACGGTGATTAATCAAAGTAAATGGGTCAAAAATAATGTATCGCGAAGACATGCTCGCCTATAAGTGGACACTCACCCCAAGAGTTCCCGGGTAAGAGTGACTAGTCCGATATTGCGGATTTGTATGAACACTCTAGCCTTAGACAGAAGACCTAGGGTATAGACACCCACCCTTCCAGTTTGCACCTGTTCACATTATTTAGACCAAACTTTGACGGGATTTTGAAAACTTAGAGGGTTCAAAACCTAGTAATCAATCATCCTAGAACAGATGATTGGTTTTCAAGGCGGATTCGAAAATTGTGTTCTTATTGTGGTTGTCACCTAAAGATAGGCGAAAATATTGTTTTAAAACTAAACACAAGATAACTTGCGTTAGGGTCCTAGGAAGGTTATAGTCTAGGTCAAAGCATTACTAATAACCTAATTCCCTATAACCATTGGCTCTGATACCAACTTTTCTGTCACACCCCGACCATGTAAAACAACAAAACGTGGCGGAAACGTCGGGGAGTGTTGTAACAGAATAATTGTTTCACAACCATGGATTAAATGATTTTGTTTTATTGAATTAATGAACTCATTGTTTTATTACAAATCAGATAAATACAAATATTGTCTTTCAAATTTTAAAGTCGCTAAGGCACGAGTCCATCCTAAGTGTAGCATGTATCATTAATCATCACATAGCAGCACCTGAAACATGTGAAAAAATAGGTACGTCAGCATAAAAATGCCTGTGAGATACATAGGTTTTATTGAAAATAGGATTCATCACTTGTAGGTTTAAAAGAATGTTTTAACAAAATAGTCATGAATTTTAAGAAAAATGTTTTCTTTTATAAATCATATAAGAAGTGATAAGAAAACAGATAAGAAAGATGTATAAATAAATAATTAAGTAAAAATGAGTTTATATATATATATATATATATATATTTATTGTTTGAAAAACAATATTTTGACAAAATGGTTGGTAGTATATATAAAAATATACTTTGGTTTTAAGAATATCGAATAAGTAATATATTAAAATATATTTCAGTTCCAAAATAGTCAAACAGATAGTATATTAAATATACTTTAGTCGTCAAAATAACAGTTTTCAGTAGTATATCAAAAGTATACTTTGGTTTTATTAATAGCATGTTAAACTATGCTTTGGTTTTATAAATAGCATATTAAGCTATGTTTTGGTTTTATAACTAACATATCAAAATATGCTTTGGTTTTATGAATAACATATTAAATTATGTTTTGGTTTTATAACTAACATATCAAAATATGCTTTGGTTTTATGAATAACATATTAAACTATGTTTTGGTAATTAACTGAATATATGTTGGTTTTGTACAATATCACATATGAGAGCATATCAAACTATAATTTTTGGAGTATAACTAAATATACAAAAATAATGTGATTTGGAATTCATTCAGACCTAGTGCATCAAAATACACCTTTGAGACTATAGAAATACCACAAAGGCAATCCCTATTTGGATAAAATATCGGTTTCTGACATTCCATGACAACAGGAATGGGGTGTCAAATCCTATAGCGCTATATCATACTACTAATCGGTCTGGTGAACATAAAATAAGTACTATCCAACAATTTAATTTAATAATCTTTGGAAAAATTAGTGTTTAAACCATAAATAATCATTCAGTTTGTCAAAAGATAAGTACTAATACGTATAATAAATTATACTTTGAAACCATGAACATAAAAAATAGGTACACATATTTCACCCCAAAACATTTGAAAACAGTAAAAGAGCGGACTATGTACTCACTTGAGAGTGCTTAGAAGTCTTGAACAACTACCAAGCAAGCTAGAGGGATGTCGGAAATCAAACGGCACCTAATATAGGTAACTAAGTAAATAAACCAGACCTAAATCGGAAGATCGGATAGGATGAGGTTTCGTAAACCAAATGAGTGTGGGAACTCATATGATATGGTTTAACAAAGCCTTCATACTAAAACGAAACCTAATCCTAAGTGCTTACGACCCATTACGACCCGTTTAGGTAGCCTACTTACTTTAACACGTCATTTTCGTAAAACGCGTTCGGACCGCCTAACTAGTCCTATGACAAGTATTATAGGCCCTAAGATACATAATTATGTTGCATAATCAGTTAAATGGCAAAAGTTTGGGTTACATATGCTTAAATATCAATTTTGCATAAAAAGGGCATTTTGTTCATTTTCCTAAGGCATATAAATTACCTATCATACAGCTACTTAAACGAAGTGACCATAAGGTATAACCTCGGAAGTTATTCCCTATACAACTATGGTCACTAAACATGTTTGGTCGGATCCTAAAGATCGACCAAACGGGTCTAGTTCGTAAGTCTAACCGATTGTTTAGACCGTTTGACTTACGACTCTACATAAGCACTAATCTAAAAGTGACAAGGTAAACATGTTTAACAAAGTTTGAAAACAAGTTAGATATCAAAACAAACGGTTTTGATACCCGAGAGTAGTTTGGTTACGAAATACGCATGAACACGCATTTTGGCCGAAACTACGACTCGTCACTATACCTAATCAACGTGGGAATCAGTAGGTATAGTTACTAGGGACTATAACCATCGTGATTACGCTCACGTTGCGAAGTTCAAACGAACTTCGTGTTGACCATAAACTGGTCAATGCAGAAAGTCAAACACAGTTTGACTTTCGGACTCGAAAAGCGATAAAAGAACAAAAGAGGACTTACAAAAGGTCCAAGAATGGAGTCTTGATCCCAAATATTCTCAGGTATGGAGTGCTACAGCTCCAACTTAGAGACCCTTCAGAATCAAGGTGTGAGTTGCAAGTGAAGCATGGAGGTGTATTTATAGTTTTCGCACAACCATTAGGATCGTTTATCAAAAACCGAGCTTCAATCTCAACCCTACACTTGCACCCACTGATTTGGTAAACTAGGGGCACCCAGAACCAGCCCATAGAATCAAGGAAACAATGTGCAAAACAATGGGAAAGCTGGGTTTTACAAAAATGAAGTCTGCTATACTAGGACTCCTTTACGGACTGTAAGAGGTTCTATACGGTCTGTAAGGACCCTATGTGCTGGCAGAAACTTTCAGCAATTGACAGAACAGGCCCCTGCATCTTCAAACTTGATTTTTGATGCGTTTTGGCACGTTTAAACCCCGTTAACCCCATTTCAAAGCTCTAAAATGAAGGTAAAGTATAGGGAACTTAAAATATGCTAAAAAATATCTCGGATGTCGGCTCGTTTGGTCGTACGGTTGCGTTGTTCGGTTAATTACGACGGAAATCGTAACATACGCAAAAACGATTCAAATTGTGCGACGAATGGAATTTTATCATACCAAATACTAAAATAAAATATTTTAATGCTTACATAAATTTTTGGATGTCCGGATATATTCAGAACGTAAGATATGTGTGAAAATGTAAACTTATGCACTTTTTGACGCTTTTAGTCCCTGAATGACCAAAAAGTTTATTTTTGCGCACCAAACACCTCAAAGCCTATTTTAAGCTATGTAAAGGATATTTAGGGCATACTTAACTTATGATCAAGTTCCAGAATGTTCGTTAAAGTACAAATCGGCATACTTTCGCAGTTTGTCAAAATTAGTCCCTATAAGCGAATAAACTTGATTTCGCCACACCAAACCCTCCAAAACTTATTTCTAAGTTATGTAAAGGTTATTTAAGGTATGTTAAGACTATTTCACTATTCCAGAGTGTTCGTTGCATTAAACTGGTTATATTTACGCATCAGTGCGCGTATAACCTTCTAGAAAGCGATTTAAAGCTTGAAATCGAACAAGAATTGATATGTGTAAACGATACACATATTTATACAAATTCCCAAGTATGAAATACAATGTTTCATTGGTTTGGTATTTTTTTGATGATTGAAGTGACACAGGTGTCACATTTTTGGATCACTTTCTTCTTGAACTCTGAGTTGATGGTATCCTGATCTCAAATCGATCTTCGAATAATAGCTCGATCCTTGAAGTTCATCGAATAGATCGTCAATCCTCGGTAATGGGTACCGATTCTTGATTGTGAGTTTATTCAACTTCCGATAGTGTATGCACATCCTAAAACTTCCGTCCTTCTTCTTCATGAACAGCGCTGGAGCTCCCCAAGGTGAGTGGCTTGGTCTGATGAAACCTTTATCCAACAACTCTTGAAGTTGTGTGGATAACTCTTGCATTTCCGAAGGTGCTAATCGGTATGGAGACTTTGCCACAGGTGCGGCACCTGGAATTAAGTCTATTCGGAATTCTGCTTGTCGTTGTGGAGGTACTCCTGGCAAGTCTTCTGGAAAGACTTCAGGGAATTCCTTCACAACCGGGATTTCCTCAAGTTTTAGCTCCTTGGCCTTTGTCAACAATGTGCGCTAAGAATGCTATACATGCTTTTCGTAGGCACTTTCGGGCTTCCAAACAAGAAATGATTCGTAACGGTATTTCGTTTTTCTCACCAAGAACAAGAAGTGTTTCGTTATTAGGTAGGGGAATTCGAATGATCTTGTCGTAATATATGACTTCAGATTGATTGGTGGATAGCCAATCCATTCCAACTACAATATCAAAACTACCTAGTTGAACGGGTATTAGGTCAATTTTGAATTTTCGTCCTCCTAGTTCTAAGGAACATCCTTTAACAATTTTATCGGTTTCAATCACTTTTCCATTTGCTAATTCAATAGCGAATGGAACATCTAGTTTACTTGACTTTAGTCCAAGCATATCTTTAAATTCTAAAGATATAAAACTAAAATCTGCACCGGTATCAAATAAAATAGAAGCGAAATGATTGTTGATAGGGAACGTACCGGTGATTACGTTGGGATCCTGTCGCGCTTCTTTGGCTCCGACCACAAAGGCTCGTCCACGTCCTTTGTTTTCTTTGGGACAGTATTTCTGAAAATGTCCAATATCAGCGCAATTGAAATAGCCATGGTTTTGTCCTCGGTCATTATCATTTATGTTGCCTCCTTCTTTGTTAACTGCCTTGTTGTTACTCCAGCATTTTTCTGTGCGGTGCCCCATCTTTCCGCACTTGTCACACTTTATATTTCGGCAACTACCTGTGTGATGAAACCCGCATCTGTTGCACTTTGGTGCATTCCCCGCATATCCTTTCGATTCTATTTCTGCTGCTGCTACGAATGCCTTCCCTGACCTCTTTGGGGGGTTCTCCTTTTTCTTATTACCCGATTGAGATCCTCTCTTGAATTGTGAGAACTTCCGCTTATTGTCATGTGAATCGGATTCTCCTTGTTTTTCCTTCGTTTTCTCAGTACCCTTCTTGTCAAATTTGTTCATCCTCTTCGCTTCTTCGGTTAAACTATGATGTAGCGCGTGATACGGAAACGAAGATCAAACACGTTGATTCAAAGAATACCCGTGTGTTCTTCCCCAACCCCCAAGATTCCACCAAAAAAGGCACGGAATTTGAAGTGAAAAACTGATTGTGTCTAAATTCAAGTCTGAACTTTTCATTAGCTTTAGCAACATATAAATAGAGACCGAAATTCGAAAATGGGCCTAAAACACACTTGGGCCAAAAAATAGAACAAAATAAAAGTCCAAAAAAACCCACTAAAAAACACAAAACATAAAATAACTCATGGAAATAAGCGTTTTTTGCCCTTAGAAATCAACTCCTCAACCTGTCTTCGCAACTCTTCATGCTCAGCAGGGCTCATCCTGTAATGTGGTCTATTGGGTAACTGTGACCCAGGCTCCAAATCAATATGATGTTGGATGTCACGCAAAGGTGGTAATCCATCAGGCAACTCAACAGGAAAAACATCAGAAAATTCCTCAAGCAAAGGAACCATAGCTTCAGTAATTTCGACTTCCTCGGGCACTGCCTTCCCTATCAAAACAAAAACATTGTCTGTATCCTCCAACTCATCTTGAAACTGACTGATGGTCAACAAAGTACCTGACTGTTTTGTGGCTACCTGCTTAGGCTTGCTAGGAACAAGAGTGATCTTCACACCACCAAACAAAAAGCTATAAGTATTGGCCCGCCCATTATGTTCTATATTACGCTCGTACTCCCAAGGTCTTATTACGCTCGTACTCCCAAGGTCTGCCCAACAATAAGTGACACACATCCATAGGGACCACATCACACACAACATCATCCTTGTACGTGGACCCGATGGAAATTGAAACAAGTGCCCTTTTAGATACCGTCACTTCACCTCCCTTTTTAAGCCATTGAAGCTTATAAGGTTTCGGGTGACTCTCTGTCTTCAAGGCCAACTTTTGAACTGCCTCTTCAGAAATCAAATTGTCACAACTCCCCGAATCAATGACAAACGTGCAAACCTTTCCCAAAATAGTACATGTTGAGTGGAAGATGTTATGCTTCATCCAGTCATCTCCATCTGCCTTTGGTGTACAGCAAGAACGTCTAACCACCAAGTTCACCCCAACATCACCGGTCACAACCTCCTCTTCATATTCAGTTTCTTCATCGTACACTGGGTTATTCTGTTGGTGCACGAATGTCTAAAGCCTGCGTCTTAGTCTTAGTTGATCAATGTATAGGGTCTAGATGTATTAATTATGTATTGTATAGGGGGTTGAAGTGTAAAAGTTAGATTTTCATGTTTAGATTTCACTTATATGAACATGTGCCATAAGAGCGAAATCACTAGCTTGAAGTTTCGCTCCAAGGGACATGTCATATAAGCGAAACCCTCACCCCTATAAATACCCAAGTTGTTTTCTCATTTTGTACGTTCATGTTTCCCGTG
The DNA here is from genome assembly GCF_002127325.2 of Helianthus annuus. Lineage (NCBI taxonomy): Eukaryota > Viridiplantae > Streptophyta > Magnoliopsida > Asterales > Asteraceae > Helianthus > Helianthus annuus. Next base: position 31,702,292 of record NC_035435.2, read on the forward strand.
TAGCCGAACTGCTGCTCGTGTATTTTGTGAAAGATCAATGAGAAAACTGTTTTAAAGTGATTTCCTTCTGTTTCTACTCCATTTCTGCTTTGATTCATGTCGATTTTATATTTCCGCTGCATTTTCGGTAGTTGCTAGCTCTGATTGACTCACACGACTGTCAATAACGGTCCTACAATTGGTATCAGAGCCAGTTGTGAGCTAGTTTACCCGAATCAAAGCCTTTTTCTAGCACATTTTGAGTTTCTGGACTTTCCGACGGACAAAATGGACTGAAATTTGAACACATAGTGTAAAATTGTCTAATAACAAACCCTTGAGATTTTCAGACCTAAAAACAGCTTAAAAGTGACATAAACTGGCTCGTGAATAGGTTTTGCTCTTGTGTACTTGAGTGATTTCGCTCATACGGTATAAGCGAAATAAGGGGTTTCGCTTGTGTGGTTTCGCTCATAGAGTCATTTTTGAGGTTTCGCTCTTGGGTTTCGCTCTTAGGGTTTCGCTCATAGTGTCATGTTTGGGTTTCGCTCTTGGGGTTTCACTCATATAGACATTACATGATTTCGCTTTTCTGACCTAAAGTGATTTCGCTCATTGTTACACTTAGTGTCTGATTTCGCTTATACGACCTGTTTTAGTGTAAAAATCATGTTTTGAGCGTTTAGTCCGTTTCGTACGTGATCGAGTGTTGGAAACTCAGTTTGTGTTAAAAGTTTTTCGATAAAAACAACCTGTTAAACAAAAAGTTTAACATTTTTGGAAATTTGTCACTAAAAATGGAACCTCAAGATTTTTATAACTTGTTTGCAGGAAGCAGTTTGACGGCTACGCAAAGTCCGTCGAGTATAGTTCAGAACGTTAACATGGAGAATGAATTAGGGACGATGCAAAAGCCTCCGAAGCTTATGAGTTTGGATGAATACGCGGGTTGGTCAGGACGTTTCAAAAACTGGGTGCAAGCCAATCATTTCGAATGTTGGATGAAAATAGAGGCGAAGTATGTACCACCAGTTAACGGCATGGGATTGGAAAAGGGCATCGGGAGTTTGACAGAATCTGAACAGATTGACTTCAAGGCTGAAAAGAAGATGGTGAGCATTCTGCAACAGGCCATCAAAGAAGATATTCTTGTTTTACTACAACATGAAGATAATTCTCAGTCGATGTGGCAAGCGTTGAAGCTGAAATTTCAAGGCAGTGTATCGATGATTAAGAGCAAGAAAGCCTTAATCAAGAAGGAATTTGACATTTTTACTGGGATTAAAGGCGAGACAACGAAGCAGTTAATCGAACGATACTGTCATCTTGTGGTTGAAATGAAGCGTTTGGAGATTACCAAGACGAATGAAGAATGGATTGATAAACTGTGTGATGCACTTCCGTATGATGAGTGGGGCACTTATCTAATGATGTTGAAGAATAATTCTGATTTTGTGAATCTCAACCTCAGCTCATTCATTGAGAAGATCAAAGCTCACGAGTTGGAATTGCTGAAAATCAAGAAAATGAACTCAGCGAGTGTGCAGCAGGATGTATCGTTGTATTACAAAGGTAACCCTACAGTTTCAACCAATCAAAGCCCAAAAATACAAACAGGGTTCATTGCTGATAACACCTCAAGTGTTTCGTCAAATACTCCGCAATCCGGCAATTCTTCACCATTCGCGAACTTTGAACCAAATATCAAAGCTCAGGAACAGCCTTCACCTCATAGCTCAACAGGATCAAATCATCAGGCCGTACGTTTCTGGGGTTCAGTGTAATATTGCGGTAAACATAAAGAATGGAAACGAGATAACTAAAACAGCCGCAAAACAGCACATAGCACTGCTTGCTTCCGTTCTTGAGGCTTATGAGGGCTTAGTCGCAGGGAGGATCGGTAATCCTGACATGACGAAGGAGGATTACGAACAAATCGATCCCGAAGAACTTGAATTAATTGACATCAAGTGGTGTATGGCGAGTTTGGTGCGTAGGGCTCAATGTTTCATGGAAATTACAGGCTGGAACAGTCTATCAGGCCCCGATCAAAAGTTAGGGTTTGATAAGTCGAAAGTTACATGCTTTAAATGTAAAGAACGCGATCACTTCAAACGAGAATGTCCTAACCGTGAAGTAAACAATCATCAAAACCCGTTCACCAACGACTACTACAGGCAAGCGATCTATCACCGACCAAACCAACAGCCAACTGTTCAGAGGCCACAGATTGAGAATAAACTGGAAAAAGCGTTGATCATGAATCAAGACGACGAAAAGGTTGCTGCAGGTTTCAGCTGGGATAAGTATATCCCCGGTAGCGATGGACAGGCCATGATGGCTGAAGTTGCTGAAATTTCTAAGACGGTGTCTGAACCGGAAACAATTACTGAAGATGTTTCTGTAGTTGTTCAAGAGGTTTCTGCTGATAATGCGGTCGATATTGAAGAAATAGCTGCTGAAGTGTATTATTATCAGTCTGAGCAGGAAGTGTTGGGAAGTTTAATGAAATCTGTATTGCCTCCTAACATTTCTGAATCTTTTGGAGGTTATTTTGAAGAACCAAGGACCGGATCATGCCCAAGGTTTGAAGAGAAGAAAGAAGTCGTTGAAGAGTTGATAGATGTGTCGAAAGAGATGACTGGAGAAGCTTTGAAAGACATAGCAGACAAAGCTCTAATGGGAAAACTCAAAGAGGTAGACTCAGAAACCGAGGAGTCAAAGTTTGTTAGTAGTGTGTCTGTCAAACGAGAGGAATCTGGAGTTCAGGAGATCAAATCAATCAAACTATCTGAGTCTGAGTCAAACAATGTCGGTAAAACTGATTGTGTAGAGCAGATTGTTGAAAAGGTTGTTTCAATCCCTGAAACACCGTGCAAACAGTGTTTAGAACCATGCACGGAGTGTCTTGAAGAAGACACTAAGTATCAGGAATTGAAACACCACGCTGATATGATTAAATTTGACCTTGGCCAAGTTAAAGAGGCGTACGATACTCTCGCCAGGTCAATGAAGATGATACAAAAGGAAAGTGTTGATAACGATAAAGCTACAAAATTGGCTAAAGCAACACTATTCGATAAACAAAATGAAGTCAATTTTGTAGGATCGTGTTCGGCCCTGTTTGAGTCGATCAGAGAAATTCCTATCCACATCAAGAGGTGGAAACTAGTGATTTGGTGCTATTCTAGCTGGATTCACTTTAAACTTGCTGTATTATTGATATTGAGCTCAAATACAATGTTTGACAGCACTTCAGCAGATGCCGGAACAAAATACACCTTCAACTTACTAGGTTCGCTAATACATCTCCTATATATATATGGTTGGGTTCGCTTATATGAACAGCCATATAAGCGGACCTACACCATGTCCTAAAAACGAACCAGAACATTTCCTATAAGCGAACTAGAACAAGACTGACATAAAAGCGGACCTAGGACATGTATACATAAACGAACCTATTCAAATCACTATTTCTAGGTTTCCGTGCTATGTCTGATTTCTTCATCTCTAAGACTCGATGTAAGACCTAGTCGACAGACGTAAGTGCACCAACAGACTCCCCCTCGGATGTTGACGGAGTCTTCATAGAGTCTTCGCACATGTCAATCTACAATCTTCATTAGTCGTCAATCTGCCTCTGAAATATCTGTCATTCCAAGAATCCTCGTTCTCTTTCTTCATCATCATCAAACTCATCTCTCTCAGCTGTTGACACGGTGTCTTCAGACTCCCCCTCTCACACAGCTGGGATCGTAGTCTGGAATTCACATCTTCATTCTTTAAATCAAGATCATTAACAGGCTCCCATCAAGTTTCAGATCGATACCTGGCTCCATTCTCTCTCAGGATCAATATCTGGCTCAAAATCTGCATAATCTCTACCCAATCATAAGTTTCTATTAAAAGATTAAACTTTCAAACTTTTAGAAACTTGTACCAGAAACTATATTAATGATTTTTACATTCAAGATTTTTTACTGGCATTTTTCAAACAAAAATTTAACATCATCACATACACTCTTCCCAAACCAGTTCTTCAAGTTTAGCACTTTGAATTTCGAAAATCAGCATCTCAACACCAGTTGTCGAAAATCTTTTTGATTTTTCAAAATTTTATGCTAAAACACACCAAAAATCTTTTTGGATTTTCATAATTAAATGTAGAAAACAAATATTTACAGATAATATTTTTGTGAGTTTGTGCAAGAGGATCATATCAGTTATGAAACATATCACTAACGCCGTTAAGCTTTAAACATTTTTAGTTCTAAACAATTTACCTAGATTGTCAGTATGTTTGTCCACTTAAATTTTCACACAGACTTCAATTAATTCGAGATACGATATTAATGTTTTAGAGACTTAAACTTAATTGTGTATCACTCCACTTGAATATACTCCTGTATCCAGATCCCAAATATTCAGTCTTACAGGTGAGTATACCACAGATGATATCTGTAAAAGGGTAGATGCGAAACCGTGAGAGCTCAGGTCAGAACTTCCGTTCAGCAGATAGATGACGGCTTCGACTTTAGGTGGGTCCCCTTTAGAGGATCTTTTATTACAACAGCAAAGATTATCAATTTTATTGTTTAATCAGATTGCTGAGGGCGAGCTTATATTTCAAAGCTTTTTGAAGAAAGTATTATTCGGGGACTAGGTCAGTATTTCCATACAGCAGAAGTCCCGGAATAATACCCCAGATATCACTGAGTATAAAGACCTAGTATCTCAGAATACGGGACCTTTCAAACAAGATTTCGGGGGTTACCCATATATTCAAGAATAGTTACCCACGAATTAAGCAAGTTCGAATTTAGGTTTATATCTCGTTTCAATTTACTAAATGTGCGAAAACCTACTGACACATCCACAGTAAGATTGTTTATCACATTTTGACTTTACAATTCTTTAGCGTGCTGTGATAGTCCACTGATGTACTATCATTTCCTCTTTTATGCAACAAAACTCATTTTTCAGTTTTATCATGTTTTTGTCTTTTTCAAATTTTCTGATGTTTTTGGATTTTCTAAAATTTCTTACTCCCCCTAAAATTCAAATACATCTAGTAAAAATGAAAACAAACTGTACAGAACATGACAACTGATATCGAAACACTTCAATTCTCCATCCGTTTAGCTTAAACAATCAGAACTCCCCCTCACAACAAACTATTTTCCCATAATGATTTCAAAACACTTAAGTTTGTTTTAATCAGAATGGTTTTTCCGGAAAATAAGTTTTATTGATTTTACCTCTTGTAAAATTGGGGATCCAATCATCATATTGTTTTACCAATCTTCTGAATAATAGTTAACTCAAGTTCAAATTAATGACCTTGATTTAACCACATGTAAAAACAACTGGTTCTCATTCTGAACCACTTATAACAACCACAATCATACAACCACTTGTAGATTTTGCAATTAAACATTTCAAACATGTTTTTCAACCAATTACCATCTATTGGTTGAATTCTCAAGGTGCCGATTCCTACTCCTCGCTTACAAACCTGGGAGTTCCGGCAAGTCCTGCAAAACCTCAAACACAGATTAAGAAGGATGCCGATTCATGATCCACGATACCAACTTGGGATCTCCGGCAAGTCAGGTTTTTATTCTTTGAAAAATATATCTACACAAGCCTGACCTTCCTTGGGTGTAACAACATCTTCTTTATCTTTACTTTCAACAGGCTTGTAAACACGTCCTTTGTAAGCATAAAAATCTTTGATGCTTTTGGCCTTACCATTGACCATTTGTCCAAAGATACGTTTCACATTTCCGTTGAAAGTTTTTTCAACATCAAATTTCTTCTTGTCAGAATAAAATTGATTTGAAATTTCAACTTTTCCGATTTTGGATTTGTAATTTTTAGCATTCAGTGGCGGAAAATTCACATCGTCCACTATCGGAACTTTCTTTTCAACCTTTTTCTCAACACATGGCTCCTCTGATTTTATGGAATCAGATTCATCACCAGAACTATTACCTGAACCTTTCACAACCCATTTTTGAAGCACTCTTTGAACATTCTCCTTTTTCAAAAGTTGAATTTTCAAAGCCAGTAAACTTCCTGGTTGACAGTTCAGTCTTTTCAACAACTTTTTCTTTCATTTTCCCAGAGACTTCCTGTTTTGGCTTGAATGTCTTCGGACAATCCTTTGCCACATGACCAGCAATTTTGCATTGAAAACAGGTTCTCTTTTCAATTTTCTTCGGAAATTCATTTTTCTTTAGTTCTTCTTGCTTCTTGGCAAGGAATTCCTGATTTGTCTGTCTTCTGAATGACTGTTCTTTTTCAGCTTCTGACGTTTTCCCTGAAACAAACATAGTTTTTGGTTTATACATTTTTTCATTTTTATAGTTTTTCGGTGGGACAAAACCAAGACCTTTCTTTTTGAAATTACGATTATGGTTTGGTTTCTGTCGTAAACTATAACCACAATTGTAACCCATTTTCTTGTTGATTCTTTGTTGATCTCTTGAAGTGTATGGTTTGGGTTTTCCATTAAGATTTAAATCTTTTATTTCAGAAATATTAATTTCTGTTATTTTGAAAACCTTTTGAATCATTTCAAGTCTGACACTTCTTATTGGAAAACTTTCACCTGAATATAATTTGTCAGAACCTTTCAAAGTATATGCCACTTTGACCGATTCATCATTCAAATTAGATTTTGAAAATAAAAACTCTTTATCATAAACCCGTTTGTCCTTTTTATTTGTCGGCTTTGACATATTTGACCCAGACTTTGACTCGGGTTTGGACTCCGGCTTTGACTCCTCATTGTCATCTTTGTCTAACACCTGATCTACCATACTTTTTATCAACTTTGACTCATGATCAGTGTCTGATGACGTATACGTGATATCAATACTTTCTGGCAAGTTATCCGACGGCCCAGACTCCTATTGTAAATTGATTGCCTTATTGACTCTTTCAGAATTTGGATTTCGAGGTGAATATCCATTTTCGACCGGGGGCGGACATCTGTTATAGACTACACTTGATTTCTTACCAGAAGTCTTCAACTTTTCTTCATCTTTTGTCACAGATTTCTCTTCTTCAGACGTCTTCACTTCCTCAAACGTCTTCAAATTCTCCACGACTGGATAAATCCTGTCAACAACAAAAGAAGAACATGAGTAGCTATCTAATAACTTTTTAACTTTCTCAGTTTCTATCTTTTGCGTTGCTAACTCCAACTCTAGATCTGCACACTTCTTAATATGAAAGTTCGCATCATCAAGCTGTCTAAGATATGCTACTTTCAATGTGTTCATCGCCACTGCTTGTTCACCACTAGAATCAGTATATTTGTTGATCTCTCTGTTCATTGTATCGTACGATTTTTTCAACTTGTGAATATTGTGCAACAACTCATTGTTTTGTTTGATCAGTGAATCACAGTTCATGCATTTTTCTGGAACTTCAACTTGTTCTGCATCAATTTTCACTTCAAATTTAGGAACTTCTTTGACAGTTCTGTTTGATTGTAAGAACTCAGCTCTTCTCTTCTTCTCAGCTTTTGCTTCGGCTTTCAATCTCTTTTCCTCTTCTTCTTCTTCCTCAAGCTTTCTACGTCTTGCTTCAGCAGCTTCCTTGACTTTCCTGGTTCTTTCTTCACATTTCAAATCATAAGCATTAGTAAAGAAAGCATGAGAAATGTTTTTGGACATCTCTTTGGCCATGAGATCTTGATCCGGACAAAAATCATCCCAGGTAAAACCTTCAGCCAACTTCTCATCATCTTGTTCAGCCCAACATCCTTTGCTGTCTTTCGAAAGATACTTTTCCCAGGTAAAATTATCATATTTTCCCTGACTAACAACACATGCCTTTTTATCAACCACATCTCTCCCATGAGCAGTTTGTGCCTGTTGCTGAGCTGGTGGTGTGATTTGATGATAGATGGCCTTCTTGTGATAGTCGTTGTTTCCGAAAGGATTCTGGGCTCCAGTAGCTTCACGATTTTTGCACTCCCTCTTGAAATGCCCCTTCTCCCTGCAACGAAAACACGTAACTTTAGATTTATCAAAACCCAAAGCTGAAACGTTTGCATCACGAAAATCATCACGACCTGTAATTTGTTTAAAATTTTCAGCACGTCTCATCACACTCGCCATACACCATTTGATATCCATCAATTCCATTTCCTCAGCATCGATTTGATCGTAATCCTCTTTCGTGAGCATTGGATTTACGATCTTTCCTGCAACAAAGCAACTTTAAGACTCTAAAATCATCCCTAACAAAGACATTTGATTTTTTGCAATTTCTTCAGTGTAGTCTTGATCATTTTCAAGGCTTAACACAATGTTACACTGAAGTTTTCTACCATTCTTTGTTACAGAGATGTTAGGATCGTAAGATGAAAATCTTGTGCTGTTTGATCCTTGAGATGCCTTCTTCTCAGGAGAATCTTTAACACTGTAAGCAGTTTCGATCTTCGGAGAGTACTTTGTTGAATCAGTAGCACCACTCTTGTAGTACAAACTGATATCCTGTTCTCCATCATAATTTTTCATTCTGGCTATCTTCCTCTGTTCCATCTCCTGAGCTTCCAGATGCTTGATGAAATCTCCCAATGTCATAGCTTTGTAATCTTTTCTGTTAGATCTCAGCATCATCAGAAATGTTCCCCATGTTTCGTGTGGAAGCGCATCTGCAAGTTTTTCAACTAATTCATCAGTATCTTTCTTAATACCAAGTTTTGTCATATTTCTCACCAAGTTACAATATCTATCAATAATCTGCTTGGTGTTCTCAGATTTTAAACCACGGAACAAATCGAATTCTTTCTTCATGAGAGATTTCTTATTCTTAAGCATATCATCACTTCCAATAAACTTTGCTTCCAACTCTGTCCAAATCGAATATGCAGTTCCATCATGTTGAAGCAAGATCAGAATGTCTTCTTTTATTGCTTGCTGAAGCAGACTCACCATAAGTTTCTCATCACGGTATTTCTTTTTGTCATCTGAACTCATTTCTCGAATTGTTTGTTGTACACCATTTGTAACTGGTCTAACATATGGCTCTTCAGTGTGTTCCCACGCATCTAGATGATAAGCTTCGACCCAATTTCCAAAACGTTCAGACCACACGTTATAGTCATCAATATCCATGAGTTTGGGTGGTTTCTGAGATGTTCCGGTTTCATTTTCAATCATAGCACTTTGAGTCACTGACATCGGTGTTGCAAAAGCGTTATAAAATTCAGTATCCATTGTTCAAATATCCAAATATCACAACAATCTCAAAACTTGTACAAACTGATCAAATAAGCGAACTGTCACAAAAGCGAAACTTTAATTGTCTCAAAAGCGAAATGGTCAAGTGTCGTAAACGCGAACCAGAATTAACCACAAAAGCGGACCAAACTTGTCACAAAAGCGGACCAAACTTGTCACAGAAGCGGACCAAACTTGTCACAAAAGCAGACCAAACTTGTCACAAAGGCGGACCAAACAAGAACTTGGAGCGGATCTCCTAATCACGGACCGTAAAAGCGGATCTCAATCGGACATCATTTTAACCCACTTTTAGACTGTATTTTTTCATGAAACTTTCCAGGGTTTGTTTTTAACGTATTGCGCACAATCCTTGAAATTTTCAACCGTTTTTACTGTAAAAAATTTTGAAAACGTGAAGAAAGTGTAGAAAACTAGATGAAATCGAGCTAAAATGGCAAGAACTCCGAGCTCTGATACTACTTGTAGGATCGTGTTCGGCCCTGTTTGAGTCGATCAGAGAAATTCCTATCCAAATCAAGAGGCGGAAACTAGTGATTTGGTGCTATTCTAGCTGGATTCACTTTAAACTTGCTGTATTATTGATATTGAGCTCAAATACAATGTTTGACAGCACTTCAGCAGCATGCCGGAACAAAATACACCTTCAACTTACTAGGTTCGCTAATACATCTCCTATATATATATGGTTGGGTTCGCTTATATGAACAGCCATATAAGCGGACCTACACCATGTCCTAAAAACGAACCAGAACATTTCCTATAAGCGAACCAGAACAAGACTGACATAAAAGCGGACCTAGGACATGTATACATAAACGAACCTATTCAAATCACTATTTCTAGGTTTCCGTGCTATGTCTGATTTCTTCATCTCTAAGACTCGATGTAAGACGTAGTCGACAGACGTAAGTGCACCAACAAATTTTCATTTAGACACAATCGCATCGCTTAAGAAAGAACTCGAATTGGATAAAATTGAAAACGATCGGATTGATAAAAGGTTAATGAGTTATGTGGCTTTATCGTACGTTCTTGAGAAGATTGTCCCCCAACAGCCACATTCGGCACGAGTCTTTAAGAGCGTTCCACCCCCAATGTGGAATCATTACACACAGAAATATCCAGATGGGGTGGAAGCGGCTTTGAATCTCAAATTGAGATCGATAGAAGATGATTTGCTTGAGACCATAGATGTCACATTTTCCCCATCCGATACCGACAACGAATCTCAGGTTATCAAAACAGTTGTCGATCAGGTGTTGGATTAGGAGAGTGAGAAATCTAAAAATGCTCAATCTGAGAAGGTTGTTAGTGATTCTGAAGATGAAGGAAATTTCTTAGATCAATACATACCGAAATCGGAAAAGAGTGCGAATGACGATCCGGTTATGGTGGTATACACCATGATTGGAACAGACAAACTTTATTCCGATTACGAGTATCCACTTCAGAATGTGAAAATCGAGAATGTCGAAAAAGTGTTTAAATTGGTTGAAATGAACATTAACGAGGTTAATAACAATGAATTCTTTTCGTAATCTAAAAAGTCATTTGTGACATCACGTCCAACAAGTTCGGGAAAGAAAGATGGGGATGGTAAAGGTCACAACAAGAAAAATAATCTTAAAAACAAAGGAATCGGTTTTGAAAAGAAAACGGCTAAGCAGGTGTTTAAGCCGAAAGAGAAGATAAATGATGTGTTTGTCGCTGGTCCAAGTGTTGATGATGAGAAAGATTATATTTTCAGTCAAAAAGTCGTGGACGATTTCAACGCAGCAAAGAAGTTGAAAGAAGAGTCTGTCAAATCTACTTTTGTCGAATATGACAAAAGGGTGTGTTACCGCTGCAGTGAAATCGGACACATGGCGAAATAGTGTCAGAAAGTGATTGAGAAACCTGTTGTTGTAAAACCGGTTCAAAAACAAACTGTTTCAAAACCAAGTGTTCAAAAACAAACTGTTTCTAAACCAACTGTTCAAAAGTCAAACATTCAAAAACCTCGACCTAAATCTCCGACTGACACAAAAGGCAAAAAGCCGATGGTTTCTCCGATCCGTATTTTGAAACGAGGTGAATCGTTGAAGTCGGAGGATAAGCCGAAATCGACTTTTGAGATTGGCTAATCCTCTAAGACTCGAAAGGCTTCAAAAATTTACCCTAAGACAAAAATTTTTGAAAATCAATCTTGGGTCGCGAAATCGAAACCGTCTGTTGAGGTTAAAAAGATGGAGAATGCTTTGAAAATTGATTCAAACATTTTTAAAGATGATGTGGTTGAGTTTGAAAATGAAGTTGATAAGTTTCTTGCTGAATTTCCACCGATAACTGACAAAGTTAAAACAATTGTGAAAGAAGAGGTTCCAAATGTCACATTTGATTTTCCGAAAACAAATGAGAAGTGTGATGTTGTGTTCGGAAGTGTGTCGGAAGTTAAGAAATCATGGGCTTCATTGTTTGAATAAATTTGATTTAATGTTTGCAGGGGCTGCCCAAGTCGATACTATCAAAGTGGATTATGGATAGTGGCACTTCAAGGCATATGACTGGGACGCTTGCTCTGCTCTATGATGTCAAATCCATAAACAGAAGCTATGTTAGATTTGCTGGGAATCAAGGTGGAAGGATCGTTGGTCAAGGAACGCTGTCAAATGGCGTGATTTCGTTCGACAAAGTGAACTACATAGTAGAGTTAACAAACAATTTACTCAGTATCTCACAAATCTGTGATAAAGCGTTTAGTGTACACTTTACTAAAACTGAATGTGTTGTGTTGAAACCAGGGTTTAAAATCCCTGATGAGATGGTGCTGTTGCGCGCTCCGCGGGAGAATGATCTTTATATTTTGGATATGAGTGTTGCAACGCCAACATCTCATCAGAAACAGTGTTTTGTGTCTAAAACCAAAGCGACAGAAAAAGATTCGATAATGTGGCATCGAAAGATGGGCCATATTCATGTTCGCAAAATGAATTTTTTGGTACACAATGATTTAGTTGATGGTGTTAATCTGAAGAATTTTCACTTAAATGATGATTGTGTAGCGTGTAAGAAAGGAAAGCAGACTCGGAAGTCACACCCATTGAAGATCATGAACACAATCAGGTTACCTCTTGAGAGATTGCACATGGATCTCTTCGGGCCTGTCAACGTAAAGAGCATCAGCGGAGACTTATATTGCCTGGTGGTGACTGATGACTTTACGAGATTTTCTTGGGTAGTGTGCTTGGAACGAAAAGATCAAACCTTTGAGTCATTGATGGTGCTTTTCAAGAAAATGGAAACGGTGTATAAACTGCCAATCCGGAGGATTCGGAGCAACAATGGAACGGAATTCAAAAACAACAAGATGTACGAGTTCTGTAACGAGAAAGGAATTCTTCATGAATTCAATGCGCCGTACGCTCCACAGCAAAACGGCGTAGCTGAACGAAAGAATCGGACCCTAATTGAGACAGCCCGTACAATGTTAGCCGATTCCAAGCTGCCAATCTTTTTCTGGAGTGAAGCAGTATCAGTAGCCTGTTACACATTGAATAGAGTTCTCACTGTCAAGAAATACAAAAAAGACTTGCTTTGAGCTGCTACACCGTTATAAGCCGAATCTTGAGTTTTTGGAGCCATTCGGGTCTCCTTGCACTTTTATTGATGAAAACGGTAAATTTGGCGCTAAATCTAATGAGGGTTTCTTTGTAGGTTATGCAAGCCCGCTGAAGAGGGTGTTCGTACCATGCCTGGGGAAGGTGATTCAAGTCCAACATGTGGATTGCCAGAAGCACACTCCATCGCCACAACTTCCCGGACAAAGATTCCTGTTCGACTACGACAAGCTCTGGGAGTCGTTTCATCTGCCGATCGAGCCGAGTGATGTGGAACTAGCAATTTTGTACCAGTATCAGCAAAATATGCCACAGGAACAAGTGCCTATACCGTCAGTAGTTCGTCAACCCACCGTGGGTACTCACGACAATGAAGCCGGACAGAGTGGAACAACTCACGAACCACCAGAGGAACCAGCTCCATCTTTTGACGAATCTGACGACTCAGAAGCGGAACCCGCTCCGACTTTTGACGAGGATCCAACGGAAGCTGAGGATCAAACCATTGATCTGGACATATCGAGCTTGGAATCGGAAGTGAATGTGCCTGATAATGCTATGCCACGGACGTTGTTTTATCATCCCTCAGAACAGATTATTGGTGACCTACAAAGTGGTGTCAAAACCCGACATCAAATAGATCGAGCTCTTACATGTTTTTATTCATCTATTGCTGATATGCAAAAAGTAGTCTCATTAAAATGTTTTATTTCGCGGATAGAGCCCAGAACCTACAAAGAGGCATTGACCGACGATAGCTGGGTGAATGCAATGCAGGAGGAGCTGCAACAATTCGAATGTAACATCCGCCAATTTTAGAGCTGTAGGTTGTAACGCCCCTCCCGTATATACGGGTATTGTTAGGTTTAATCTATTAACTCTATTAACTCTATTACCACCCTTTCGAGGGTTAGGCTATGTTAATTGCGTAACTATGGTTTGGACATGTGGATTTCATCGTTACGAGTATGACAGTTAATTGAATATCAGTTGTTCACATGGATTAGATTTGATAAACTCTTTAACTCTATTATGCTATATTCAAACCTGTATACTCGCCAGCAATTATTTGTTGATTGTATTTTAAATGCATACTGCAGGCTGAGGATTCAAGAAAACAAGAAAAGGCTAGGATGGCTTAGAAACCCATCAACTATTTAAATTTACAATCTATGTTATGTACTTTTTCATTTCCATGTATTGTATGAAACTTATGAATATCAATGAAATAAACTTTAATTATTGTCACAACTAGTGTTATGATGTCTTTGAACAGTTTGTAAGTCTCATCTCGATGTTTCCGCCATCTCGCATCACTATACTAAAGAATTCTAAATTTCCAATTGAGAATCAAACCAACTTTTCATACAGAATATTACAAATATTATCCGATCAGTTATCAAAACTCTTTTCAAGATCAACAAAAACATTTTATTAAGGACACCTTTCACGATCACCAGGTTCATATACCAAAATTCCTTTTCCTAAGGTTAAACCTTTTCACTAGAATCTGTAAACTACGAAGTTAGTAATACAAAAAAAAAAAAAAAAAACTTCTTAAAACGATGCAAACTTTTTAATTCGAAGAACTTTTCAAAACCTCGCTTGATACGTTAATTAAATTCAAAACGCGTGGGCAAGGAAACTTTATAAGGACGACAAATTTTCAGCTATGAAAATTTTTTTTTTTTTAAACCATAATAGCACTTCCATTCTTTTACAAAGTATCCTTTCGCATAATCAAAAGATGTTTTCCTTTATATTCTCTTTACAATTCACAAACTAGATTCTACATTCCTGACAACTCAATCTAATTTAACTTCACGTTTTGCACAGACAACTATATATGTATATCATTTTACACGTTTTAGTCAATATCTCACAACAATCTCACGCGTGTCACTCGTTCTCTTTTTCCTTTCATATTCAAAACTTTAAACCTTTTATGCGCATAAACTCATGTATTTTAATTTTATATTATAAACAAAATCATTAATCCCTACGTCCATACTTATACATTTTATGCTTCCACTTATGTTCACACTTACGCATTTATGTTATACTCACGATTCAAAACTCATACGTTTTACGTTTATACACACACTCACAATTATACATTTACGTGATACTTAAATTCATATTCATACACCTTCGTTTTACTTATAATCATATACACATTCATACGTATGCAATTTGCGTATACGCTTATACCGCTATGTTTATACTTGTATTTATATTCAGACACATTCTCACGTCTGTTATGATCCTCGTATTTATATACTCATAACTACCACGACACGTTTCGTGTCTATACTTTGACTCATATTTACACACGTACTCCCCACAATACGTTCGTATGCTTACACTTGTACTCATATTTATACTCATAGTCGCAACAACATACTTGTACTTGTACTTATACGATCACGTTTACACTCATATATATATATATATATATATATATATATATATATATATATACTCATACATTCCATTCGTACTTAAACATTCATGTTTTACACTTAATTTTCACATTTACAACCATACTCATGCATCTTATGTTTATACTCATATTCATACTCGTATTCACACTCGTACTTGTGTTCATACTCTCATTTATACGATTTATGTTATACTCGTACTTTTGTTGTACTCTCATTTATACGAATTTTGTCCATACTCACGTCATTCGTTTGTGCTCAAATTGTGCTCACATTTATGCTCATTTTAATACACGTTATGCTTATACTTTTGCTCACACTCCTGGCATGCGTTTTATGTTTATGCTCACGTGCGTGTTCAAATTTAAACTTATACTATGCTCATGCTTTTTACTCAAAATTTATACATTCGCACATGTACACGGGCGAAACCCGAAGGATTCGTTTACGTTAGTCTTATACTATTTGGAACGCGAACATGCTTACATGTTACATTTTTATACGCACACAATCTTATTTTCAAAATTTATATATACCTTGATTCATACGCAAATTAGTACAAGCTATGCGGATCATGCGACGATTGGTATAATCGCGGGTGCACACGGGATTATAGTAATAAGCGCATGAGAACCATAGAGTGTACTACTGTGTATGGTAAGACATGGAACGTAACATGACACGAATAACGAAACGGACGTAACATGGTCAAAACATGGTGGATACACCGCTGGTACATCCTATATATAAGTGTTTTCACCACGTTACCAAACTTTCGTGAAACGTGCCATGAGAAATTCAGTGTTTTGCACACCTTTTTGGACCTAATGCAAACTTTAAACAACTTACAAACGCATTATGTCCGATTATCCAAGACGAAACTCCATTCTTACTACGCAACTTTTGTATATCCAATACTTATGCCATTCTTATACTTGCATCCACTTAGAGTCAATCGTTCACTTCCATACTCCCACTATTCTCTATTATTCCATGTCTTTGATATGACTCCCATTCACAATCAAGTTTCATCTATTCCCTCTGTGGAATCCTTGGATGCCATCTTTTCAACAGTCTTCCTCTTAGATTTCGAGGACGAAATCTCCTAAAGTAGGGGAGACTGTAACATTTCGTATTTTCAAACTTTCCATTTTTGGAAAGTCTACTTGTACTTTCTACTTTTGTAAGTTGTACCTTTGTTGTACTTGATTCAAATTCCAAAATTGTACTCGAGACTTGAAATCATAATGAAATTGCATGATTTTATCCATATTTTGTGTTTGAATACTATGAATCATTGAAACTATGAAACTATGTTAAACACGTTGAAACTATGTTAAACACGTAAAAACAGAGGAATTCCATCTTAATTTCGACTCTTTAATTCATCGTTGCCAAGAGATTACCCTAAACCGTACAAAAATTGGGAATTTATACGCTAATTCGGTAAAAATATTGAAATTTGGGTTAAAATGGTTATTTTATTATTTTATTATTATAAAATAACAATTTAAATTAAATAAATAAGTATTTTATGAATTTTTATTGATTTTCAAGAATTTTCGTTAACGAATCTGACTCCGTTGGTGAAAACCGGGTTAAATCAGCCTAACCTGGTTAGTTTTACTAAAGGGCAGCACTAACTGAGTTAGAAAACTCAGTTAGTGGCTAACCCAGTTAGTTGGGTTGTTAATTAACAAAAAAGATGGGAATTATGCGTGACCCGGGACTCGAACCCGCGACCACAACAACTCAAACAGCGCGCATCAACCAACTGAACTACCATACAACATGTGAACAATTTGAACCTGTACTGTATTTATGCACGCATTAATTACGTGATTTAAATTCAAACATTAACCGCCCAGGGACTGTTCATCGTCTCCCCCGATTGTCAAACGATCGGACCGACCTTCCACGTTCATAACCGACGTCCACCTCCTATTTATACCCGAACAAACCTCTTGTTTCGTTCCTCTCACCCCCCGGCTCCCGAAACCAAAACCAACCCGAAGCCGAATCGAGCCGACTTCGTTCTTCGTCGCCGGAACCCTCGAACCGACGCTGCCATCTCCGACCACCACCGTTCGTCGCCGTCGATCCGAACCGGTAACAATTTCGTTTTCCCGTCTTTCTTTTTGTTATATATATATAGTTACAGTTTTTTTTTAGTATTATTATTATTAATATTATAATTATGTTTATTATTAATATTGTTATTATTATTATTAATATAATTATCAGATTTTAATTAGGATTATGTTAGATTTCCAGAATTATATCTAAATCAGAAATATTAAAAATCAGATTTATATTTTTCAGAAATGATATTTTTTTTATTATTTCATCAGAATTAACATTTTATTTATAAAAAAAAAAAACAGAATTTATATTTCTTTCAGATTTAATATTTTATTTTAGATCAGAGTTTTATTTTATAAAATCAGAATTATTATTGTTATTATATCAGAATTTATTGTTTATTTCAGAATTTATTATTTTTCAGAAATGTTATTCAGATTTATTATTTATAACAGAATTTATATTTATAAATCAGAAATTATATTATTTGGATTATTATTTTAATAAAACAGAATTTATATTTTATTTATTCTAAATCAGATTTATCATTATTATTTATTTAAAACAGTTTATTTAATTCAGAATTTTATAATTATTATTTCAGAATTTATTCTTCTTATTTATTAATGCAGAAATTATTTATTTAAATATCAGAATTATTAATTCTATTAAAATCAGATTTAGTATTATTTATAAAATCAGATTTATAATTTCCAGAAGTTTCATTTATATAAAAATCAAATATATTATTTTCATTAATTTCAGATTTAATTCAGAATATTTATTTTAATTATTGTTTAACTTATAAATTTATTCTGAATTAATATTTAATTATTATCTAATCATATTTACTTAAATCAGAATTTATAAAAATTATTTATATACATGTATCAATATTTATTAATCTTTCACTCGTAAATAATTTGATATTTTAACTGCAAGATATGACAAATATATATTTATTATGTCACTTTGGAAATCTTGTATTATTTATGTCTTGCTATTTAATTAAATCTATAAATTCCCAATAATTAATCAAATCCTCAAATTAATAGGGTAATTCTCTTGTGCGCGTTCTCTTGGAAATTCTTGATTTTATCTTATTCCAAAATACGCAACGCAACCAAAGGTGAGTATACTTGACCCATTTTCTTTTTACACGTTTGGGTGTAGTATGCATTTCCTTATCAAAAACACAATGATAAACACTTTCATTGCACAATCTATCCATACTATTGTGAACATTTTCTTATGCAATGCACAAAATAATACATTATATATGAATACTTTGATACATCTTGATGCTTGTTAATACTCATATTCCCAAAAAAAAAAAAAATGGAAACTTATCATCAAGATAGGGGTGATTCCCAAACCTTGATGATTAGCTCCACTCACTTTCTAACTTCACCAACGAGCTAGAGGTGATTCTCTTACCTCGGAGGTAGTTACCAACTTTTATTCGTTCTCAATGAAATTTTATGATTGAACGTTCCTTTTCAAAAATTTTAGAATTTATTCCACGTGCATGCTAATACGATATACTGGATTCGTGTTACTTGGGTTAAACTTTATGTGATAAACTTGTCATTAACTTCGTAAGAAGCCACACCTTAACATACTCGATGGGTTGACCTGTGTATTCACATGCCAGGGATACGTTAATCTTGTTAACTAAGTATGGCATGTGGATTGTTCTAAATTTTTATGAAATACGTTAATCTTAGATTTCGAGGACGAAATCTCCTAAAGTAGGGGAGACTGTAACATCCGCCAATTTTAGAGCTGTAGGTTGTAACGCCCCTCCCGTATATACGGGTATTGTTAGGTTTAATCTATTAACTCTATTAACTCTATTACCACCCTTTCGAGGGTTAGGCTATGTTAATTGCGTAACTATGGTTTGGACATGTGGATTTCATCGTTACGAGTATGACAGTTAATTGAATATCAGTTGTTCACATGGATTAGATTTGATAAACTATTTAACTCTATTATGCTATATTCAAACCTGTATACTCGCCAGCAATTATTTGTTGATTGTATTTTAAATGCATACTGCAGGCTGAGGATTCAAGAAAACAAGAAAAGGCTAGGATGGCTTAGAAACCCATCAACTATTTAAATTTACAATCTATGTTATGTACTTTTTCATTTCCATGTATTGTATGAAACTTATGAATATCAATGAAATAAACTTTAATTATTGTCACAACTAGTGTTATGATGTCTTTGAACAGTTTGTAAGTCTCATCTCGATGTTTCCGCCATCGGTTGGGGTGTGACATCGAAAAGTTGGGCGTCTGGAGACTTGTCGATCAGCCTAAGAATCAAAAGCTAATCAAGGCGAAATGGCTTTCTAAGTGCAAACGTGATGACAGAGGTGTCGTGGTGAGAAACAAAGCGCGACTTGTGGTTCAAGGCTTCAGTCAACAGGAAGGAATAGATTACGATGAAGTCTACGCACCGGTTGCCAGACTTGAAGCAATTCGGATATTTCTAGCCTTCGCGTCTTGGAAAGATTTTAAAGTATATCAACTTGACGTCAAATCTGCCTTCCTTTATGGACAAATCAGAAAAGAAGTGTATGTGGGACAACCGCCGGGGTTCACAGACCCACTACACAGAATCAAGGTGTATCTACTAGACAAAGTGCTGTACGGACTTCACCAGGCCCCAAGAGCCTGGTACGAGACGCTTTCCCAATACTTGCTGGACAACGGGTTCATAAGAGGGACAGTAGACAGCACTTTGTTCACCAAGGAAGAGGCAGGCCACTTGTTGATCGTGCAGATATATGTTGACGATATCATTTTTGGATCCACCAACGACGACCTGTGCAAAGAATTTGAAAAGGTGATGAAGAAAAAGTTTGAGATGAGCTCAATGGGGGAGATGAAGTTCTTCCTCGGGCTGCAGGTGGAACAAATGCCCGACGGAATCTTCATTCACCAAACGAAGTATGTGAAGGACGTGCTTGACAAGTTCGACATGACAGATTGCAGTCCTGCATCAACCCCCCTTACGTAGAATCATGGAATTTGTCTAGACGAGAATGGTGTGAAGATGGACGAGACATTGTACCGATCTATCATTGGCTCTCTGATGTATCTCACGGCTTCCCGTCCAAACTGTCACACCCCCAAAATCCACCTGCGGAGTATCACCGCTTGGAAGCGTGACATGACTAGGATCAAGCCACCAATCATATCGAACATGTAATAAATATCCATCAATACGAAAGGTGTTTATCAAACCAACATAATTTAAGTGTAGCGGAAGCATTAAAGTAAAACCCAGACATAAGTGTTAACATATGAAAAATCATAAGTGTTTAGTAAGCATTCACGAATCCTTGTCCACAACGACCCGCTCCTCCTTGTGCAAGCTCCATAAAGTACCTAAGGTCCTGCAAGGCATGCAGCAAGTAATCAACAAACTAGTTGAGCGAGTTCACAGAAAGTAAGTTCGTATTAATAATGCGTATGTTCATCTAGTGGGGGCTTCCCATACAAGTATATACTATTGGTGAGGGATTCTCACATTTATCCTTAACAATGGGGGATTCCCATTATGGTACTTACTAGACTATTTGCAACCATGTGTTCTTCTTAATCCGAGAACAGGAATACGTACTAGGTCACGCAGGATTTACGTGAGTGCCCTTCCCCGAGGACAGTGGTACGCGTGGGGTTTACGCAGGATTTACGTAAGTGTCCTTCCGACCCGGAAGACAGTAGTGGGTATTAGGTCACGCAGGATTTACGTGAGTGTCCTCCCGACCCGGGAGACAATGGTAGATACTAGTTTACGTAGGTTTTACGTAAGTGTCCTGACTATCCTGAGGACGATGGTCTATAGTCTAGTGATTGCGTAAGTACGAGTAACCATTCCATATCCAACATCTCCAACCCAATTCCCAACCCGGGAATCCCATGCCTTGGTTGTGTGAACTCACCTTGGTTTGCTCGGCAGATACACAAGAGAGGGTTCTTGAACTAACAGTGATCAATCACGTCCTAACAGGGTTATCACACTAGTCAGGTTTTGTGTTCAAGTATTGCACGTATGAATCACATAAGTTAACATGTTAAAAGCACGTGTAGGTCATGGCAACACTTATTGCACGGCATCAGTCAATTAGTATAATAGAATCATACATTGTGCGATTTAACAATTGGGCCCACTAACCTAAACAAATCCAATAACAAATCTCGGCCCAACCGATCGCACATAAGGGCCTTGTGCGATCCGGCTCGGCTTGTGCGATCTGCTTAAATCATCCCAACAATAATACCCAGCCCAATTATAACATACGGCCCAAAACAAACACACAAATGACGTTGTGCGGTCCAGCTGATCTTGTACGATCCAGTTGGGTTGTGCGATCAGGAAATGGGTTGTGCGATCTAAGGTAGTCCAGCCCAACATATCATCCGGCCCATACAGCTTGTGCGATAGAAGTCTTGGGCTGTCCGGCCCAACATACAGCCTTGTGCGACCAGGCTGCACTTATGCGACCAGGCTGCACTTGTGTGGTTTAAAACACCTTGTGTGAGTGACCCTTGTGCGTATAGGTCCAGTTGTGCGAGTGGACCTATGTGTTTGGTCTTGTGCGATCGAGTTAACAATCTTTCCATGAATTATGCAATCAGTTACAACTTTAAATGAATTCCTTTTGACCAAATCACTAGTTTCCATAATCAAATCAATTAACAGTTAATCAATTCCAAATCATGCTCATACACGATCAAATGAGAGTTTTAACCTTCTAATTCTCATGAACCCTAATCTTGATTCAACAATCAACAAGAACATCATTATGACATTCATACGGATCAACCTTATCATCTAGCATAACATTCGGGTTCAACATCAGCCGATTACATGAACACTTATACCTCATCAATTAGCAACATCCAATCTAACATTATCATACAATAATCCGAGTATATAACATGTTGGCTGATTAACATCTCTTGTGGTTAAATATCATGTTCATCATACAATACAAGATCGTTCTAGTCTAAGCAATGAAATCATGTAATCATTCGATAAACAAAACAATACAAATACTAACCGATTGAATTGAAACAAAGAGAGGATGAGCCGAGAATGGTTGTTCGACGTCATGTTCCAAGCAAGCCGAAAGAGAGAGAGATTCTAGGGTTGTTGTGTGTATTGTGTGTTTTGTGACAAATGAGAAAAATCAAGTCCCTAAGGTGTTTGAACGCATACAAGGGATGGGCCGGCCCCTTGCTCGGGCTGCCCTTGAGTCCGTTTATAAGTAATATGGCCCAAAGGCCTTGTGCGGGTGATGTGTGTGTGTTGTGCGATCCTTGTGCGGTTCAATACATACATACATACAATATATACACAACATACATAACACATTATTCACAAGGTTCACGTAACATTCATTAATTCAAGGTATCACATAGGCACGTAACGTTACATCAAAGTAAGTCTAAAGTTCGAGTTGTCACATTATCCCCAACTAATTGGAAATTTCGTCCCGAAATTTGGTATGCACTCACTGAGGAAGCTAGGCAAACTGTATTGTTCACTGATTTTCCTGGGGTGTCACATCCTCCCCCCGTTGATCTGTCGTCCCGAAATTCCGAAGTAGTAGCTTCAGCCTCAGTAATGGTTGCATTGGTTTCGAATAACTGGGGGTACTTTTCTGTCATCCTGTCTTCGCGTTCCCAGGTGTACTCTGGGCCACGTTTGGAGTTCCAACGTACTCGAACAAGAGGGATTCTCTTGTTTTTGAGGACCTTCACATCCCGGTCCGTGATTTCAACAGGTTCCTCGACGAACTGCAACCGCTCGTCGATAGTGAGTTCTTTGAAAGGAATGATGAGGGTTTCATCTGATAGGCACTTCTTTAGGTTCGACACATGAAATACATTGTGAACTGCCCCGAGTTCAGCTGGTAGGTTCAACTTGTAGGCTACTTTGCCGATTTTCTCGATGATCTCGAATGGTCCGACATATCGCGGATTTAGTTTGCCCCGTTTGCCAAAACGAACCACACCCTTCCAGGGTGAGACTTTAAGTAAAACCCGGTCCCCGACCTGAAATTCCAATGGCTTTCTACGCTTATCCGCGTAGGCTTTCTGACGGTCGCGTGCTGCCGCCATGCGTTGTCGTATCTGTGCAATCTTTTCTGTGGCGTCCACTACAATCTCTGGACCCGTAATCTGACTATCCCCCACCTCTGCCTAACAGAGAGGTGACCGGCATTTACGTCCGTACAATGCCTCGAATGGAGCGGCTTGAATGCTGGTGTGATAACTATTATTATACGAGAACTCCACCAAAGGGAGGTGCTTTTCCCAGCCGTTGCCGAAGTCTATAACGCATGCCCTAAGCATGTCTTCAAGAGTTTGAATAGTTCGCTCAGACTGCCCATCCGTCTGAGGGTGATATGCTGTGCTCATGTCTAATCGTGAGCCGAAAGATTTGTGCATTGCTTGCCATAGTTCTGACGTGAATCGTGCATCGCGATCCGAAATGATGGAGGTGGGCACTCCGTGCCTCGAAACAACTTCTTTAAGATATACGTCTGCGAGAGTGGAGAACTTATCCGTTTCCTTTATAGGTAGGAAGTGTGCAGACTTGGTGAGTCGATCCACGATCACCCATATGGTATCATTCCCACGCTGGGATCTAGGTAGGCCTGTAACGAAATCCATGGAAATTTCTTCCCATTTCCATTGCGGTATCTTAGGTTGCTGAAGTAGGCCCGCTGGTTTCTGGTATTCAACCTTGACTCTCGCACAGGTCAAGCATTTTCCAACGTACGTAGCGATGTGGGCCTTCATGCTTGGCCACCAATAAGTAGTTTTGATGTCGTGGTACATTTTATCCGACCCTGGATGTACCGAGTAGCGAGACTTGTGAGCTTCGTCCATTACAAGTTCGCGTAGACCGCCATAAAGTGGGACCCAAATACGCCCCGTTACATAGTAGGCGCCGTCTTCCTTCTGTTCTAACCGCTGTCGTGAGCCGCGTAAGGCTTCAGCTTTGACATTTTCGGGTTTCAATGCTTCTACCTGAGCATCTCGTATCTGTGTAGGAAGGCTAGACTGAATCGTAAGCTGTAGCGCTCGCACGCGCCGAGGTAAAGTGTCTTTCCGACTGAGGGCATCAGCCACAACGTTGGCTTTGCCTGGATGATACTTGATAGCGCATTCGTAGTCATTCAGTAACTCGACCCATCGTCGTTGACGCATGTTCAAATCCTTCTGCTTAAGGATATGCTCGAGACTCCTGTGATCGGTGTAAATCGTGCACCTGGTACCGTACAGGTAGTGTCTCCATATCTTAAGCGCGAAAACAACAGCTCCCAGCTCTAAATCGTGCGTCGTGTAGTTCCGTTCATGAATCTTAAGTTGGCGTGAAGCGTAAGCAATAACCTTGTCGCGCTGCATTAACACATATCCAAGTCCCCGAATGGATGCATCACAATAAACCACGAAGTCATCTGTGCCCTCTGGCAGAGAGAGGATAGGTGCACTGCAAAGTCTATCCTTTAGGTGCTGAAAAGCAGTCTCCTGGGGTTCTCCCCAGCGATAGGTGACACCCTTCTGTGTCAGTAATGTAAGCGGCTGAGCAACCTTTGAAAAGTCTTTAATAAACCGTCTGTAGTAACTTGCCAAACCCAAGAATTGGCGTATTTCCGTTGGCGTACGTGGTGCAAGCCAGTTTCTGATCGAGTCTACCTTGGATGGATCAACATGGATCCCATCCTTGTTCACTACGTGGCCTAGAAAGTGGACTTCACGAAGCCAGAAGTCGCATTTCGAAAACTTAGCGTACAGCTGTTCCTTCCGTAGGAGTTCCAAAATAAGGCGTAGATGCTGCTCGTGCTCCTCCTGACTCTTGGAGTAGATCAGGATGTCGTCGATGAAAACAATGACGAACTTGTCAAGATAGGGTTTGCACACCCTGTTCATAAGATCCATAAATACGACAGGCGCGTTCGTTAACCCGAACGGCATGACAAGAAACTCGTAGTGGCCGTAACGAGTTCTGAATGCAGTCTTGGAGACATCCTCATCCCGGACTCTCAGCTGATGGTACCCCGACCTCAAATCTATCTTGGAATAATAACACGACCCTTGTAACTGGTCGAATAAGTCGTCTATGCGTGGAAGAGGATAACGGTTCTTCACCGTCACCTTGTTGAGTTCACGGTAGTCTATGCACATTCTGAACGTACCGTCCTTCTTTTTCACAAAAAGTACTGGAGCTCCCCAAGGCGAAGAGCTTGGACGAATGAGGCCCTTTTCCAAGAGCTCTTGTAGTTGCTTTGACAGTTCCTCCAATTCCGATGGAGCTAGACGATATGGTGCGCGAGCTATGGGTGCTGCTCCTGGAGCGAGCTCGATTTGAAATTCGACCTGACGGTGAGGCGGTAAGCCAGGTAAGTCTTCAGGAAACACCTGAGGGTAGTCACGTACAATTGGAATATCCTCCAGTTTCTTTTCCTTCACTGACGCGTCTGAAACGAGTGCCAAGATTGCGGTGTGACCCTTCCGCAGACACTTCTGAGCCTTCAAGAAAGAGATGATGCCTACCACTGCACCACTCTTGTCACCTTGGACTTCGAGAGGTTCTTGACCAGAACGTGGAATACGAATGATCTTCTCACTACATAAGATCTCTGCCTGATGCTGGGATAGCCAATCCATCCCAATCACGACGTCGAAGCTACCCAATACTATGGGAATGAGATCGATAGAGAAAACTTGACCAGCTAGGATAAGATTACAACCCTGAACTACGTGCGTGGCTTCTAGACTTTTATCGTTAGCTAACTCTACTACATGTTTGGTGGGTAAAAGTGTTGGTGCACGTTTTAGCAGTTGACACATTTTCACAGACATATAGCTTGTATCCACACCCGAATCAAACAAAACAGTAACGTAAATATTGTCGAGGAGAAACTTAGCCATAACCACATTGGGATCGTTCACTGCGTCACCTCGACCTAGCACAAAAGCACGTCCCCTAGCCTCGTTGCCATTATTCTTGTTGTTCCCACCGTTGTTGTTCCCGTTGCCCTGGTTATTGTTGTTGCGATTCTGGTTCAACTGAGGGCAGTCGCGTTTGAAATGACCTTCAGCCCCACACTGGAAACATCCCCGGTTTCCACGTTGTGGCTGCTGCTGCTGCTGTGGGTTCTGTGGAGCTGGTTGTTGCGGTTGCTGGTTCTGGTTTGCAGGCCGTGGGCTCCTACAGTCTTTGGCCTCGTGACCCATCTTGAGACATCTTTGACAACGACCCTTGTTGCACTGGCCGCTGTGATGCCTGTTGCAGTTGTGACACTTAGGGTGAAACCCTTGATGCCTTCTCTGTCTATGACCACCAGAGGATTGCTGACTGGGACTCTGGTAGTGGTCAGTCTTCTGCTGCTGAGCTTGGGATTGAACTGTTGCTGAACCTTTACTTGAATCCCCATCCCACTTTCTTTTGTTGTCACTGGGTGTAGTGGGAGTAGCGGCTGAAGTGGTAGCACTGATGCGTTTGGGCAACTTGTTTTGATCCACCGCCTGATCCGTGAGGCGATGAGCAAGACGCTGGATGTCTTGGATGTTATCGAGGTTAGCCGACGTAACGTGGCTCTGAATTTCTGAGGCTAGACCCTTGAGGTACAACTCGATGCGCTTGATCGGAGGGTCTACCATGGTAGGACACAAAATAGCCAGTTCATTCGATCGCTTCGTGTATGCTTCTATCTCTGACCCCGTCATCTTCAAATGATAAAACTCATTTTCCAGCTTGTGAATGTCGTCACGCGTGCAGTACTCACGCTTGATGAGTTCCTTGAAATCGTTCCATGGGGTGGCGTTAGCAGCTGCCAACCCGAGAATCTGAACTTGGGCGTTCCACCAAGTTAGTGCTATTCCTTCTAACGTGCCAGTGGCGTATTTCACCCTGCGAGCCTCAGGGCATTCGCACATCTCGAAAACTGACTCTAGCTTCTTGAACCAGTGGAGGAGTCCCACTGCCCCCTCTGTGCCGCTGAAGGTACTTGGACGACAGTCCATGAAGTTCTTATAGGTGCAAACTTGCTGCGCTGGTTGACCTATTGTATACGAATAGGGCAAAGTTTAAATACAAGGGCTAGTTTAGGAGTGTAGGATCTAAAGATCCTAGCGTAAGTTATGACTACATGATATACTACCTGCTTGAGCAGCTGCAAGTGCCGCAGCAACTTGAGCTTGAACGAGAGCCTCTAGCTGGGCTTGAGTCATGTTGATTCGTCCAGACATGATCTTCATAGTAAAAGTAATGTAAGTGAGAGTGGTTCACGAGTAGGGCGATGACAGAAAAGTGTAAGCACGTAGGTATTCTCATGTAATTATGTCATGTGTATCTAAGCGTAATGCGAGCAAAGTTCTAAGCAGTTCTAGCATACAGGCAATAAACATAAACCTTATTACCTAGGATGTCGAGTCTTGCACGTGGAGCGAAGCGTCGTTGTGGATCGTTGAGAGCACTGTTCTGGTCATAGTCTGGTTTTAATAAAAAAAGTTTTCCCATATTAAAACCAAGTTCTCTATAACCAATGGCTCTGATACCAATCTGTCACACCCCCAAAATCCACCTGCGGAGTATCACCGCTTGGAAGCGTGACATGACCAGGATCAAGCCACCAATCATATCGAACATGTAATAAATATCCATCAATACGAAAGGTGTTTATCAAACCAACATAATTTAAGTGTAGCGGAAGCATTAAAGTAAAACCCAGACATAAGTGTTAACATATGAAAAATCATAAGTGTTTAGTAAGCATTCACGAATCCTTGTCCACAACGACCCGCTCCTCCTTGTGCAAGCTCCATAAAGTACCTAAGGTCCTGCAAGGCACGCAGCAAGTAATCAACAAACTAGTTGAGCGAGTTCACAGAAAGTAAGTTCGTATTAATAATGCGTATGTTCATCTAGTGGGGGCTTCCCATACAAGTATATACTATTGGTGAGGGATTCTCACATTTATCCTTAACAATGGGGGATTCCCATTATGGTACTTACTAGACTATTTGCAACCATGTGTTCTTCTTAATCAGAGAACAGGAATACGTACTAGGTCACGCAGGATTTACGTGAGTGCCCTTCCCCGAGGACAGTGGTACGCGTGGGGTTTACGCAGGATTTACGTAAGTGTCCTTCCGACCCGGAAGACAGTAGTGGGTATTAGGTCACGCAGGATTTACGTGAGTGTCCTCCCGACCCGGGAGACAATGGTAGATACTAGTTTACGTAGGTTTTATGTAAGTGTCCTAACTATCCTGAGGACGATGGTCTATAGTCTAGTGATTGCGTAAGTACGAGTAACCATTCCATATCCAACATCTCCAACCCAATTCCCAACCTGGGAATCCCATGCCTTGGCTGTGTGAACTCACCTTGGTTTGCTCGGCAGATACACAAGAGAGGGTTCTTGAACTAACAGTGATCAATCACGTCCTAACAGGGTTATCACACTAGTCAGGTTTTGTGTTCAAGTATTGCACGTATGAATCACATAAGTTAACATGTTAAAAGCACGTGTAGGTCATGGCAACACTTATTGCACGGCATCAGTCAATTAGTATAATAGAATCATACATTGTGCGATTTAACAATTGGGCCCACTAACCTAAACAAATCCAATAACAAATCTCGGCCCAACCGATCGCACATAAGGGCCTTGTGCGATCCGGCTCGGCTTGTACGATCTGCTTAAATCAGCCCAACAATAATACCCAGCCCAATTATAACATACGGCCCAAAACAAACACACAAATGACGTTGTGCGGTCCAGCTGATCTTGTACGATCCAGCTGGGTTGTGCGTTCAGGAAATGGGTTGTGCGATCTAAGGTAGTCCAGCCCAACATATCATCCGGCCCATACAGCTTGTGCGATAGAAGTCTTGGGCTGTCCGGCCCAACATACAGCCTTGTGCGACCAGACTGCACTTGTGCGACCAGGCTGCACTTGTGCGACCAGGCTGCACTTGTGTGGTTTAAAACACCTTGTGTGAGTGACCCTTGTGCATATAGGTCCAGTTGTGCGAGTGGACCTATGTGTTTGGTCTTGTGCGATCGAGTTAACAATCTTTCCATGAATTATGCAATCAGTTACAACTTTAAATGAATTCCTTTTGACCAAATCACTAGTTTCCATAATCAAATCAATTAACAGTTAATCAATTCCAAATCATGCTCATACACGATCAAATGAGAGTTTTAACCTTCTAATTCTCATGAACCCTAATCTTGATTCAACAATCAACAAGAACATCATTATGACATTCATACGGATCAACCTTATCATCTAGCATAACATTCGGGTTCAACATCAGCCAATTACATGAACACTTATACCTCACCAATTAGCAACATCCAATCTAACATTATCATACAATAATCCGAGTATATAACATGTTGGCCGATTAACATCTCTTGTGGTTAAATATCATGTTCATCATACAATACAAGATCGTTCTAGTCTAAGCAATGAAATCATGTAATCATTCGATAAACAAAACAATACAAATACTAACCGATTGAATTGAAACAAAGAGAGGATGAGCCGAGAATGGTTGTTCGCCGTCGGGTTCCAAGCAAGCCGAAAGAGAGAGAGAGTCTAGGGTTGTTGTGTGTATTGTGTGTTTTGTGACAAATGAGAAAAATCAAGTCCCTAAGGTGTTTGAACGCATACAAGGGATGGGCCGGCCCCTTGCTCGGGCTGCCCTTGAGTCCGTTTATAAGTAATATGGCCCAAAGGCCTTGTGCGGGTGATGTGTGTGTGTTGTGCGATCCTTGTGCGGTTCAATACATACATACATACAATATATACACAACATACATAACACATTATTCACAAGGTTCACGTAACATTCATTAATTCAAGGTATCACATAGGCACGTAACGTTACATCAAAGTAAGTCTAAAGTTCGAGTTGTCACATAAACATCATGTACTCGACGTGTCTCTGCGCCAGATATCAGTTAAATCCAAAGCAGTCACACCTGACCATAGTGAAACGTATCTTACGGTATTTGAAAGGCTGCCCAAGCATCGGCTTGTGGTATCCTCGATCGGGTGACTTTACTTTATCTGGTTTTGCTGATTCTGACTTTGGGAGCTGCAAGCAAAACGCAAAGTCCACCACTGCTGGGTGTCAGTTCTTCGGAACTCGACTCGTCACCTGGCAGTGTAAGAAACAAACCGCAGTAGCGCTCTCTACATGCGAGGCTGAATACGTTTCAGCCTCCAGCTGTTGCTCGCAGATCCTTTGGATCCAACAGCAGATGCGAGACTTCGGTTTGCAGTTCTTAGACACTCCGATTTATGTGGACAATGAAGCAGCTATTAACATCACTAAAAATCCGGTTCACCATTCAAAAACTAAACACATTGAAATCCGTCACCACTTTATCCGTGATTGTCACGAGAAAAAGTTATTTCAGATTGAACACTTGCACACCGATGATCAGAAAGCGGATTTTTATACTAAACCATTTGATAAAAAGAGATTTTATTATCTTTTGAGGTTAAACAGGATGAAAAATCTGCAATCTGGGAGGGTTATTGAATGTGAAGCCGAGTTGGGCAGCGATCTAACGTGAACCTTTGTCGTGTTGTCAATTTTGTTTGTACAGTTTATTTTCTGCTTTTCGATAAAAACAAAAACACAAAAAATATGTTTTAGTTTTAGGGGAAGAAATTCGCAGAAAAATACAAAAACATGATAAAATTCAAAAATCCAAAAACATTAGAAAACTTCAAAAAGAGTTGTGTAGAATAGGGGAAATGATAGTACATCAGCTAGACGGACACAGTACGCTAAAGAATTGTAATGTATAAAATGCAATTAAGCAGTCTCGCTAAAGATGTGCCGGTAGGTTTTCACAAAATCAGTAGATCAGTTTGGGATATAAATATAAATTTCACTTGCGTCTACGTGGGGAACACCTCCAGGATATATAGATAACCCCTGAAATCCTGTTTGAAGGGTCCCGTATTCTGAGATACTAGGTCTTTATGCTCAGTGATATCTGGGGTATTATCCCGGGACTTCTGCTGTATGGAAGTACTGACCTAGTCCCCGGATAATGCTTTCTGCAAATGCTTGAAACATAGCATCTCCCTCAGCAAGCTGATGAAACAATAAAATTGATAGTCGCTGCTGTTGTAATCAAAAGATCCTCTAAAGGGGACACACCTTAAAGTCGATGTCGTCA
This sequence comes from Helianthus annuus, assembly GCF_002127325.2. Lineage (NCBI taxonomy): Eukaryota > Viridiplantae > Streptophyta > Magnoliopsida > Asterales > Asteraceae > Helianthus > Helianthus annuus. Next base: position 31,733,904 of record NC_035435.2, read on the forward strand.
TATCTCTGCGTATACGGAAGTATCGACCTGAGCTCTCACGGCCCTCGCACCTACCCCTGAACAGATATCAGCTGTGGTATACTCACCTGTAAGACTGAATACTGGGATCTGGATACGGGAGTATATACTGAGGTGGGACACATGTAGATATTTAAGTCCTAAAACACTAATTCTATATCCCGAACAGGTTAAAAGTTTTGTGAGAATTTAAGAGGATCAGTATATCGGCAATCCACACGAATTGTTTAATGCTTAAAATGAAATAACAGCTTAACGGTGCTAGTGTCTTGGCGGCAGCTGATATGATCCCCTAACACACTCACAAAAATATTGTGTGTACAGTTTTCAGTTTATCCAGTTAAAAATCCAAAAAGATTTTAGTTTCTCATTTTATTTTCGACAACTGACATTGGGAATCAGAAGATCAAAGCTTAGTGCAGATCATGTCTGAGTTTGATAAGGGCTGGGTAAGCTGGAGATGCAAAACAGTGATTGGTACAGTGTTTGACAATTTGAAAGGTGTTTAAAAGTTCAAAATGTTCAAAAGTTAATTCATTTGAACTATTTTCAGAATGAAATACAACGTACTTCATAATTCGGTCAACCAAGGTCATTAACTTGGACTTGGTAGGCCAAGCAGTTGACCAAGGTCATTGACTTGGACTTGGTTAACTGGGTGTGACGGTGTTTAATCAGAAAAGGGTTAAAAAGTTAAATTTTTGAAAACAACACCCTGATTTCGCTCATGTGTCACATTTCAAATTGATTTCGCTCATAAGTACACTTAAACCACGGTTTCGCTCATAGATGCTTCATGTGATTTCGCTTGTGTGACCCATGAGGTTTCGCTTATATGTCAATGGTCTTAAGAGCGAAATCAGACCGGGTATAAATAGTTGTCTGATTCCGCTCATATGTCATTTTTCACCCTTTCGCTCCTACGTACTATCCTCTCCGGCGACTTGAAGCGAAACCCTAAATCATCAGTTTTCAGGCGAATTACTGCCCAAATCTCTACAGATCTTGTTGATTTCATAAGTTTACAATCATGGGCAAGGTTGATTATGCTTCAATCTAACCTGAATCATACTTAATTTGAACTGTCGGCCATGTGTTGAACATAAACTTAGATTTAGGGTATTAACTGTCAAATTGACACTTGAAAACAATCATGTACAGTCGTCTTAGTGTGTAGATCATATTATTGTGCATCAATTGTAACAAATCTGAAGTTTGATGATGATTGTCAAAGTATGGGCATTGCAGGTTTAGATCTAAGGGGTTTTAGAGATCAAAATTGAAATTAAAACAAACCCTTAGTGTCCAAATTAACATGTTAACAGATTAGTGGTTTCAATTTTGGGATTTGATGAGTTTTTTGAGTGTTTGATAGAGATTTCGCTCAAACTGTCATGTTAGATGGTTCCACTCATCTGTACATTTTGTGGCTCCGCTCATCTGTACATTTTGTGGTTCCGCTCATCTGCACACTTAGTGATTCCGCTTTTGTGTACAAAAATGGTTTCGCTCTTAAGTTCATATGATAAGATTGCGTTCTTATGTCAATTCTGATTTCGCTCATTATGCACTTAGGGTTTTCAATTGAAAATTTTGTAATCACTTGTAAACTTTTGAGATTTTTCTAAGTAATTCTGATTCAGTGTATGTGATGATGATGTGCAGGGTTCCAGCGTTGTCTTTGATCCTCTTCACAACAGTTGTTGTGATTTGGACATTCAGAAAAACCCAGAGTTGGCAAAGTTTAGTGGTATATTGGAGTTTATGGGTCGTATTCCCATCCAAAAAGCGCTTACTGATCAAAGACCACTGTACAAATCTCACATAGAACGATTCTGGAAAAATGCAAGCTATGATGATCAGAACAAAGTTATTTTGTCAATTGTTGAGGTGCATGGCAAGATGGAAAAGATTCTAGTCACTGAAGCGCTTATCCGTGAAGTTGTTAACTTTCCAGATGAAGCAGAATCGCCAAGGAGATTTCCAGAAAGAATGGTGAAAGGCTGTATGCTAAGAATGGGTTATCAAGGAGCTTTGAATGCTGGGAACTATTTAAAGTCGAAGTTTCAGAAACCATACAAGTTCCTTATTCCGATTACGAGTATCCACTTCAGAATGTGAAAATCGAGAATGTCGAAAAAGTGTTTAAATTGGTTGAAATGAACATTAACGAGGTTAATAACAATGAATTCTTTTCGTAACCTAAAAAGTCATTTGTGACATCACGTCCAACAAGTTCGGGAAAGAAAGATGGGGATGGTAAAGGTCACAACAAGAAAAATAATCTTAAAAACAAAGGAATCAGTTTTGAAAAGAAAATGGCTAAGCAGGTGTTTAAACCGAAAGAGAAGATAAATGATGTGTTTGTCGCTGGTCCAAGTGTTGATGATGAGAAAGATTATATTTTCAGTCAAAAAGCTGTGGACGATTTCAACGCAGCAAAGAAGTTGAAAGAAGAGTCTGTCAAATCTACTTTTGTCGAATATGACAAAAGGGTGTGTTACCGCTGCAGTGAAATCGGACACATGGCGAAACAGTGTCAGAAAGTGATTGAGAAACCTGTTGTTGTAAAACCGGTTCAAAAACAAACTGTTTCAAAACCAAGTGTTCAAAAACAAACTGTTTCTAAACCAACTGTTCAAAAGTCAAACATTCAAAAACCTCGACCTAAATCTCCGACTGACACAAAAGGCAAAAAGCCGATGGTTTCTCCGATCCGTATTTTGAAACGAGGTGAATCGTTGAAGTCGGAGGATAAGCCGAAATCGACTTTTGAGATTGGCTAATCCTCTAAGACTCGAAAGGCTTCAAAAATTTACCCTAAGACAAAAATTTTTGAAAATCAATCTTGGGTCGCGAAATCGAAACCGTCTGTTGAGGTTAAAAAGATGGAGAATGCTTTGAAAATTGATTCAAACATTTTTAAAGATGATGTGGTTGAGTTTGAAAATGAAGTTGATAAGTTTCTTGCTGAATTTCCACCGATAACTGACAAAGTTAAAACAATTGTGAATGAAGAGGTTCCAAATGTCACATTTGATTTTCCGAAAACAAATGAGAAGTGTGATGTTGTGTTCGGAAGTGTGTCGGAAGTTAAGAAATCATGGGCTTCATTGTTTGAATAAATTTGATTTAATGTTTGCAGGGGCTGCCCAAGTCGATACTATCAAAGTGGATTATGGATAGTGGCACTTCAAGGCATATGACTGGGACGCTTGCTCTGCTCTATGATGTCAAATCCATAAACAGAAGCTATGTTAGATTTGCTGGGAATCAAGGTGGAAGGATCGTTGGTCAAGGAACGCTGTCAAATGGCGTGATTTCGTTCGACAAAGTGAACTACATAGTAGAGTTAACAAACAATTTACTCAGTATCTCACAAATCTGTGATAAAGCGTTTAGTGTACACTTTACTAAAACTGAATGTGTTGTGTTGAAACCAGGGTTTAAAATCCCTGATGAGATGGTGCTGTTGCGCGCTCCGCGGGAGAATGATCTTTATATTTTGGATATGAGTGTTGCAACGCCAACATCTCATCAGAAACAGTGTTTTGTGTCTAAAACCAAAGCGACAGAAAAAGATTCGATAATGTGGCATCGAAAGATGGGCCATATTCATGTTCGCAAAATGAACTTTTTGGTACACAATGATTTAGTTGATGGTGTTAATCTGAAGAATTTTCACTTAAATGATGATTGTGTAGCGTGTAAGAAAGGAAAGCAGACTCGGAAGTCACACCCATTGAAGATCATGAACACAATCAGGTTACCTCTTGAGAGATTGCACATGGATCTCTTCGGGCCTGTCAACGTAAAGAGCATCAGCGGAGACTTATATTGCCTGGTGGTGACTGATGACTTTACGAGATTTTCTTGGGTAGTGTGCTTGGAACGAAAAGATCAAACCTTTGAGTCATTGATGGTGCTTTTCAAGAAAATGGAAACGGTGTATAAACTGCCAATCCGGAGGATTCGGAGCGACAACGGAACGGAATTCAAAAACAACAAGATGTACGAGTTCTGTAACGAGAAGGGAATTCTTCATGAATTCAATGCGCCGTACGCTCCACAGCAAAACGGCGTAGCTGAACGAAAGAATCGGACCCTAATTGAGACAGCCCGTACAATGTTAGCCGATTCCAAGCTACCAATCTTTTTCTGGAGTGAAGCAGTATCAGTAGCCTGTTACACATTGAATAGTGTTCTCACTGTCAAGAAATACAAAAAAGACTTGCTTTGAGCTGCTGCACCGTTATAAGCCGAATCTTGAGTTTTTGGAGCCATTCGGGTCTCCTTGCACTTTTATTGATGAAAACGGTAAATTTGGCGCTAAATCTAATGAGGGTTTCTTTGTAGGTTATGCAAGCCCGCTGAAGAGGGTGTTCGTACCATGCCTGGGGAAGGTGATTCAAGTCCAACATGTGGATTGCCAGAAGCACACTCCATCGCCACAACTTCCCGGACAAAGATTCCTGTTCGACTACGACAAGCTCTGGGAGTCGTTTCATCTGCCGATCGAGCCGAGTGATGTGGAACTAGCAATTTTGTACCAGTATCAGCAAAATATGCCACAGGAACAAGTGCCTATACCGTCAGTAGTTCGTCAACCCACCGTGGGTACTCACGACAATGAAGCCGGACAGAGTGGAACAACTCACGAACCACCAGAGGAACCAGCTCCATCTTTTGACGAATCTGACGACTCAGAAGCGGAACCCGCTCCGACTTTTGACGAGGATCCAACGGAAGCTGAGGATCAAACCATTGATCTTGACATATCGAGCTTGGAATCGGAAGTGAATGTGCCTGATAATGCTATGCCACGGACGTTGTTTTATCATCCCTCAGAACAGATTATTGGTGACCTACAAAGTGGTGTCAAAACCCGACATCAAATAGATCGAGCTCTTACATGTTTTTATTCATCTATTGCTGATATGCAAAAAGTAGTCTCATTAAAATGTTTTATTTCGCAGATAGAGCCCAGAACCTACAAAGAGGCATTGACCGACGATAGCTGGGTGAATGCAATGCAGGAGGAGCTGCAACAATTCGAAAAGTTGGGCGTCTGGAGACTTGTCGATCAGCCTAAGAATCAAAAGCTAATCAAGGCGAAATGGCTTTCTAAGTGCAAACGTGATGACAGAGGTGTCGTGGTGAGAAACAAAGCGCGACTTGTGGTTTAAGGCTTCAGTCAACAGGAAGGAATAGATTACGATGAAGTCTACGCACCGGTTGCCAGACTTGAAGCAATTCGGATATTTCTAGCCTTCGCGTCTTGGAAAGATTTTAAAGTATATCAACTTGACGTCAAATCTGCCTTCCTTTATGGACAAATCAGAAAAGAAGTGTATGTGGGACAACCGCCGGGGTTCACAGACCCACTACATAGAAACAAGGTGTATCTACTAGACAAAGCGCTGTACGGACTTCACCAGGCCCCAAGAGCCTGGTACGAGACGCTTTCCCAATACTTGCTGGACAACGGGTTCATAAGAGGGACAGTAGACAGCACTTTGTTCACCAAGGAAGAGGCAGGCCACTTGTTGATCGTGCAGATATATGTTGACGATATCATTTTTGGATCCACCAACGACGACCTGTGCAAAGAATTTGAAAAGGTGATGAAGAAAAAGTTTGAGATGAGCTCAATGGGGGAGATGAAGTTCTTCCTCGGGCTGCAGGTGGAACAAATGCCCGACGGAATCTTCATTCACCAAATGAAGTATGTGAAGGACGTGCTTGACAAGTTCGACATGACAGATTGCAGTCCTGCATCAACCCCCCATACGTAGAATCATGGAATTTGTCCAGACGAGAATGGTGTTAAGATGGACGAGACATTGTACCGATCTATCATTGGCTCTCTGATGTATCTCACGGCTTCCCGTCCAAACATCATGTACTCGACGTGTCTCTGCGCCAGATATCAGTTAAATCCAAAGCAGTCACACCTGACCATAGTGAAACGTATCTTACGGTATTTGAAAGGCTGCCCAAGCATCGGCTTGTGGTATCCTCGATCGGGTGACTTTACTTTATCTGGTTTTGCTGATTCTGACTTTGGGAGCTGCAAGCAAAACGCAAAGTCCACCACTGCTGGGTGTCAGTTCTTCGGAACTCGACTCGTCACCTGGCAGTGTAAGAAACAAACCGCAGTAGTGCTCTCTACATGCGAGGCTGAATACGTTTCAGCCTCCAGCTGTTGCTCGCAGATCCTTTGGATCCAACAGCAGATGCGAGACTTCGGTTTGCAGTTCTTAGACACTCCGATTTATGTGGACAATGAAGCAGCTATTAACATCACTAAAAATCCGGTTCACCATTCAAAAACTAAACACATTGAAATCCGTCACCACTTTATCCGTGATTGTCACGAGAAAAAGTTAATTCAGATTGAACACTTGCACACCGATGATGAGAAAGCGGATTTTTATACTAAACCATTTGATAAAAAGATATTTTATTATCTTTTGAGGTTAAACGGGATGAAAAATCTGCAATTTGGGAGGGTTATTGAATGTGAAGCCGAGTTGGGCAGCGATCTAACGTGAACCTTTGTCGTGTTGTCAATTTTGTTTGTACAGTTTATTTTCTGCTTTTCGATAAAAACAAAAACACAAAAAATATGTTTTAGTTTTAGGGGGAGAAATTCGCAGAAAAATACAAAAACATGATAAAATTCAAAAATCCAAAAACATTAGACAACTTCAAAAAGAGTTGTGTAGAATAGGGGAAATGATAGTACATCAGCTAGACGGACACAGTATGCTAAAGAATTGTAATGTATAAAATGCAATTAAGCAGTCTCGCTAAAGATGTGCTGGTAGGTTTTCACAAAATCAGTAGATCAGTTTGGGATATAAACATAAATTTCACTTGCGTCTACGTGGGGAACACCTCCAGGATATATAGATAACCCCTGAAATCCTGTTTGAAGGGTCCCGTTTTCTGAGATACTAGGTCTTTATGCTCAGTGATATCTGGGGTATTATCCCGGGACTTCTGCTGTATGGAAGTACTGACCTAGTCCCCGGATAATGCTTTCTGCAAATGCTTGAAACATAGCATCTCTCTCAGCAAGCTGATGAAACAATAAAATTGATAGTCGCTGCTGTTGTAATCAAAAGATCCTCTAAAGGGGACACACCTTAAAGTCGATGTCGTCATATCTCTGCGTATATGGAAGTATCAACCTGAGCTCTCACGGCCCTCGCACCTACCCCTGAACAGATATCAGCTGTGGTATACTCACCTGTAAGACTGAATACTGGGATCTGGATACGGGAGTATATACTGAGGTGGGACACATGTAGATATTTAAGTCCTAAAACACTAATTCTATATCCCGAACAGGTTAAAAGTTTTGTGAGAATTTAAGAGGATCAGTATATCGGCAATCCACACGAATTGTTTAATGCTTAAAATGAAATAACAGCTTAACGGTGCTAGTGTCTTGTCGGCAGCTGATATGATCCCCTAACACACTCACAAAAATATTGTGTGTACAGTTTTCAGTTTATCCAGTTAAAAATCCAAAAAGATTTTAGTTTCTCATTTTATTTTCGACAACTGACATTGGGAATCAGAAGATCAAAGCTTAGTGCAGATCATGTCTGAGTTTGATAAGGGCTGGGTAAGCTAGAGATGCAAAACAGTGATTGGTACAGTGTGTGACAATTTGAAAGGTGTTTGAAAGTTCAAAATGTTCAAAAGTTAATTCATTTGAACTATTTTCAGAATGAAATACAACGTACTTCATAATTCGGTCAACCAAGGTCATTAACTTGGACTTGGTAGGCCAAGCAGTTGACCAAGGTCATTGACTTGGACTTGGTTAACTGGGTGTGACGGTGTTTAATCAGAAAAGGGTTAAAAAGTTAAATTTTTGAAAACAACACCCTGATTTCGCTCATGTGTCACATTTCAAATTGATTTCGCTCATAAGTACACTTAAACCACGGTTTCGCTCATAGATGCTTCATGTGATTTCGCTTGTGTGACCCATGAGGTTTCGCTTATATGTCAATGGTCTTAAGAGCGAAATCAGACCGGGTATAAATAGTTGTCTGATTCTGCTCATATGTCATTTTTCACCCTTTCGCTCCTACGTACTATCCTCTCCGGCGACTTGAAGCGAAACCCTAAATCATCAGTTTTCAGGCGAATTACTGCCCAAATCTCTACAGATCTTGTTGATTTCATAAGTTTACAATCATGGGCAAGGTTGATTATGCTTCAATCTAACCTGAATCATACTTAATTTGAACTGTCGGCCATGTGTTGAACATAAACTTAGATTTAGGGTATTAACTGTCAAATTGACACTTGAAAACAATCATGTACAGTCGTCTTAGTGTGTAGATCATATTATTGTGCATCAATTGTAACAAATCTGAAGTTTGATGATGATTGTCAAAGTATGGGCATTGCAGGTTTAGATCTAAGGGGTTTTAGAGATCAAAATTGAAATTAAAACAAACCCTTAGTGTCCAAATTAACATGTTAACAGATTAGTGGTTTCAATTTTGGGATTTGATGAGTTTTTTGAGTGTTTGATAGAGATTTCGCTCAAACTGTCATGTTAGATGGTTCCACTCATCTGTACATTTTGTGGTTCCGCTCATCTGTACATTTTGTGGTTCCGCTCATCTGCACACTTAGTGATTCCGCTTTTGTGTACAAAAATGGTTTCGCTCTTAAGTTCATATGATAAGATTGCGTTCTTATGTCAATTCTGATTTCGCTCATTATGCACTTAGGGTTTTCAATTGAAAATTTTGTAATCACTTGTAAACTTTTGAGATTTTTCTAAGTAATTCTGATTCAGTGTATGTGATGATGATGTGCAGGGTTCCAGCGTTGTCTTTGATCCTCTTCACAACAGTTGTTGTGATTTGGACATTCAGAAAAACCCAGAGTTGGCAAAGTTTAGTGGTATATTGGAGTTTATGGGTCGTATTCCCATCCAAAAAGCGCTTACTGATCAAAGACCACTGTACAAATCTCACATAGAACGATTCTGGAAAAATGCAAGCTATAATGATCAGAACAAAGTTATTTTGTCAATTGTTGAGGTGCATGGCAAGATGGAAAAGATTCTAGTCACTGAAGCGCTTATCCGTGAAGTTGTTAACTTTCCAGATGAAGCAGAATCGCCAAGGAGATTTCCAGAAAGAATGGTGAAAGGCTGTATGCTAAGAATGGGTTATCAAGGAGCTTTGAATGCTGGGAACTATTTAAAGTCGAAGTTTCAGAAACCATACAAGTTCCTTATTCACTGTGTATTGATGTCGTTGAGCCACACAAAAGGAAGTTATGATACGATGCGAGATTATCAAATGAATATGGTTACAGCATTAGTGTTGAACAAAAAGTATAATTTCTCACATATTGTATTCCACTATATGGCTGAAAATATCAAGACAAACAGCAAGAGTTGGATGTATCCGAGGTTCGTACAGATTTTAATTGATCACGCTTATCCAGAAATTGACAGAAACATAAAGAATGACTTGTTGATACAATCACACATGAGTAATGATACGCTTAAACAGCTTGTGAGATACCACCCGAATCATCCAGAACCGAAAGTTGGTGCTGAATTCTTTGGTTTTATAAAAGATGCTAATTATGTTGATCCAGATCCAGATGATCACCAGAACTGGAGAAATGAAGCTGAGATGAAAGAGGCAGTGTATGTATGCTGAAGAGTTAAAAATTCTTAATGATTTCAAAAACACCAAGAATGAATGGTATGTGAAAGAAACAGGAAGAAGACACAGAAAGGCCACTCCTATTGTTCAAAAGGTTGAGGAATCTTCTTCACAACCTAAGAAGAAGCAAAAGAAAGTCGCAAAAACGTTATTGGTTGATGAACCTGAAGAAGATGAGGCAGTGGTAGCTGCGGAAGAAGATCCATTTAATGTTGATGAACAGTTGTTGTTTGATACTGAAGTCTTAGAGACAGGGCCAACAGTGGTTGCTGAAGTTGATCAAGTTGTTAATGTTGAAGCAAAGAAAGGGAAAGAAAAAGTTATTGATGACATTGAGGGAGATGATGTGGATAAAGACACTACAAGCTCCTCGAGTTCTTTAGAAGAGGAAGTTGATGAAGCTGAAAGTCTACGGAGAATTCAGGAAGCTACAAAACAAGAGAAGTTATTGAGGAAGAGAAAGAGACAGGAAAAGGACGATGATGATGCTTACGTTCCTTCTCCAGAACATGTCTCAGAATCACAATCTCCTCTAGGTGGTAGAAAGAAAGCTGGAGCTTGAAAGAAAGTAGTTTCTCCAAAGATTCGCAAAGTTACACCCAAGATTATATGCCGAAGATTGTGCTAAAGAAGAAGACAACCAAAGAAACCAAGAAACCACCTACACCACCACATGAACCAACACCACCACAATCACCAATCCAATCACCACCTCGACAACCTACACCACCACAACAACCTTCACCGCCTAAACAACCAACACCACCAAGACAACCATCACCTTTGCATCATTCACCACCACCACAACAAACCCTTCTTACATCGCAAGAAATTTTTCAAACACATCCACTCACCCAAGGTCAACTAACACCTGGTTCTACGGGGTACCGAAACTTTCCTAATGTTCCTTCAAATTTGAATGTGAGCCTTGATGATGTAGGAGATTTTGATTTTGCAAACACCTCACAAGTAAAGAATGTTGAAAAGAAGGTTGATGAAGTTATTGCTGAGAACAAAAAGCGAACCGCTGAAAACAAGAAAGTTATGGATCGTGAAAGAATTTTAGAAATGCATGTGAAGAGGTTGGAGAATGATAACAAAGAGTTGGTGAAAAAGATTGATTCTGATCAGTCAGAGATAGACATCTCGAAGGTGAAAATTGCTGAGCTTGAAGAAGAAAAGACTCGACGTGATGAGCAAAATGAGTATTTCAAGTTGAAGAACAAAGAACTTGAAGCAGCTAAAGCTTTCAGAGATCGTGAGTTCTACATGTTGAATAAAGTTGTTGAAAGCAAGCTCGGAACATCTGTAGAGCAAAAGTTTGAAGAGCTGCAAGTTGAAGAGCTCAGAGCAGAACGTTAAGCCAAAATAGATGAACAGATGAAAGAAAAAGGTAAAGGAGTTGAAGGAAGTTCTGCAGTGACAGAAAGATCGATTGTTCCTTCTATGGTTGTTGAAAATCCCGACCTATCTCTGCTGTTTCTGGTCTTTTTGAGGATTATACTCCTCTTGATGAGTTGATTGGTGATAGTGATGAAGAAGATGAAGAAGAGGAGGATGAAGAGGAAGGTGACAAAGATGAGAAAGTCTATTCTGCAAGCAGTCATGGTTCTGGTAAAGACGATGATGACGATGATGCTCAGGGTGGTACAGGGTTGAAGGTTACTGAGGCTTCTACTGAAAAGAATGTTGATGATTTGATGAACGATTCCGTGAACGAAGAATTAGGGGGAGCTGATAGACAGGGGGAGTCAGGAGATGCACATAATGTTCAACAAGCTCAGAAGTTGATTCTGAGATTGGATACTTATCGTGAAGAAGGAGAGCATTTCCATACTTACACGTTGGAAGCAATTAAGGAAATGACTCGCATGGTGAATCCTGACTTTAAGTTCGATTTTGAAGAAGAAATGAACGCCGAGTTTGAAGAAGAGTTGAATGCCTTTGACATAAATCAACAGTCTGAGTATGAGTATCGATATGTTGAAGAGGCTGACTTATATGATAGAGTTGAAGTCGAAGACTGGACGGATAATGAAAGCATTAATGAAGATACTTCACAGTTGCCAACGTTGATGGAATTCTTTACTGAGGAGAATCGTGATGAGGTGCGAAGAAAAGTTGCTGAAATTTTGAAAGATAAAAACTTTGATGGCACTCAAAAGGATATGGCAAAGGAAGAACGAAAGAAATGGTTCAAAGTTAGTCACGAGAGGAAGTTCAAACGGCCTTTGAAGTACTATCAACGTGATAGAAGCGTATCTCTCGGTGACATTATTAGTTGGGGATTCTTACCGCAAATTAATGCGTATGCAATCAGAAGAGAATGCGGTGTTCAGTATTTTGAAAAGTTACATGATATTATGTCACTTCTATGGTGGGATGTGGATGAATTGTTAAAGGTTAGAACTTTGGAATATCCTGTCAGGAAGAATGACATTGCTATGTGGGGATTGATAAAGTTCGCGGCTTTAAGAGACTTCAAACACTGGAAGCCACACTATCCGAAGAGAGTTACAAGAAGAGATCCAGTGACAGGTGTTGAAGAGACGATACTGAATGTGAAAAAGCCTAAAACGATGAAGACTATACCAGTGCCATCAATGGAGCAAGAGTTTTACAAAGGCTTCATGGGCTGGGTTTATAGTTGTATTACTACTGAAGCAGTGATTACTTACAGAGCAGGTGGAGAATTGAGAGAGATTCATGTTTATGATCCTATGTGGCTTGTGAATTGCTCTGCAAAGGATATCGAATGTCTTTTCAGAAACAAAATTCACTATCAGCCAGAGGACAGAGAGCAGGCCATGCAATTTCAGCGAGTTGCAACCCTTTGCTTTCAGAAAAGTATCAACTCTGAAAGTAAATGGAAATCTTCATGGTGGTCACTCGAGGAGAAAGTCAAAAGGAAAGCTGCTCGTGAACGTCAAAAGCTTGATGAGAACAGAGGTAAATGGATGCACATTCAAGCTGAAGAGGATAAGAAGAGAAAGAAAGAGAACGACATGATAAGGAACGCTCTTAGGAGGAAGCCTAAGCAGCACGAAGAAAAGTTCAAGTCGTTGTGAAGACCCGAAGACCAAGACTGAAGACTGCGGCTATATCCAAGGGGGAGTTGGCTATATCCAAGGGGGAGTTTGTTGGTGCACGAATGTCTAAAGCCTGCGTCTTAGTCTTAGTTGATCAATGTATAGGGTCTAGATGTATTAATTATGTATTGTATAGGGGGTTGAAGTGTAAAAGTTAGATTCTCATGTTTAGATTTCGCTTATATGAACATGTGCCATAAGAGCGAAATCACTAGCTTGAGGTTTCGCTCCAAGGGACATGTCATATAAGCGAAACCCTCACCCCTATAAATACCCAAGTTGTTTTCTCATTTTGTATGTTCATGTCTCCCGTGTAGCCGAACTGCTGCTCGTGTATTTTGTGAAAGATCAATGAGAAAACTGTTTTAATGTGATTTCCTTCTGTTTCTACTCCATTTCTGCTTTGATTCATGTCGATTTTGTATTTCCGCTGCATTTTCGGTAGTTGCTAGCTCTGATTGACTCACACGACTGTCAATGACGGTCCTACATATTCTCATACTCTTCATACTGATTATCCTCAGACTCAGCAAATAAGTGTCTTTTACGAGCCTTTTTACACTCGGCTTGACGATGGCCTGTTTCACCACAATTGAAACATCTCGGACCACTACTGCTACCCCCTTAGAAGTAGGCCCAGTATTGCTACCCCCCGGCCTTTGCTGACTAGGCCCGCCATGAGGTGCCCCACTGCCCGACCCAACGTTTCCTCCAGCAGGGGTAAATGAAACGCCTACCCGACGGTTTTGCTTCTCAAAGGCCAACGCCCGTTGGTGTGCCTCTGGAATGGTTAACGGGTCAAAAAGATTCACGGACTGCATGATTTGAACCCTCAGACCCCCAATATACCGAGAAACAAGTTGTTCCTCTGGTTCTTGAATATCATTCCTAGCAATCAACTGGTAAAACTCTGTGGTATAATCATCAACCGATTTAGCCCCCTGTTTTAAATTCTACAGATGCTGGTACATCAACCTTTGAAAGTTATGAGGCAAAAAGTTGGACCGCAAGCATTTCTTCATGTTGGTCCATGTCACGATCCTTGACTTCCGGAGCCTGTTTCGTGTTAACTTCAATTGTTGGCACCATGCAGAGGCCCTACCGTGTAACCTGGTAGCGATCAAGGCGACCCGCTTATTTTCAGGCACCTCCTCGTATTCAAACACCTCCTCCACGGTAGCCAACCAATCGATGAACCCCTCCGGATTCAAACAAGACCCATCAAATTTTGAAATATCAATCCTTATCCCAGAATCCCAACGCCTGTTACCCCCTCCACGTTCACCCCTTGGTCGCCCTTCCTGATCGTCTTCGGAAGTCGAACCACCACCAAATGGGTTACTAAAATCAGAACCATACCCATCATTGGGTCTCTGCCTCCTACGATTGATCAAGTTGGCCATCTGGTCAGTCAACTGATCGACCACTTGATCCAACCGCTGATCCACTCTTGCCATAAGTCGCTGCTCCAACTCCCGTTCATACACTTCATCGAGAGGCCTGTTGTTGTTTCTCCTTGGAGGCATTTTGAGCCAGGAATTCGACTCTGATACCAACTGATGTAGCGCGTGATATGGAAACGAAGATCAAACACGTTGATTCAAAGAATACCCGTGTGTTCTTCCCCAACCCCCAAGATTCCAACCAAAAAGGCACAGAATTTGAAGCGAAAAAACTGATTGTGTCAAAATTCAAGTCTGAACTTTTCATTAGCTTTAGCAACGTATAAATAGAGACAGAAATTCTAAAATGGGCCTAAAACACACTTGGGCCAAAAACTAGAACAAAATAAAAGTCCAAAAAACCCACTAAAAAACACAAAACATAAAATAACTCATGGAAATAAGCGTTCTTTGGCCCGGACGATGACCCAAACCGCCATAGGCATTTGCAGCAAGATGGAGCTCGTTCTCACGTTCGTTTTGCCTAGTTGCATGCCCAAAACGGACCCCCGTAGCCTAAGTTAGAGCCATTTTAGTGAAGCCCCTTTTGTTACACGATCTTGGGCCTCCAAATACAAAATAGCCCGCTCCTCCACACTTGGGCCCGCATCAGAGTAACAGAGATCGTGATGGCCTCAGTGACCGTGGTAGGATGTGAAGATGTGACCATACTCCGGATCTGGGGTGCCAATCCCCAACTATACCTCTCAACTCGTTTAAACTCCGGAGTTCCCATATATGGAACTACTCGTGAAAGCTCATGGAATCGTTGTGTATACCCGTAAATATCTGGTCCGTCCATTGTTAGATTCCAAAACTCCGTTTCTAACATTTGTAACTCCGCCCTCGAACAATATTTCTCCCTTATCATCTCCTTCAATCTATCCCACGTAATGGCATATGCAGTTGCATCTCCCAAAATTTGTACTTGTAGATTCCACCAAGACAAGGCTTGAACATACCCGAGACATATAACACAGTCTGATTTGGGGTACAGTTGCTCATGCGAATGACGGAATCCATTTTCTCCGTCCAACGAACGAAAGTTATGGCACCACTTGTGGCATTGAAATTCAAGGGTTTGCAATCAAGGCATTGTTTATACGTGCATCCTGAAATGTTTGGTTCTCAAATTGTCAAAAATATGTATTTTGCAATAAATATTAATGAGAATTCCTTTGAAAGGTTAAGAGTAACCAACCGTTAGCAGGATTTTGGGCTACTGGTGGAGGTTGAACTCTCGGCCCATCATTTCGATTACCATGGGTTGCCTCGTGCTGTGCAATCGCATCCGTGATGCATTGGTTTAGTAAGGCATCAAGCTCAGCTTGAGTCGTGGGTAAAGGATTTTAAACGTTACGTAAATTCCTCCTTCTTGGCGCCATGAATCTTCATATGAAAATCATATAGAAGAATTTAGACCAATGTTTAAAATAAATATTGTCGTTCATGGGCTCAAAAATAGAATGTAACACATCACCACAACACATACATACACCAAAATGGGATAAATCGATCATATCTCGCGCAAAAACATCTATACCAAAATCATCACCAACATAAAAACAAATCCAACAACAACAGAACATAAAAGAAGAGATACCACATACATATATATAGATGTCAACTTGTTACAAAATGTTTGTGAAGAAACAAAATATAGTTAGGAGTTATATTACTCCAAAATCCATGTCATAAACAAAATACAAGTACAAAATAGATTTTTTTTTCTTCACATAGTTCTTCGTTGTCTTCAAGTTGATATTATATATATCTTCAAAAAGTCTCTTCTATTAGTCTTCCAACCTGCTAAGGGTACCTACCTCCTAATGCGACCACATACCAAGACTAGAGTGGGGGTGGGGGTAGGGGTGTAAATACACTAATGACCCCTCGGACATAAGCCATATCCTCCTCTAAGCGCTAACGCGCCCCTCAATAGACGTTGCTGGGGGATGGTGTCAAAGGTGTTGCAGGGGATGAAGATGAAATATCAATGGTGGTAGCATCGGGATGAGCAACCACAAGAACAACAATATCAAAACCAATACCGATGCCTAGATCATCATGAAGGTGCTGGACCGGAACAACAGGGATGACCATGTCCTCAACATCGTCATCTAGTATAGGATCAACAACATGAGGGACGTCATTGCCGCCCTCGGGGCCTACAACATCGAGTGGAATCGAAAGAATGCAACAACATGCTCACCCTTAGGGTGGCCAAATATGATCATGTCATGAAAGTGGGGCATAGCAAGGACGTCATCCACCTATGGGATGTCGGCTGGATCGGGATCAGGAAGGGCGAATGGCTGGAAATCAATGTCCATCCACTCGTCGTCGGAAACCTCTTCATCGGAAATGAGTATAACATGTGGGATAGGATCATCTAATGGTATGTAGTCGGCATCAGAGGCGTGACCCGCTGAATCTGAGTCTGAACGGGATGACATGGCCCTGGCAAAACAATCCGTACAATGTACATATGTGAACAACTTATAATTAATAAATTTTTGGGCAATTGTTCTTTTGTTTTCATCGTTGTTTATATCGTTTATCGTTTCAAGTTCGACTTATTGTTATCGTGTCTAAACCCCATAGATTTATACCAAATAAACTAGTAAACTAGTCTTTGGTATTATTGTTTCGAACTATCGTTTAATACTACTACATAGTATCCTTGCATTTTCGTTTTGTATTAGTGGATGCTTTGTAAAAACATAATGTAGAACGCTTGTTATAAAGAACATCATTTTGAAATTGTAGACTAGACTCAAAAGAATCTTAGTTAACTACAATTGATGCTCTGATACCAGGTCTGTCACACCCCGATTTTCGGTTTATGCGGAAGCGTATGGCGAGGTGTGACGAGAGCGGCAATCGTTACAACCAATCGAGTAAACAACATATGTAAATCATAAAAGGATGTTCATCCATACATTTGTTTTGAAACCATAGTTTACATATCAAACATCTTGTTCGGGAATTGAAAACAACTACAACTTTAACCACATTGTTCAATGTTCAAAATAGTTTCACACAACATAACAACTGAAAACGGATGACATCTCAAAAGCTTGCATTCTTGATAACCACTCGAACATATTTTTCCCAAAGCCGTTCCACTAATCTCCTGTAATACATGTTAAATTTTGAAAACGTCAACGAAAGTTGAGTGAATTCATGTTATTTTGTTTTCGCATCAAATGAGTCTCCAAAACATTTGAAGTAACAAAATTCGTTTTTGTATAGTATGAAAAAAAATTGTATGATCATCAGTGTGTTGCAAGGACACTAATTTGTATGCCAGAATAGGAGGCAACCAAACCTTGACAATTTATCGTGTGTGTCTACCACACTAGTTTGGACACAAAGGCACTCTTAGCGATCGTGGTTATTGCTGTCGTTAAGAGTGGGGCTTGCCAAAACCCAAATAGATCTATCTGTTTGTTCCTCGGTACGTGTTTATTCATTAATTGTCCCTTTATTTTAAACACCTATCCGCATGTGATCAAAATAGTTTCATCGTATCATCATACTATTTGTAACATGTATACATCCCCGAAAGTGTAAAACTATAAACGTTCAAAGTAAAAGGGGAAACATGAACTCACAAATTTGCGTTCCAAGCAAATCTTGTTTCAATTTCAAATTCTTTGTTTGTTTCCCAACCTACAAGTGTTCTAACTTCATTAGACACTTAGGTTTACGTTTGTTTTTCGTACAAGTATCTCATCTTGAATTTGGTTTTTTTGGTTCTTGTATTCGTTTGCTTTCTTGGTTTATGTTTGAATGGGTGTAGCCCATGTGTTCTTATAAAAATGGGTTTATCTTAATAGGTTGGTCATGTTTAAAGATTACTTTTAACTTGTCTGGGTTATGCATGATAACCTAGATGACCAGATAACTTGTCTGGGTTATGACAAATGACTGATAACCTAGATGACCATATAACTTGTCTGGGTTATGACTGAACCTAGACTAATAACCTAGATGACCAAGTATGTCGTCTGGGTTATGATTGATAACCTAGATGACCATATAACTTGTCTGGGTTATGACTGATAACCTAGATGACCACATAACTTGTATAATCATGATTAAATTTTATAAAATTTTTTCCATGGTTTCCCTTTTACTATGGACTTGTTCCATGTTTTATAAACATGATTTTATATACTTTTTCAAATCAACAATTTTCCGATCTTTCAAAATAATAATATAAACTTAAAAATCTTATCATGAAGCATTATGAACTTATGAAATCATGTTTAGTTCAAAAATCATGTTTTAAAGTGTTCATCTTTATTTTCTTAACATGTTCATGTAACTTTTTGGTTGAACAAAGCCTATGTAAACTTTGTTTATATATATATATATATATATATATATATATTACTATATATAATGTATATAAGAAAGAGAATGTGAAATTTAAGAGATACCATATGTAGAAACATTTTAGGGTTCTTTTAAAGCACTTTGTTCACTTTAATCCAAATGACTCAATCTGATTAATCTGATTAATCTGAACCCTCAAAAACCCCCCACCCCCTTTAAAATCAAGGGTGTATACCTGAACCCCCCTTTCTCTCTCTGGACTTTTGGCTCCATCAAATTGAGATTCAGGTTTTGAATTTTGAATTTTGAAAAGGGTTTGAGCTCCACAAATCTCAAATCTGAGACAAGGCTCTCTTCCACCACCACTCCATCCTCTTTCTACAGCAACGGTTCTTCTGCGTCAAGAAGTAGCAATGGTGGCTATGGTTCAAGTGGTGGTAGCATGCGTTGCTTGGGTTCTAACAGCATTAAGTATTCCGCCAACCACCAGTGAAAACGAGCGCCATAAACAGATTCCACTAGGTTTTCGACGAGATTTCTGGTATGTGTACATTGTTAATGGACAAATCTGTTTGTTTTTTTGTGTGTGTATATGTTTCTATAATGCAATTAGTGAACAAACAGATGGTGGTTACAATTTGCAACTACACTTTCTTCAACTCTTCAGTTTCTCTTCTACTCAGACCCCACCTCCTTACTCTTCAAAGCCCTAAATCGTCTATCAAATTTTTGAATCTACAAGTTAATTTGATGATATAGTGAATGTTCAAGTTACAGATGTAATTGAAGATCTATCAAGGCCTAATTTGAAGAGAGAGTCTGGATGCAGAGATATTTGACTACCGTTGGTTCCTGATAAAGCAAGGGGCTAAAGCTATGAATTAATCTGTTTTTGTACTTTATTCTTTATTGTTGTTGGGAGTATGGAGTTTACGGGTTGAGATTAAAATTTGAAGCGCAGGTTTTGGCATTCTGATCCAAAATTACTTTGATTCTTATACTGGTACATGTAACTAAGCTTGAGACACTTGTATGTTATTTGCTAAACTGCTGATGCTTGATTGATGTATTTTATAGAGTTTTTGAGTCAACATTTGCTAGAAGAAAGTCTATTCTAAAGGAATGGTTCTCAAAGAAGTACAAGCAGCTCACACTCAAGTGATTAATCATCATAGTTTGGTTATGATGTTTGTTGTTTTTTTTTTCTACTAGCAGTAGACCCTAGACCACATACCATAAACGTCATAGTGGTAGCAACCAGCTGGTACATCAATCTTTATTCAATCTACTTTTACACTTATTATCTAATTAGAAAATTATATATATTGACAGTGTAATACGTAGAAGACACTTTTATCTTATTGTATGTCTCTTTTGCTATATATTCAAGGTCACCTAAGACCTGCTAATGCATACATTTTTCTAAAAGGAAACGCCTCAAATTGGCTTGGTTAACCTACTTGATGATTGTGTTGTGCGTGTATGTGCGTAGATGTATGCAATGTGTGTGCCAGTTACGTTTGGGTTTTTCAAAATCACATGTGAAGCAGTAACGAGCAGACTGTTACATCTCTTCCACATGTATGATTTTAACAAATCAAATCTGGTTGTTTTTTTTTTTAAATTTTGTTTATTGGTCTTATTAATGTTTTAACATTCGTGCAGGTGGTAGAAAAGATTCTTGCTGGAACCATAAGGCGAGAGGCTTTTGTTACTAGATCGTTTCTTCTCTCTGCATGATTCCTCCTGCCTTCTTCAACTTGTGAAGTTCTATTTGAACATGTGGTTGCTGGCCAGATTGGTGTAATAAGATTACTGAGATATTTTGGCAGAGCAAAATTTCAGCGACCTAAACTAGGGTGCCGGTGAGGTTCCGATCAAATTCCGCTAAGTCCTATTTCTTATGCATATCTCATTTACTTTGATGTGGATGTTATTTCGAAGCAATTTGTTGTCATCGTTTGAAACACATAGGATATTGCTATGTGTTTCTTTGTACCACAATTACAAGTAGATGGTGATATGGTGAAGATATCATATTTTTACTATTTTCTTTGTACCGAGATGAAAATTCTAGCGTTTGATTGTAAGAAATATAACACTCACGTCCTGACTCGGCATGCTTCCCGCCCTACACTGCCCGTTTTGCCTGGTCTAACACTGAGCATGGTAATTATGTGGTTGGTTTTAATGGGTCACTGTGTCAAACAAGTAAAAAAATATTTATAAAAATAAAGACTAAACTGAAGGCTTCGAGTTAAGGTTTAAGTTTAGTTTAGTGCATCCAGAGCGTCTCTTTTCACAATTATTGGTACAACCCTTGATGTAACGTTGATAACAATTTGATAACAATTGAAGGTGGTGAGGTGGGATCGGGATGGGATCGGGACGGTATTTGCTACTATTTGCTCATCCCTATTATAACATGTAGCAATGCAATAGCACTTTATGATGATCCCACATAAAAGGCATAGGATATAAAATAGAAAAGCATCAAGATTTTATTTTTATAAATGGAATGCAATGGAGAGGCTTGGATAAGATATGCTAATTTCTTTCTTTGGAAATTTAGCCCATTGCATGAAAAATCAAACACTCCTGCAAAAGGAAATTTAGACCAATTTTTTTTGGTGATTAATCAAAGCAATAAGCCAAACTGAGCTGCTTAGCAATAAATCAAACCAAGTTTGAGCCTTGTCTTTTTGCTCGATAATGTAAACTTAAACCAAGCCTAGCTGCTTAACTTATAAATGATTCGAGTTCGAGCAAACCTTCACTTGGTTCGAGTTGGCCGCCGAACAACTTTATCTACATCTCGTACACTTAAAGCAAAATAGTTAAAAACAAATAATGGATGAAGTATGGCTGTATGAGTAAACCATACCGTTTATTGGTATGGGTGTTGTTCTATACTGTACCAATACCAACTAAATGTGGTGTCATGGCACACATGTGATTCCCATTAGACTATGGGGTATGGGGCGGGGTTGGGGCGTGGGTTGGAGAGAAACGTTCAAGTCACCACCTGGGTGGGCTTGGGTTTGGGCGTGGCCCCATTAGCATGGGATTTAGCCCGGGCGTTGGGCGGGTCTACCCACATGACATGGTGAAACCTTATTGGCCAAGATCCACATACGGAGTATCACCGCTTGGAGGCGTACTGACCAGGATCAAGCCACCAATCATAGTGAACAAGCATGTAAGTAATTATTAAATCCAACACAATATAATTGGTGTCCAAACAAAACATAATCTAAGTTGTAAGCGGAAGCATAATGTTAAAAAAACAAAGCATAAGTTTAAATGTTTCAAATGTTTAACATGGTACACATCTGTCCATGTCCCACAACGACTACGCCTCGCAAGCTCCATAAGTACCTAAGGACCTGCAAGGCATGTAACAACGAGTCAACAACAAAGTTGAGCGAGTTCACAGTTGGTTGTTTAGTTTTACAAGTTTGTTTTGAAAACCATAAGTTGTTTCGTAAACCATGAGTTAACCAGTATCTTTGTTTCCCAATCCATATCCATAATCAGTGGGGGCTTCCCCATGTGAACGAATTAACCGTTACCATATCGACAACTGACGAACAATAGTTGTGCCCTACGTCAATGTCTATCTTCATTGAGTAAGTGCCCAGATCCATTAGTACACGCCCGTCTGAACGCCATGGTGTGAGGCTTGTCAACCCTAATAGCGCTATTAACTAATGACCCGCTCGCCATTGGCCCGACGATTAAGTCGATATAAAAATGAGGGACTTTAGGATAGAGTTTTGTCTAGTAAGTTTAAGATTGTTGTCCTACCCAAGGAGGAAGAACGTACGTATTCTACCCAAGGAGAATACGCATGATTAATATTGGCATCCTAGCCTAGGAGGATGGCCGTAGATATCCTACCCAAGGAGGATATGCAGGTTCTGTTTTAATTCTTTAACCCATTCCCAACCACCGGGAATCCCATGCCTTAGAAAGTGTGTGAACTCACCTCGGTTTGCTCGGTAAGATTAACTACTTGCTCACAAATAATTCAATCCAAGCCTATAGTGTTCATACATGCGTAATCAGTTGATAATCACATAGTTCAAGTAACAGTCATGATCATAACATGTATTCGAGCAACAACTAACACATAGCATTTAACAGTTATACAAGCTCATGCAAGTCATGCTTATCATTAACAACTAACTAACCCAGTTAACCCTTTACAGACCTAACCGAGTTACTGTGCTTGTTTAACCCTTGACGAAACCCCCTGTTTCGTCATGACTCTCACTTGATGAAACCCTAAGGTTTCGTCGTTATCACCCTCGGCGAAACCCCCAGGTTTTCATCGACATCAATGTTTCGTCATAATGCATAGGTTACTTCGTGACATCAGTTAATCATACAGAACCCTAATCATCCTTATCAGCCGTTTCGCACTGTTATCGATCCTACGGTTATCATACAACACAGTAATCATTGATCATCATACCTGCAACCCATACCCGATGCATAACAGTTCGGTAAACTCTCGTACAGTCTACACAATCATCACATATATACAATTGGTAATCATTTATGTCTACTGGTTCCTTATCATCAAAAATTATTATATGATTATGATCTAGATAGTATGATCAGCTTCATGAAACCCTAAGATGTATGTTTTCTAATAACCCATAAACCAAAAGAGATTACAATCATCACGAATCAATCATCACTAATTATCATGCAAGAAATCATTAGCATCTTTAAACCCTAATCAGTATAAAACAATAGTCACCAGGTTCATCACACATAACACTCATACAAGGTACAAACTGATTAAATCAAGTAGTCGTATCAAGTAATTACACACTAACCGATTCAAGATGCACAGATAAAAATTCGAGAGAAGGTGATGGTTGTCGTCGCACAAAGGATAGAGAGGTTCTAGGGTTTTCACTTGGTTAAGAATGTGGAAACCGAAACAGTTTCACGTAATATATACCAGCCCTGCCGTACTGGGCCCTAAATGGCCTTTGGCGAAACCCTGGGCCGGCTAAACCCCAGGTTTCGTCGTGTGGGTTATGGCAAAACCTTAAGTTTCGTCGAGTTGAGTATGTGACAAAACCTCTAAGGTTTCGTGGAGATAACCTATGGCAAAACCCTAGTGTTTCGTCGTGTGTGGTTTCATTTGTAAACAGTTAAGTTTATTAAACTTATTAACACATCACATACACAATACAACCATTTATCAATCAATACAAGGTGCACATATTGCTACGTAGTGAATTACTAGTACACATTTGTGAGGAAAAACCTTTGAAAACTCGAGTTGTCACATCATCCCCAACTTGAAAGAAATTTTGTCCCGAAATTTAGCACGTGGTTACTGAGGAAGCTAGTTAGGTTGCGTGGTTTCTAGTTTTCCTGGGGCGTCACATCATCCCCCCGTTGGTTTGGAATTTCGTCCCGAAATTCCGCAGTAGCTTCAGCCTCAGTAGTGGTTGCACTTTTGTCAAACAACTGGGGATACTTGAGTTTCATTCGGTCTTCTCGTTCCCAGGTGTACTCTGGGCCACGACGGGAGTTCCAACGAACTCAAAAAAGCGGTATTCTGGTGCATTTGAGAATCTTAACGTCTCGGTCTGTAATTTCAATTGGTTCCTTGACGAATCGCAGCTGATCGTCGATTGTGAGCTCCTTCAAAGGAACTATGAGGGTCTCATCTGACAGACACTTCTTCAGATTTGACACGTGGAAAACGTTGTGAACTCCACTGAGTTCTTCAGGTAGATTCAACTTGTATGCGACTTTGCCAATTTTCTCAATGATCTCGAACGGTCCGACATAATGCGGATTGATTTTGCCTCGCTAGCCAAAATGAACTACACCTTTCCAAGGTGAGACTTTGAGTAGCACTCAATCCCCAACCTGGAACTCGAGTGGTTTCCTGTGTTTATCAGCGTAGCTTTTCTGACGGTGACGAGCTTCCGCCATTCGTTGCCGTATCTGAGCAATCTTCTCTGTTGTGTCTACCACAAGTTCTGGACCTGTGATTTGGCTGTCACCAACTTCTGCCCGGCAAAGCGGTGATCGGCATTTACGTCCGTACAATGCATCAAACGGAGCAGCTTGGATGCTAGTGTGCTAACTGTTGTTATACGAAAATTCCACTAACGCTAGATACTTTTCCCAACCATTGCCAAAATCAATCACACATGCCCTAAGCATGTCTTCAAGGGTTTGGATGGTGCATTCAGACTGCACATCTGTCTGTGGATGATAAGCGGTGCTCATGTCTATACGTGAGCCAAAAGACTTGTGCATTGCTTGCCACAGCTCAGAAGTAAAACGTGCATCATGATCGGAAATAATGGAAGTTGGCACCCCGTGCCTCGAAACCACTTCCTTTAAGTAAACGTCTGCTAAAGTAGAGAACTTGTCTGTTTCTTTGATGGCCAAGAAGTGTGCAGACTTAGTCAATCGATCCACTATCACCCAAATAGTGTCATTTCCGCGTTGAGATCTGGGCAGGCCAGTAACGAAATTTGCTTCCATTTCCATTTCGGGATCTCGGGTTGTTTGAGTAGGCCCGATGGTTTCTGATATTCAGTCTTGAACCTTGCACAAGTCAAACACTTGCTAACGTAAGTTGCTATGTGTGCCTTCATACTAGGCCACCAGTATGTAGTCTTTAGGTCATGGTACATCTTATCCGAACCAGGATGTACTGAGTAACAAGACTTATGTGCTTCATCCATCACCAGTTCACGTAAGTTTCCGTATAGTGGGACCCGGATGCGCCCTGTTACGTAGTATGCGTCGTCTTCTTTTTGTTCTAATCGTTTCCTTGATCTACGTAGGGACTCCGCCCTAATGTTCTCTGCTTTCAATGCTTCAACCTGAGCATCTCGTATCTGAGTAGGAAGACTAGATTGGATGGTAAGTTGTAATGCACGCACGCGTTTAGGTGTAGTATCCTTTCGACTGAGGGCATCGGCCACAACATTGGCCTTGCCCGGATGGTACTTGATCGAGCATTCGTAATCATTCAAGATGTAACACCCCGAAAATACAAAACTTTATATTAGAATTATAAAGTTTAAAATAAACGAAAGTAAGCTGACTAGGATAAATAACCCACTTAGTCGCAAAGTTAGTTATAACAAAGAAACTTGAGATAAAACATCTAGAGATTTACTTGGTTTGTTATTGAGGGACTAAAAATGCCAAAATGGAAACTTATGTTATTAAAAACATAATAAATCAAAATCCAAACACATCCTTAGATGTGTCTGGAATCGATCAAGAGAAGGGCAGGGCGACCAACCACTCTCAAAACCCTAACACTCACTAAACTCACAAATTGAAGGCTCAAATCAGGGCAAAATCAAATTCTGAATGTAGATTAGCGATCACCTCGTCGAAGGGATCATAAGGTATGTAAAATCTTGATGTTTTGATTCATCTCAAATTCTTGACTAATTGTGAAGAACTGAAATTGAGTTTGATTATGTCTTGTATGGGTGAAATTAGAAGTAATATAGTGTCTAGGGATAAACCCTAGATGAATTCTTATCAAAATCTTGCATGAGGCTTATAAGGTTATAATCACTAATGTAGGTGACTAATAAGATTGTAGAAACTTGATGAACACTAGGATTGTGATTCTTGTTTTAATGTAAACTGAATTTCTAAGAGGTAAATTCTGAAATATAGAAGTTAAAACATGTGTAAACATGCCTAATTGAAGTCGGTTTAGATAAAAATTAGAAGCCATGAACTTGGTTATGATTATGTAAAAATTTAACCCCCTAGGTGTTTGTTGAAACGCCTAAGTGAGGAATAAAGTGTTAAATCGGACAAAAGCGCATATTTGAATGCCATAATAATTGTCCGTTATTGATTGTAAAAGAGTTCTAAATTTGATGGTGAATGGAACTCTCTAGGTAAAGCATCCGGATCGTCAAGTGGACAAGCCGGAAGTGATAAACGTTTGAAGGGCACACTTTGAAGGTACGCGACTTGTCACCTCGTTACAATTATGTAGATAAGCCTAGTCGTAAATGTGTCTAATGTTGTTATAGCGAAAATAGTTGCGTTTGGTGAGTCTAAGAAGTGATGTAATTCACTCGACAAACCAAACGGGTCAAAAGAATTAGTTGAAATAGGTATGATGTCGAAATAGTAAAATTGAAACCCTTTGGTAAGTCTAAGAAGTGATGGAATTCACTCGACAAACCAAGCCGGTCAAAATAAATAGTTGGTTAGATATGTTTATTGATAATATCACTTAATTAGTCATAATGGAATGTAAGTAAAGTGATGTAATTCACTAGATGAAGAATGTGTTAAAATAATGGTCGAAACGGTAGTGTTTGGAGTTACTCAAACGTCACTCGTTAAACTGAGTTATAAAAACAGAAACCGTGGATTAGAAGGGATACGCTAAGGTCGACAAGCCCGGGAATGGGTAATTGTGGTTAGAAGGAAATGTCGACGAATATGAAGGTATGTAACTTGACCCGTTACATTAAACGAATTGTTGTTAAATCATGTGTAGTCGCGTTTTGGAAAAGGAATTGTGTTGATCGTAGTGATCAAAATTGTTACTTGAATTAATAGAGTCAGATTGGTAAGGAACCGTTTGGTAGTCATCACATTGGAGGAATTTCCACAAGATGAGCCAACGGGTCGAATATGGTGTAAATTATAGTATTGGTGTCTAATTAGTTAGCAAAGGCGATATCGATCACAAGAGCATTAAACCATGGAATTGGTAAGGAAATGCGAGTGATGCTAAGCCTCAGATGTTGGGTGAAAACGCGTTAAGGTTGCTATTGCATGGTAGTAAAGTTGTGTAAATATAGTGGGTCAAATATCTAAATAGAAATTTTAGTGACTAAGTCCGTAAACCAAATTTTCGGGATAATAATTATGGTAGACACATTGGTAATTTAATTACGGTCGTGTAGGAAAAAGAATCACCAAAAACGGACTTACGGATCATAAGTTATGGCGATTTTAAGTTTGGATGTGAATAAACTTAGAGCTGGGAATCTTTAGCATCAAAGAAATAAACATTCTGAGAAAATAGGGGCTTGGCGTGACGCGAGGGGCCTTGGCGTCACGCGACGCCCCCTTCCGGAAAATTTTTTTTTTATTTTCTTGGTTGTTAACCCTTGGAACTTGTTTGTATCCATTTTAACTTGATCAAAACTAACACTTATTGTGGTTTTGATCGTAGGTGACGTTGGAAACAAACCGGAACATGATCAAGAAAGCTTTTGAAGAACCGAACACTATTTACAAGCTTCCGCAATGTTTTAAATCTTTAATAGACTATGTTTATGGGTTGTAAAGAAATTGATAAAAGTTTTTGAATGTTCTAACTTAGTCGTTAGTTGACTAAGGTTTATGCTACTTATGAACTTAACTTATGGAGTCTATGTTAATTAGATGTATTTTATCTAAAATGGAATGAATTATTATTAAATTTAGTAAAATTAAACGGGTGTTACACAAGAGTTCGACCCATCGACGCTATCGCATGTTTAACTCCTTTTGCTTGAAGATATGCTCGAGACTCCTGTGATCGGTGTAAATGGTGCACTTGGTACCGTACAGGTAATGTCTCCATATCTTAAGTGCGAAAACAACTGCTCCCAGCTCCAGATCGTGAGTAGTGTAATTCTTTTCGTGAACCTTAAGTTGCCGTGATGCATAAGCGATGACCTTGTCACGTTGCATCAACACGCAACCAAGTCCTTGAATGGAAGCGTCACAATAAACCACAAAATCGTCTGTGCCTTCAGGCAGTGAAAGAATTGGTGCGCTACAAAGTCTATCCTTTAAGTGCTGAAATGCAAAGTCCTGTGCATCACTCCAACGGTAAGTGACACCTTTCTGAGTTAGTGAAGTGAGAGGTTGCGCAATCTTGGAGAAATCCTTGATGAACCTTCTGTAGTAGCCCGCCAAACCCAAGAATTTGCGGATTTCTATTGGTGTACGGGGTGCAGACCAATTCTTGATCGAGTCAACCTTAAATGGATATACATGAATCCCATCCTTGTTTACCACGTGGCCTAAGAAATGGACTTCACAAAGCCAAAAATCGCATTTTGAAAACTTAACGTACAACTATTCTGATGGAAGGAGTTCCAAAATAAGCCGTAGATGGTGCTCGTGTTCCTCCTAACTCTTAGAGTAGATC
The DNA here is from genome assembly GCF_002127325.2 of Helianthus annuus. Classification (NCBI taxonomy): domain Eukaryota; kingdom Viridiplantae; phylum Streptophyta; class Magnoliopsida; order Asterales; family Asteraceae; genus Helianthus; species Helianthus annuus. Next base: position 31,762,696 of record NC_035435.2, read on the forward strand.
AGGATGTTGTCGATGAATACTATAACAAACTTATCCAGATAGGGCTTGTGACAACTCGAGTTTTCGAGATTCCACTTTCGCATTTATTGCACGTTCACTGTTTGTTTAGTTGTTTACTTGCACAATTGGTTTGCTTTGTAACTGTATACGTTGTGATTTGATAAAGTGTATTGTGATTATTGCATGGTTATGTGTTATTTTGCGAATGATATGACAAATGCATGAACTTGGTGATGAAACTGTAAATTATGTTGTGATGGGTGTGCTTTATGTAAAAGGTGATACTTAGGGGTGAGTAGGGTAGTTAGTGAAACCTTAACAACTCTTAACCCTAACCTCCTTCACTAATCACCTCACAATCATCACACGTACCTAAGATTCCTCTACAATTCTCTCTACAATCATCTTCTTCATCATTGGCACAAGCTCTCAATCATCACTCTTGATTCCTCTCTTTATCTAGAATCAATCCAAGGTAATTGTTTAATGATTTCTTGTTGTTAATCCTTGATTATGTGATTCATGCAAAACCAGTTCTACATATAATAGTTCTGTGTTTATTGATTGATTCTGGTTATTGTGAAATGGTTATGAGTAGTTGTGTAATCATTTGCCTGACAATAGGATGCCTGATATGTTAGAATCGTTTGATCTTGATTTGATTACAGCATTGTCAAAGCATGAAGATTAGGGTTTCTTGATCGAAAACGTAAATGTTACAGTGAACATGAACATTCGCATGATTGATTGTATGATCCGAACTTTTGATTATTTATGAAGTCCGAACTTTTGATTTCTTATAAGTCCGAATTTTATAATGATGTTGGGTCCGAATTCTTGTGTAAAGTAATAATAAGGTCCGAGTTTTAAGAAGGGTAGGTTGGTCGGAATTTTTATAGATAACATAAGTCCGACCTTATGCTTGATATATAAGTCCGAATTTTTGGCAAGGGCTTGGAAGGGAGTCCGAATTTTGTAAGTGTAAAGCATGTCTGAATTTTTATGATATAAGCATATGGTCCGAGTTTCTTATAGCCTAGTCTGACTTTCTTGTGATGTTTTCTTTGGTCCGAACTTTATATATGAATACAAGAGTCCGAATTTTATGTAGGGGGCACAAAAGTCCGAATTTTTTATATATATCACAAAGGGTCCGAATTATTATATGTTATAAAAGTCCGAACTTTATGAGGAGAATGCACTTGGTCCGACTTTTGTATCAAGGAGATAAGGTCCGACTTTTGATTTGTAGTTGGTGGTCCGAGTTTTGTGAGGTAACATAAAGGATCCGAATTTTATAAGATATGATGCATGGGTCCGAATTTTCAAAGAGTTGTTGTCTTGATCCGAGTTTATGCTTGATGTCTTGGGTCCGAGTTTCACCTAGAGGGGTGTTTGGTCCGAGATTTGTTGTCTGTTAAGTGATTAACCCTGTTAAATGTTAACTGTGTTATGTATGTCAGATATGTAAAGTAAGTTAACCTTGTTATGTATATTAAGCTCCGTATGTGCGATAACCCTATTAGTTCTGATTGACTCTGTCATATGATGCATGATTGGATGAACGTGAAATAACTGTTATGTGTTACATGGCGATGATTGCTTAAACACACTTCGTGACATATATTGCATGCGAATCCATGCGAGCTTAACTGATTGTGTATACATGCATAACTATAGGACTTGACTGATTTCTTGTGAGCACATAGTTAGCATACCGAGCAAACCAAGGTGAGTTCACACTCTTACCAAGGCATGGGATTCCCGGGGTTTGGGAATGGGATTGAAGGAATGAGGTTGAATAGATACCTGTACTTACACTGTTACTAGACTATCTACCATCGTCCTCGGATGCGCAGGACACATACGTAAAACCTACGTATACTTGTACTCATCACTGTCCTCAGGTTGCGAAGGACACTCACGTAAAACCTACGTGAACTTATACTCACTACTGCCTCGGTTGTGTCAGGCACTTACGTAAAACCTACGTAAACCCCCGCGTACCACTGTCCTCGGTTTGTGAAGGACACTTACGTAAAACCTACGTAAACTTTGTATGTACTACTGTTCTCGGTAAGCAGAACACTTATGGTTACAAATAGTCTAGTGTATATGCAGTTATGGGAAGCCCCCACCAATAGAACATACTATCGGCCCAGTAGAGCCACACGTTACGAAAGGAACTTACTATAACAAACTTACTTACTGTGAACTCGCTCAACTAGTTGTTGACTCTCTGTTACATGCCTTGCAGGTCGTTAGGTATACGTGGAGCTTGCACAGGGAGGCGCGGTCGTTGTGGACAAGGATCGTGAATGCTTGATTTAAACATTATCACATTACATACTTTATTTATGATTGGGCTTTTACTCATACGCTTCCGCTAAACTTTGTTATTATACTTATGTTTTGGAACACCTTTCATATGGATTGGTTTGGTTTTACTGTTTACACCTTTCATACACCGCGTGTGGATTTTGGGGGTCTGACAGATTGGTATCAGAGCCATTGGTTATAGAGAACTCGGTTTTAATAAGGGAAAAACGTTTTATTAAAACCAGACTATAACCAGTACAGTGCTCAACGATCCACAACGACGCCTCGCTCCACGTGCAAGACTTAACATCCTAGGTAATAATGTTTATGTTTATTGCCTACATGCTAGAATTACATAGAACATTGCTCGTGGTACGCTTAGATTACATTGTCTACTATTCGTTATTGCTTGAGAACACTTGTGTGGTTACTCTCTTCTATCATCGCACTATTCGCGAACCTCTCTCAATTATGTTACATTTGCTATGAAGATCATGGCTGGACGAATTAACTTGACACAAGCCCAGTTGACAGCTCTTATCAACGAACAAGTTGCTGCGGCACTTGCAGCTGCACACGCAGGAGGTATATCCTGCAGTCGTAACTCATACTAGGATCTTTAGATCCTACATTCCTAAATCAACTCCTGTATTTAACCTTGTCCTATTCTCACATTATGTCAACCCGCTCAGCAACCTGTTTGCACTTTCAAGAATTTCATGGACTGTCGTCCAAGCACGTTCAGTGGCACGGAGGGAGCAGTGGGACTCCTCCATTGGTTTGAAAAGCTCGAGTTGGTATTTGAGATGTGTGAATGCCCTGAGGCTCGCAAGGTGAAATACGCCACTGGTACTTTAGAAGGGATTGTGCTAACTTGGTGGAATGCGCAAGTTCAACTTTTGGGATTCGCAGCTGCTAACGCCACTCCTTGGAATGATTTCAAAGAGCTGATTAAGCGAGAGTACTACTCACGAGACGACATCCACAAGTTAGAGGTGGAGTTCTTCAATTTGAAAATGACAGGGTCGGAGATTGAGGCTTATACTAAAAGGTCAAACGAACTGGCCGTTCTGTGTCCAACTATGGTGGACCCTCCTATCAGACGCATTGAGTTGTATCTCAAGGGGTTGGCACCAGATATTCAAAGCCACGTGACATCGGCCAACCTTGCTAACATCCAGGATATTCAGCGCCTTGCTCATCGCCTCACGGATCAGGCAGTGGAACAAGACAGGCTGCCTAAGTGCATCAGCGCTACTGCTACCGTTACCACTTCTGCTACTCCTGCTACCCCCAGTGACAACAAGAGAAAATGGGAGGGGGATTCCAGCAAAGGTTCAGCTTCAGTTCAGTCTCAGGTGCAGCAGCGAAAGACTGACAACTATCAGAGCCCTAGTCAGCAATCTTCGGGCAATCGCAGATAGGGTGGTTATCGAGGGAACCTCCCAAGGTGTAACAACTGTAACAGACACCACAGTGGCCAGTGCAATAAGGGTCGCTGTCAGAGGTGCCTCAAGATGGGTCACGAGGCCAAGGATTGTAGGAGCCCGCGGCCTGCGAATCAGAATCAGAATCAGCAGCAACAGCAAGCACCGCAGAATCAGCAACAGGGCAACAAAGGATGTTTTCATTGTGGCGCTGAAGGTCACTTCAAAAGACACTGCCCTTAGTTAAACCGAAACCAGATCAACAACAACAACAATAACCTAGGTAACGGAAACAACAACGGTGGAAACAACAACAGCAACGAAGCTAGGGGACGTGCATTTGTGCTGGGGCAGGGTGATGCCAGAAATGATCCCAACATAGTTATGGGTAAGTTTCTTCTTGACGACTTTTATGTTACTGTATTGTTTGATTCGGGAGCGGTTACAAGTTATGTGTCTTTGAAAGTTAGCCAAATGTTAAAACGTGCACCAACTCCCCTAAACACCAAACATGTCGTAGAGTTAGCTAACGGTAAAAGTCTAGAGGCCACACACATAGTTCAGGGTTGTAATCTTATCCTCGCTGGTCAGACTTTCTCCATCGACCTCATTCCTATAGTTCTGGGTAGTTTCGACATCGTCATTGGTATGGACTGGTTATCCAAACAGCAAGCAGAGATCCTATGTAAGGAGAAGATCATTCGTATTCCCCGTTCTGGTAAAGAACCTCTCGAAGTTCAAGGCGACAAGAGTGGTGCTGTGGTTGGCATCATCTCCTTCCTGAAGGCTCAGAAATGTTTACGAAAGGGTCACACTGCCATTTTGGCATTTGTTACTGATGCATCAACGAAAGAGAAAAGAATAGAGGATATCCCAGTTGTACGCGAATTTCCTCAAGTGTTTCCTGAAGATTTACCTGGCCTACCGCCTCATCGCCAGGTCGAGTTTCAAATCGAGCTAGTTCCTGGAGCAGCACCAGTAGCCCGCGCACCGTATCGATTAGCTCCAACCGAACTGGAAGAACTGTCAAAGCAACTACAAGAGCTCTTGGATAAGGGCTTTATTCGTCCTAGCTCTTCGCCTTGGGGAGCTCCAGTATTATTTGTGAAGAAGAAAGACGGTACATTCAGAATGTGCATAGACTACCGCGAACTGAACAAGGTGACAATGAAGAACCGCTACTCTCTACCACGTATTGATGACTTATTCGACCAGTTGCAAGGGTCGATCTTCTACTCCAAGATTGATCTGAGATCAGGGTATCATCAGCTGAGAGTCCGGGATGAGGACGTCTCCAAGACAGCATTCAGAACTCGCTACGGCCATTACGAGTTTCTAGTCATGCCATTCGGGCTAACGAACGCGCCTGCAGTTTCATGGATCTTATGAACAGGGTGTGCAAGCCTTACCTAGACAAGTTTGTGATAGTTTTCATTGACGACATCCTGATCTACTCCAAGAGTCAGGAGGAGCACGAGCAACATCTACGTCTTATCTTGGAACTTCTTCGAAAGGAACAACTGTACGCCAAGTTATCAAAATGCGACTTCTGGCTTCGTGAAGTCCACTTTCTAGGCCATGTGGTAAACAAGAATGGGATTCATGTTGATCCATCCAAGGTAGATTCGATCAGGAACTGGCCTGCACTGCGTACACCAACGAAAATATGCCAATTCTTGGGTTTGGCGGGTTATTACAGACGGTTCATCAAAGACTTCTCCAAGATTGCACAGCCGCTTACATTGCTGACGCAGAAAGGGGTTACCTATCGCTGGGGTAATACACAGGAAACGGCTTTTCAATACCTAAAGGATAGGCTCTGCAGCGCACCTATTCTCTCATTGCCAGAGGGCACGGATGATTTTGTGGTCTATTGCGATGCGTCGATTCAGGGTCTTGGTTGTGTATTGATGCAAAGGGATAAAGTCATTGCCTATGCTTCGCGGCAACTTAAAGTTCATGAACGGAATTACACGATGCACGATTTAGAGCTGGGAGCCGTTGTTTCCGCGCTTAAGATATGGCGACACTACCTGTATGGTACCAAGTGCACTATTTACACCGATCATAGGAGTCTCGAGCATATCTTCAAGCAGAAGGAATTGAACATGCGTCAACGACGATGGGTCGAGCTGCTGAATGATTACGAATGCGCCATCAAGTACCATCCAGGCAAAGCCAATGTTGTGGCTGATGCCCTCAGTCGAAAAGATACTACACCTAGGCGTGTACGAGCCTTGCAGCTTACTATTCAGTCTAGTCTTCCTGCACAGATACGAGATGCTCAGGTAGAAGCATTGAAACCAGAAAATGTCAAGGCTGAAGCCTTACGCGGTTCAAGGCAGCGATTAGAACAAAAGGAAGACGGCGCCTACTATGTAACGGGGCGTATTTGGGTCCCACTATATGGCGGTTCACGAGAACTTTTTATGGATGAAGCTCACAAGTCTCGCTACTCGTTACATCCAGGTTCGGACAAAATGTACCACGATCTCAGAACTACATATTGGTGGCCTAGCATGAAGGCCCACATAGCAACTTACGTCGGCAAGTGTTTGACCTGTGCGAGGGTCAAGACGGAGTACCAGAAACCTTCAGGCCTACTTCAGCAACCCAAGATACCACAGTGGAAATGGGAAGAAATTTTCATGGATTTTGTTACTGGCCTGCCTAGATCCCAGCGTGGGAATGATACTATTTGGGTGATTGTAGATCGACTCACAAAGTCTGCTCATTTCTTGGCTATCAAAGAAACGGATAAGTTCTCTACCTTAGCAGACGTCTACTTGAAGGAAGTTGTTTCGAGGCACGGAGTGCCAACCTCTATTATTTCAGATCGTGATGCACGATTCACTTCAGAATTATGGCAAGCGATGCATAAATCTTTTGGCTCTCGGTTAGACATGAGCACAGCTTATCACCCTCAGACGGATGGGCAGTCTGAGCGCACGATTCAAACCTTAGAAGACATGCTTCGAGCGTGTGTTATCGATTTTGGCAACAGCTGGGAAAAACATCTTCCGTTAGTAGAGTTCTCATACAATAACAGTTATGACACCAGCATACAAGCCGCTCCATTCGAGGCATTGTACGGACGTAAATACCGGTCACCTCTCTGTTGGGCAGAGGTGGGGGATAGTCAGATCACAGGTCCAGAAATGGTAGTTGATGCTACTGAACGAATTGCACAGATACGACAACGCATGGCGGCAGCTCGTGACCGTCAGAAAAGTTACGCTGATAAGCGTAGGAAACCACTCGAGTTCCCAGTTAGGGATCGAGTGCTACTCAAAGTCTCACCCTGGAAGGGTGTAGTTCGTTTTGGAAAATGGGGCAAGCTCAATCCGCGGTATGTTGGACCGTTCGAAATCATCGAAAGAATAGGCAAAGTGGCCTACAAACTGAACCTACCAGCAGAACTCGGTGCAGTTCATAATGTTTTCCACATGTCAAATCTGAAGAAGTGTCTGTCAGATGAGACCCTCATAGTTCCTTTGAAGGAGCTCACTATCGACGAGCAGTTGCATTTCGTCGAGGAACCTGTTGAAATCATGGACCGGGATGTCAAGGTCCTCAAGAACACCAGAATACCTCTTGTACGAGTTCGTTGGAACTCCCGTCGTGGCCCAGAGTATACCTGGGAACGAGAAGACCAAATGGAACTCAAATATCCCTAGTTATTCGGAAACCGTGCAACCACTACTGAGGCTGAAGCTACTACAGAATTTCTGGACGAAATTCCAAATCAACGGGGGGATGATGTGACACCCCAGGAAAACCAGTAAACGATACAACTTAACTAGCTTCCTCAGTAACCGCATGCTAAATTTCGGGACAAAATTTCTTTCAAGTTGGGGATAATGTGATAACTCGAGTTTCCGAGATTCCACTTTCGCATTTATTGCACGTTCACTGTTTGTTTAGTTGTTTACTTGCACAATTGGTTTGCTTTGTAACTGTATACGTTGTGATTTGATAAAGTGTATTATGATTATTGCATGGTTATGTGTTATTTTGCGAATGATATCACAAATGCATGAACTTGGTGATGAAACTGTAAATTATGTTGTGATGGGTGTGCTTTATGTAAAAGGTGATACTTAGGGGTGAGTAGGGTAGTTCGTGAAACCTTAACAACTCTTAACCCTAACCTCCTTCACTAATCACCTCACAATCATCATACGTACCTAAGATTCCTCTATAATTCTCTCTACAATCATCTTCTTCATCATTGGCACAAGCTCTCAATCATCACTCTTGATTCCTCTCTTTATCTAGAATCAATCCAAGGTAATTGTTTAATGATTTCTTGTTGTTAATCCTTGATTATGTGATTCATGCAAAACCCTAGTTCTACATATAATAGTTCTGTGTTTATTGATTGATTCTGGTTATTGTGAAATGTTTATGAGTAGTTGTGTAATCATTTGCCTGACAATAGGATGCCTGATATGTTAGAATCGTTTGATCTTGATTTGATTACAGCATTGTCAAAGTATGAAGATTAGGGTTTCTTGATCGAAAACGTAACTGTTACATTGAACATGAACATTCGCATGATTGATTGTATGATCCAAACTTTTGATTATTTATGAAGTCCGAACTTTTGATTTCTTATAAGTCCGAATTTTATAATGATGTTGGGTCCGAATTCTTGTGTAAAGTAATAATAAGGTCCGAGTTTTAAGAAGGGTAGGTTGGTCCAAATTTTTATAGATAACATAAGTCCGACCTTATGCTTGATATATAAGTCCGAATTTTTGGCAAGGGCTTGGAAGGGAGTCCGAATTTTGTAAGTGGAAAGCATGTCCGAATTTTTATGAAATAAGCATATGGTCTGAGTTTCTTATAGCCTAGTCCGACTTTCTTGTGATGTTTGCTTTGGTCCGAACTTTATATATGAATACAAGAGTCCGAATTTTATGTAAGGGACACAAAGGTCCGAATTTTTTATATATATCACAAAGGGTCCGAATTATATTTATGTTATAAGAGTCCGAACTTTATGAGGAGAATGCACTTGGTCCGACTTTTGTATCAAGGAGATAAGGTCCGACTTTTGATTTGTAGTTGGTGGTCCGAGTTTTGTGAGGTAACATAAAGGGTCCGAATTTTTAAAGATATGATGCATGGGTCCGAATTTTCAAAGAGATGTTGTCTTGATCCAAGTTTATGCTTGATGTCTTGGGTCCGAGTTTCACCTAGAGGGGTGTTTGGTCCGAGATTTGTTGTCTGTTATGTGATTAACCCTGTTAAATGTTAACTGTGTTATGTATGTCAGATATGTAAAGTATGTTAACCTTGTTATGTATATTAAGCTCCGTATGTGCGATAACCCTATTAGTTCTGATTGACTCTGTCATATGATGCATGATTGGATGAACGTGAAATAACTGTTATGTGTTACATGGCGATGATTGCTTAAACACACTTCGTGACATATAGTGCATGCGAATCCATGCGAGCTTAACTGATTGTGTATACATGCATAACTATAGGACTTGACTGATTTCTTGTGAGCACATAGTTAGCATACCGAGCAAACCAAGGTGAGTTCACACTCTTACCAAGGCATGGGATTCCCGGGGTTTGGGAATGGGATTGAAGGAATGAAGTTAAATAGATACCTGTACTTACACTGTTACTAGACTATCTACCATCGTCCTCGGATGCGCAGGACACATACGTAAAACCTACGTATACTTGTACTCATCACTGTCCTCAGGTTGCGAAGGACACTCACGTAAAACCTACGTGAACTTATAGTCACTACTGCCTCGGTTGTGTCAGGCACTTACGTAAAACCTACGTAAACCCCGCGTACCACAGTCCTCGGTTTGTGAAGGACACTTACGTAAAACCTACGTAAACTTTGTACGTACTACTGTTCTCGGTAAGCAAAACACTTATGGTTACAAATAGTCTAATGTATATGCAATTATGGGAAGCCCTCACCAATAGAACATACTATCGGCCCAGTAGAGCCACACGTTACGAAAGGAACTTACTATAACAAACTTACTTACTGTGAACTCGCTCAACTAGTTGTTGACTCTCTCTTACATGCCTTGCAGGTCGTTAGGTATATATGGAGCTTGCACAGGGAGGCACGGTCGTTGTGGACAAGGATCGTGAATGCTTGATTTAAACATTATGACATTACATACTTTATTTATGATTGGGCTTTTTCTCATACGCTTCCGCTAAACTTTGTTCTTATACTTATGTTTTGGAACACCTTTCATATGGATTGGTTTGGTTTAATTACATTTACTTTTACTATTTACATTGTTCTATATGATTGGTGGCTTGATCCTGGTCAGTCACGCTCCCAAGCGGTGATACTCCGCGTATAGATTTTGGGGGTGCGACAGGGCTTGCACACTCTGTTCATAAGATCCGTGAAGACCGCAGGTGCATTCGTCAATCCGAAAGGCATAACTAGAAACTCATAATGCTCATATCGAGTTCTGAACGCTGTCTTAGAGATATCCTCGTCTCGAACTCTCAGTTGATGGTAGCCTGACCTCAGGTCAATTTTGGAGTAGTAACTCGACCCTTGCAACTTGTCGAATAAGTCATCAATGCGTGGAAGAGGATAATGATTCTTCACATTCACCTTGTTGAGTTCGCGGTAGTCAATACACATTCTGAAGGTACCATCTTTCTTCTTCACAAATAACACTGGAGCTCCCCAGGGCGAATAGCTAGGACGAATGAAACCCTTGTCCTTAAGGAAACACTTCTGGGCCTTAAGGAAAGAAATGATGCCCACCACAGCACCACTTTTGTCACCATGAATCACTAAAGGTTCTTTACCAGAACGAGGAATGCGTACGATCTTCTCTTTGCAAAGAATCTCTGCTCGATGTTGAGATAACCAATCCATACCAATAACGATGGGGATGAGATCGATAGAAAACGTCTGACCAGCTAAGATGAGATTACAACCCTTAACTATGTGTGTGGCTTCAAGACTTTTACCGTTTGCTAGTTCTACCATGTGCTTGGTGTTCAAAAGTGTTGGGGTACGTTTAAGCATTTGACTAACTTTTAGAGACACATAACTAGTATCGGCACCCGAATCAAATAAAACAGTAACAAAGAAATCATCCAAAAGAAACTTACCCATCACCACGTTGGGATCGTTCCTTGCATCACCCTGACCAATCACAAAAGCTCGACGCCTGGCACCATTGCCATCGTTGTTTCCCCCATTATTGTTCCCGTTCCCCTGATTATTGTTGTTGTTATTCTGATTCTGGTTCAACTGGGGGCAGTTTCTCTTGAAGTAACCTTCAGCACCACACTGATAGCATCCCCTGCTACCCTGCTGTTGCTGCGGCTGATTCTGTGGAGCTGGTGTCGTTGGCGATTCTGATTTGCCGGTCGTGCGCCCCTGCAATCCTTTGCTTCATGACCAAACTTGTTACACGTTAGACAACGACCCTTGTTGCACTGCCCACTATGATGCTTGTTGCATCGGTTGCACTTGGGGTGGTTTCCCCTGTATCCACCCTGCCCTTGACTACCAGAAGATTGCTGACTAGGACTCTGGTAGTCATCAGTCTTTCGCTGCTGAGACTAAGACTGAGCTGATGTTGAACCCTTGCTTGAGACTCCATCCCATTTGCGCTTGTTGTCGCTGGGGGCCTCAGAAGGAGTAGTAGCACCAACACGCTTGGGCAGCCTGTTCTGCTTGACTGCCTGATCAGTGAGACGATGAGCCAGACGAATAACTTGCTGGATAGTGGCGAGATTTGTTGCAGTCACATGACTCTGGATCTCTGGCACCAAACCTTTAATATACAGCTCGATACGCTTGATAGGAGGATCCGCCATAGTAGGACACAAGATAGCCAACTCGTTTGATCTCTTCGTATATGCTTTAATTTCCGACCCCGTCATCTTTAAGTTGAAGAATTCCACTTCCAACTTGTGGATTTCATCACGATTACAGTACTCTTCCTTGATCAATTCCTTGAAATCGTTCCATGGGGTGGCATTAGCAGCAACCAACCTCAGCATTTGGACCTGAGCGTTCCACCATGTGAGCGCTACACCTACAAGAGTACCAGTAGCATACTTCACCCTACGAGCCTCAGGGCGTTCACACATCTCGAAAACAGACTCGAGCTTCTCAAACCAGTGAAGGAGGCCTACAGCTCCTTCAGTGCCGTAGAAAATAGTAGGTCGGCAGTCCATAAAAGTTTTGAAAGTACAAACAGGAGGCTGAGCATTTTGACCTGTCGTGCGAGTAAGAAGAGACAAGATTAAGCACAAGCGTTGGTTTACGAGGGTAGGATCTAAAGATCCTAGAGTAAGTTGCTATGGCAGGTTATACCTCCTGCCTGAGCGGCTGCGAGTGCTGCAGTAACTTGTTCATTAATTAGAGCCGTCAGCTGGGCTTGAGTTAGGTTGATACATCCACTCATGATCTTCATATCAAAGGAAACATGAGTGAGAAAGGTGTCGCGAAAGTGTGATGACAGAAGAGAGTAAGCACACATGTGTTTTCAAACGATAGTTGCTACGTTTAACTAAGCATACCATGAACAATGGACTATGTAACTAATAGGTAGGCAATATAAACATAAACCATATCACCTAGAGTGTTGAGCCTTGCACGTGGAGCGAAGCGTCGTTGTGGATCGTTGAGCACTGTTCGGATTATAGTCTGGTTTTATCAAAAAGCTATTCCCCTTTTTAAAACCAAGTTCACTATAACCTGGCTCTGATACCAATCTGTCACACCCCCAAAATCCACATGCGGAGTATCACCGCTTGGAGGCGTGACTGACCAGGATCAAGCCACCAATCATATTGAACAAGCATGTAAGTAATTATTAAATCCAACACAATATAATTGCTGTCCAAACAAAACATAATCTAAGTTGTAAGCAGAAGCATAATGTTAAAAAAACAAAGCATAAGTTTAAATGTTTCAAAAGTTTAACATGGTACATATCTGTCCATGTACCACAACGACTACGCCTCCTCGTGCAAGCTCCATAAGCACCTAACGACCTGCAAGGCATGTAACAACGAGTCAACAACAAAGTTGAGCGAGTTCACAGTTGGTTGCTTAGTTTTACAAGTTTGTTTTGAAAACCATAAGTTGTTTCGTAAACCATGAGTTAACCAGTGTCTTTGTTTCCCAATCCATATCCATAATCAGTGGGGGCTTCCCCATGTGAACCACTAGACCGTTACCATATCGACAACTGACGAACAATAGTTGTGCCCTACGTCAATGTCTATCATCATTGACTAAGTGCCCAGATCCATTAGTACACGCCCGTCCGAACGGCAAGGTGTGAGGCTTGTCAACCCTAATAGCGCTATTAACTAATGACCCGCTCGCCATTGGCCCGACGATTAAGTCGATATAAAAATGAGGGACTTCATGATAGAGTTTTGTCTAGTAAGTTTAAGGTTGTTGTCCTACCCAAGGAGGACGAACGTACGTATTCTACCCAAGTAGAATACGCAGGATTAATATTGGCATCCTACCCAAGGAGGATGGCCATACATATCCTACCCAAGGAGGATATGCAGCTTCCGTTTTAATTCTTTAACCCATTCCCAACCACCGGGAATCCCATGCCTTAGAAAGTGTTTGAACTCACCTCGGTTTGCTCGGTAAGATTAACTACTTGCTCACAAATAATTCAATCCAAGCCTATAGTGTTCATACATGCGTAATCAGTTGATAATCACATAGTTCAAGTAACAGTCATGATCATAACATGTATTCGAGCAACAACTAACACATAGCATTTAACAGTTATACAAGCTCATGCAATTCATGCTTATCATTAACAACAACTAACTAACCCAGTTAATCCTTAACAGACCTAACCGAGTTACTGTGCTTGTTTAACCCTTGACGAAACCCCATGTTTCGTCATGACTCTCACTTGACGAAACCTTAAGGTTTCGTCGTTATCACCCTCGGCGAAACCCCCGGGTTTTCGTCAACATCAGTGTTTCGTCATAATGCATAGGTTACGTCGTGACATCAGTTAATCATACAGAACCCTAATCATCCTTATCAACCGTTTCACACTGTTATCGATCCTACGGTTATCATACAACACAGTAATCATTGATCATCATACCTGCAACCCGTACCCTATGCATAACAGCTCGCTAAACTCTCGTACAGTCTACACAATCATCACATATATACAATTGGTAAACATTTATGTCTACTGGTTCCTTATCATAAAAAAATTATCATATGATTATGATCTAGATAGTATGATCAGCTTCATGAAACCCTAACATATATGTTTTCTAATAACCCATAAACCACAAGAGATTACAATCATCACGAATCAATCATCACTAATTGTCATGCAAGGAAATCATTAGCATCTTTAAACCCTAATCTGTATAAAACAATAGTCACCAGGTTCTTCACACATAACACTCATACAAGGTACAAACTGATTAAATCAAGTAGTTGTATCAAGTAATTACACACTAACCGATTCAAGATGCACAGATAAGAATTCGAGAGAAGGTGATGGTTGCCATCGCACAAAGGATAGAGAGGTTCTAGGGTTTTCACTTGGCTCAGAATGTGGCAACCGAAATAGTTTCACGTAATATATACCAGCCCTACCGTACTGGGCCCTGAATGGGCTTTGGCGAAACCCTGGGTCGGCGAAACCCCAGGTTTCGTCGTGTGGGTTATGGCAAAACCCTAGTGTTTCGTCGTGTGTGGTTTCATTTGTAAACAGTTAAGTTTATTAAACTTATTAACACATAACATACACAATACAACCATTTATCAATCAATACAAGGTGCACATATTGCTACGTAGTGAATTACAAGTACACAGTTGTGAGGAAAAACCTTTGAAAACTCGAGTTGTCACAAAAGTTTCAAGGTCCAACATTTTAAAGTAATGTGACACTAGATAAAACTAACTCACTAAAATTGGTAGTTCGTTGTTCGGTTGAAAATTTTGGTTCAGCTGTACCGGGTTAAATACTGACACCGTGTTTTGTTTAGATAAATACATAATAAAAATTATTTTTGCACATGTTTTATTATCCAAATAATTAATCCAACTTTTTAGACTAAAAATTTTATTATTTTGGACACGGTTCCGGTACCGGATTTGCTGACTGGCAGTTTACTGAACTAGCCGTGCAGCTTAACGATCGATTGCGGATTTTGTGTCGTTTTTAATACCCATTATATTATTTATGTAAAATAATATTTATTTTTGGGTTTTTCGAACAGTTACTGTTTCGTTATGCGGAATGTTGTATCTCCCGCAGGATTGCTCTATTTTTATGCGGACTTGGACAATTTCGTTTTTAATTGGAATTTTGTAAATAATAAGGCACATATTATTTTTGGACAAAGCTTTTTATAGAATATTTGTGTAGACATAACTGTATGTCTTGTTTTCATTGTGTCAGGCTGTACCGCGACTAGTATTGACAAGTATCGTTTATTCGCATTCCTTTTGTTAGTCTAGGATATTGCTTCTAATCGCAACGGATTCGTTATCATAATTCAATATGATTTTTATAATTCCTAGACTTTCAAGACTTTATTTAATTAAAATCAAGTCAGATACGCGAAAATGATAGTTGAAATAGTTGTTCAGGTCGTACGGAATTACCGGATTTTTGCCGATTGTCACATTTATAAATAGATGTTTATCTGTAGAGATCATGATTCTTTTAACAACAATTTGATACATAAAGATTTGATCAGAGCCTTTATTTAGTACTATATAGGCGAAGGCAGAAACCGTGATGGCACTAAACGTCACCAGTAGCAACCGGAAGGTAAAAGCCTTTCCCTTCCTTCTCCTCATGGCTTGTTTTCCATTCATGATAGGAAACGGTATACACCACAAACATAAAGAGTTTTAACAAGGTATAGAATCCGTTTGTGAAAGGAATAGTTATTGCCAGCTCTGCGGTCAAGCTCCGATTATAGCTGATAAGGAAATTAGCCATCATAATAACAAGACCATAGGCAATAGCAAAAAGAACCATCATCAATGATGCTTGTAGTCTTTTGCCTTTCATTAGCTCTGAAGCCCTCCCAATTGCTTTAAGTCCAGTAGAACCATCTTCCAAAACTGAAACAATCAAACTTACCATCCAAAGGGTCGCGACGTAAAAGTAGCAAAGTGGAATTGAAAGAGTGATAGCCCCTATGAACCAAACTGCCCATGAATTAACTACCAAAATGGATGTTATACCAATAGAAAGTGTGTAAAACAAGGCAATGCCCAAAGTGAGCAAAATCATGTAAAAGCTAGTTACTATTGGTTTTTTCCAGCTCTTTTTAATTTTCAAGAAAATGTCTTTCGGGCCTAGTACTTTGGCAGTGTAAGCTTCAGATGAAGAAGAAACTGTGGCAACCAAGAAAAACAGCATGATAATTGAAGAGACAGCCTTGCTCAAGAGTTTGACAAGGAGAATCTCACGAAGGTCGTTGAATGCGCCAACATAAGTAGTTTGATCGAATCTATTAGTGAGATCATGAACCATGTTCGGGTGTTTCGCTAACTGCAACACAATATCATTAATAACAGGTGCAAGTATATACTCCTGAGCAAAATCTAACTGGGAGAATGAAAGAAACACAAACAACAGGATTGTAACAAGAATCTTCCCATTTCTGCTTGTGGTCTTGATAGACTCCCTGATTATTCCAAAGAACCCTAAAGAAGACTGGGGCTGTGGGATGATTGTGCTCTCCATTCTTTATGTTTCTAGTTCTGTTGATTAAACATCATTGTAGTGTCAGTTATATAGTGTACTTTGGCTTGGTAATTAATCATGTCATTTTCAACTGGTTTTCATTCTAAGTATATTAATACCAAAGGGTTGGTAATTTCAAGATATATGCAAACAAAACTTTTAAGGTTTATCCTTGGTCTATTTTCATCGTTGGAAAAAATAGTGACCTTTTCTGGATTGACATGAATACTTGCCGGCTACGGGTTACCCAGCAATTATATATTGTAATTGGTACAATCGTAGGAAATTGTCTAATAATAATTTGTGATATAATATATTGGCTGTTAATTAATAGCGTATGTTGAGGTCAATGAAACTGAATGAAGACCAACTATGCGATATAACCAAAGGATTGTTGGTGGATAGGTACACCTCTAATTAATTTATTTGTTGTATTACAATGGTTGATAACTTTTTCCCCATTTTATTCTTCGATGTGTCTGATCAATCTTTTTAGCTATGTTTTCTGCCATGAATAATATGCGTATTAAGTCTCCTTATCAAAATAAAACGTTTTAGCATAGAAATCCTCTCCCACGTTACCAGGCATGGTCATGGAACTGACATCAAGCTGATATTGTCTAAAAAATACATAAATTACCTGAATTAACAGTTATATAAGTTAAAAATTCAACTTATATTTTAACTTTGTTAGTGATCTTAGTTTAAAATTTAAATAAAAGGTAAAGTATCATATAACACTAGTGGGAAACCCGCACCTTGCAGCGGTGCTTACAATATGGGCAGGAACATATTTCAAACAAAAAAAAAAAAAAAAAAACAATTAAAGATAACACATGAATCTATATAAAACTATAAAGGTACCCACGCTTCATGGGTACAACAGATAGTTAAATGATAGTAAGCTATGTTCTATATACATTGTGGCACAACAGAATGTTTATAGAAGTCGTAATTTTACATTAATAAATGTAGGAAGCGGAAATTATAATAAAAAACCAGAAGGTGATGTCTCCTTTTATTTAGAAGTTTTTATCTAAAGTGTTAGTTTTTGAAAAAAGCCCGTGGCCTATTTTGAAAGGGCACTTGTATTAATAAGGAAAGAATAAACTTTTATTTTTTAACCAATGTAATTAAAGTACTTAAAATAAAATTGACTAATCCTTGGAAAAAATGTACAAATTTAGATAACTCCATAGATTTTTTTTTCTTTTATAAGTAGCCAAAAACATAACACCTACTTAAAGCAAATACATGGGATTATTGGTTTCCATTTCTCCATTTAAAATCCTTGCAACAACATGTGCACCTCCACCACCTCCGACACAAGCGACGCGCTGAGAATTTCAATGCCTGATGCGCGTCCTTGTCTTCGTAGAAAATGTCGTGCCTATACAATTTTTCAATGTCGGACATGGACATGTTAACGATCCACATCGGATCCAACATCCTGAAATTTTCACGATATCTATTAAAAACAATCACTGCCTCGTGTGTGTCGGAGTCATAACACCATAACCTCATTTCTCCAAGAAAGTCTTGCTTCATCGGCATCAAGGGAATCTTATCCACCGCTTTCGCTGGCTCATAAACAAGCTTGTATCTGCCAGTGTTGGTTGCCGGATCAAGAGTAAACTTGATTTGTTGATAAATAGGGAACTGAGTTTTGTACGACTTGTCTTTCCAGCCAGACTTCTTGTTCATCTTTATCAGTCGCTCGAATAAAGTTGCACCAGCAAAGTTTGAGCGATTTATGAGCTCAGCGATTTATGAGCTCAATCTTCTTCAATGCTGCCACATCATAAAAAGGCAAAGATAGAATGCTCAGCAACGACCGGAAATATTGAATTCCAAATTCCCGTTTGATGGCGACACAATGTATTTCTTTGACGAACATCCAACAGAGAATTTGCCCACTAGGCTTCGCTTTCTCGAATCTTAAGTAATCAACTTGAGCAGCATCCGGCACTGGCTTGGAAACCTTCGATAAGAACTGTTGTCGCCATGCGGAGAATGCATCTGCGGCATTTTCAGATGTATCACGGTTCTTTAAATGCTCATCATGACTTCTACATTCTCCTTTAGCCATTCTTCATCGAAAGGGGAGAATTCAGTCCCGTCTTGACGCACATACGAGGACTTCTTCTCATTTCCCTCAAAGACAATTTCTTCAATGTATTCCATATCAGTAGATTCGGGCTCACTAGGCATCTTATCAATCTCATCATCATCAATATCTCTCATTGCGTTCAGAGTAATCAATTGCTGATGTGAGAGATCCTCGACAATTTAACATTCTTCAAGTAATTCCCAAGTGAATGGATGAATAACCTGCAATGCAAGATCAGCAATGCTAGGAACAGAAGATGCACCTTCAATCTGGTGTATTTCTTCAACTGTTCCAGAAGAGGTTCCTTGAGTAGATTCGATCGTTGGAGGCTGAACAACAACGATTGCAGAAGATGTAGCGGCTGTCGGCTGCTGTGATGTAGTAGAAGGATCAGGATTCCCTTGATCTTCAGGATCATTATCCCTTTTCTTCATAATTTCTTATTGCTTACATCGATCATCCCACAGAGTAGCAACCGGACCTCGAAGAAACTCATAGCCAGCAGTAATCGTTGTATTTCGTGACTCGTACCATTCTTTCATGAAGTCACATATTCCTTTAAGATCTTCAGCCAACTTTCGAAGAATAGAACTGCTCCTCTCTCTCTCTTCATCTGCAGCTTTCAAACGGACGTTTTCAGCTATAAGTTGATCAATCTCAGCTTGTTGGCGTTGTATTATAGTTTGTTGTTGACCAACAGTGGACTTCAACTGATCTATTTCCACCTGATGACTGATCTGATCATTTTTCGTGATCCTAATGAAATCAGTCTGCCTCTGAATACCATCTGCCGCTGCTTCAAGTTTAGAGAATAGGAAGTTATTCTTCTCGTCTTGAGACATTTCCGAGAATATCCTTTGACGCTCACCACTAGGCTGAGAAGTAGTTGCTCTAATTGCAGCAGCCATTGATCTTTGAGGAACAGCCTGAGGAGTTACTGTTGGAGTTTCAGCAGCTGAAGATACCACATTAGTTTCTTGAACTGGCTCTTGAGGAATAGATTGCCGAGCAGAGGTTCTCAGGTATTTTCTAGCTATCTTCTTCTTCTGATGTTCAGCAGCTTTATCAGCTTTCCTTTTCTTTGAACGTTCCGCTTTAATATCTGAAGGAACGTATTCTGGATCATCTTCCTGTCTAATCCTCCTGTATCTCTTAACGCCACGTTCATCGTGACACATTTCGTATCCAGGCTCGATTAGATGATCACTTGAATCAGAATCAGCCTCGTCATCGCCACCTGCTGATGTATCACCTGCTGATGTACCACCTGCTGATGTACCACCTGTTGTACCAACACTAGATGCACCAACGGCACCTGTATCGCCACCATCATCACCTTCGTCATCATTACCACTCTCCGACATATCAGAATCAACTGGATCTGGACCAAACTTTTCACTCATTTTTCTTTTCAACTCCTGCTCTTCGTCATCGGATTGGCTGTCATCGTAGGATCGCTTTCTTTGTATCTTTTGGCTGCAAGGTTCTTGATTATCCTCAATGAATTGAAGTTCATTGCTTCTATCTTCAGAATGTCGTTGTCGACTTTAGGAAGATCAGGATGTTGAACATTCATGATCATTTGAAGAAACCACGGATACATCCAGAACTTGTTCCCGGTTATTCTACCTCCAGTTCTCGTCATATTTTCCTTCATATTGGCGAAGATGTACTTAGAAATGCTAAACGGTTTGTTTAGCACCAACGCCACCATGAAACCAACTAGATCATTGCCAGCCATATCGTATCCGGCACGTCTATTGCTAAGACACTGAATGAGAACATGTAGTAGAAACTTGTAGCGTAACGGCAGATCACCCTTGTTGATTTGAGTGCTGAAGATGTCTCCTGTACACTTCATTCGTAACAAGCAGCCTCGAGTACACATGATAGGAATAGAATCTGGAGCATCCGGATGGTCTTGTAGCTGTAAAACCTCGTTCAAGATATCCGGAGACACTATGACATCCAAATCGTTCACACGACCCCTAATTAATTCCTTTCCATCCACTTGCACAACACTTGAGGAATCCCAGAAAGCTTTGATAAGAGATTTGTAAACCGTCGTCGAGAAAGTAACAACATAATTGATCCGCGACTCCCTGATCCATTTCATGATATCTTTCAGTTCGGCGAGCTTTTCTTCCGGATCCAGATAAGCAATTTGATTATGACGTTTCTCAGACATAATCTCTCCTTCTTTGTCGCGGGTTTCCGTTTGCCTTCTTTCAGTGCCATCTGAAATTGAAAGTGTCCACAATAAGCAACAAGGATATCACATATACATTTAGACACGCATGGATCCAATAGACAGTTAACCTATAAAAACACATCTTCTGTGAACAAACACTACACTGTAAAGGTTTCTAAGGCATGGACAACGAAACAGACATCATTCGACGAAACAGAATGAGGTGCGACGAAACAGAACTGACTGTTGACCAGGGTTCGCTTCGTTGACCATTCCTTTTCGTCGACCAGTTCCTCGACGAAACGGACCATTTCGTTTCCTTGATCAGTTACTCGACGAAACGGACCATTTCGTTTCGTCGACTGTTCGTTTCGCCGTGAAGATGAACAGATAGGGTTTTGACCAATTTGGGCGATTCGCCAATTGTTTGTTTCGTCGTGAACAGGGTTTTTGAACACTTAGGTTTCAGAGGTTTGGGTGTTTCGCCGTATTGGGTTTAAACAATGATCAAATTCAAAATTAACCAACATACAACAGTTTGTTTATACCCAAATCAACCAAAAACAATCCCTGATGTAAATCCGGCATGAGCTTTGGCTGGAACCCACCCAAAACAGTTAACCATTCAAACAAATATCAAACCCCTCTTTTTGTTACATGAACCCAAACCCAAATCAAGGCATATAAACATACATAATCCCTTAATCTAACTGTTTTTGATGAGCAACAAATACACACGAGTTTAAAGCATGATCACAACAAGTAAAAGTAAACTGGGTCTCCGAGGGTTTCCGACAAAAACCGATGGTTCAAAAAGTCAGAAAAACGATTATGAACCTTTGTGTACCTTTGATTTTAGTGCGATTTGAAAGAAAATGAGGGGTTTTTGAGGGATGGTGAATGAGTATGGAAGGTATGGGGGTGGAGGG
Source organism: Helianthus annuus (assembly GCF_002127325.2). Classification (NCBI taxonomy): domain Eukaryota; kingdom Viridiplantae; phylum Streptophyta; class Magnoliopsida; order Asterales; family Asteraceae; genus Helianthus; species Helianthus annuus. Next base: position 31,784,413 of record NC_035435.2, read on the forward strand.
TTTGGGGAAGATGAACAATCAAGTGGTTTGAAAAATGAGGACATGTCTGACCACTGGGTCCCTTCTATACCGACTTACTTCGGCGAAACAAACATCTCGACGAAACATGTTATGGGCTTCGACGAAACGGACAAGTTGGGCTGGACTTGGGCCTTGATGTTTAGCCCACGACGAAACAAATTGGGCCAATTTCGTTTCGTCTTAACTTCGACGAACGGGCTGTTTCGTCCATTACCAAACAGGTTTGACCAAGTTGAAATTTTGACTTTGAACAAGCTTTGTTTCGTCGATACAAGTCTGTTTCGTCGACCATACTTTGATTCGTCGACATCATTTTTAAGAAATACCAAGGCATGAAAATTTTGCACACTGAACAGATTTTGATTAGTTGAACACTTTGCCATTTTGTTTGAGTTTTCAAATGCAAGGACGTTTTATGAAGAAGGTTTCAGGCTTCCGGCAGAAAACACCAAGCAACAACTTCGGCTTAATAAAAAACGAGCTTTACAAATTACACTAAAAACAAATTTAAAGCGCGAAAAACTAAACGAAAAGCTATTGAAAGCAATAAATCACTGAACAAGTGCAAACTTTTTGCGACTTTCAAGGATAAGGAATCATACCAGCTTACGGTCTTAGTCAACATGATTTTGATTTCTGTTTAAAGCTCTGGATAAGTATACTACCTCGATTATCGGTATTGTTGTCCACTTAAGCTCAAACTGATCAAACGTAATCACAAATAGGAGATACGATTTACGGTAAGGATTATACTTACAAGTCGATGTGAATCCATTCACGACACATTCCCGTATCAAGGTATGCACGAGAGTTCATCTTACCGGTGAGTATACCGATTATCATCTGTTTGACCGTATAAAAGAATGTGAGAAACTCACTTATTTCATTGAAAACAAGCCCTATGTGATAGAATCACTTATTGATGAGGAACTTGATTTTCGATGCATGAGGGCACAGGAGCAAGTCCGTGAACAGGTCAGTACTTTTGCACAGCAAAGAGACGAACTTGACTCCCGGATAAATGTGATATATTATCACTTATTTTGAGGGACATGTGATTCTTGATCACTTATTGAGGTCGAATGCAATATATACACATATGTGTGGTATCATGGAAGATCTAGACTTCGTCTCCGTTATTTTTCGGTAAAAGATACAACCATGATACCCAGATGATAAGCAGCATAAAGACCGAATATTTCAGAACCTCGGCAATCAATCAAATGAAATTTCGGTACTAAGACCATATGCCAATGAATGGTTCCCACCTAACTTGAAGTCTGTTAGGTTTGTATCATCATGCACATTTTAGTTTGATTGTGAGCCTACCGATGAGATACTTATCAATTCTTATCAATTTTTGTTTTACATTTTTGAACACGTTGACCGACCACACCAGTGAATATCATCATCTTCCTTAATCCAAGAAACTCATTTTTGGTTTTCTAATTTTTTTTGAATTTTTTGAATTTTTGATTTTTTTTTTTTAATTTTTGAAATTTTCAAACGAAAAGATAGAAAGTAAAGACATCTTTTTGGGTTTTTGGATTTTTCAAATGTTTTTGTATTTTCTTGAAATTTTCTCCCCCTAAAATGCTAAAAGGTTACGAAAATGAAAATCTTTTTGTATTTTTAGAGTTTTGAAAGAAAATATTTACAAAAACGATTAGCCAAAGAAGTTTACTTGGGTATCACCTTAATGCCATTGACCAAAAGTAGATAATCAAAACGTGATTTATCAAAAGCTTTTGTAAACAGGTCGGCACGTTGGTGATCGGTGGGGACATGAACAACATCGATTAATCTTTTCTCAAAACAATCACGTATGAAGTGATATTTAATTTCGATGTGTTTGGTCTTGGAATGCTGCACAGGATTTCTAGTGATCTGTAAGGCAGCATTGTTATCAACAAAAATAGGAGTAGATAGGAATTCAAAACCGTAGTCGCGCATTTGTTGTTGTATCCACAAGACTTGGGAGCAACAACTGGAGGCAGCAATGTATTCTGCTTCACAAGTTGATGTAGCAACACACGTTTGCTTCTTGCACTGCCACGTAACCAGGCGATTTCCTAAGAATTGACATCCTGCTGTTGTTGATTTGCCATCAATTTTGCAACCACCGAAATCAGAATCACTGTATGCAGTCAAGTCAAAACTATCATCCCTAGGGTACCAATGACCGGTGTCTGGGCATCCCTTCAAATAGCGAAAAATCCTTTTAACAGCTGACAAATGAGAGGCCTTCGGGTTGGCTTGATATCTTGCAAGCAGGCACGTTAGATACATGATGTCAGGCCTCGAAGCAGTGAGATACATGAGAGATCTGATCATAGCGCGATAGTATGAGGAATTGATGCTTTCACCCTTCAAATCCGGAGTAATCCCGTGATTCTGCGGAAGTGGGGTACCAATGGGCGTTCCATCTGACATCTGGAACCGGCTCAAGATGTCACCAACATATTTAGTCTGATGGATGAATATCCCAGACTCGGTTTATTGAACTTGTAGGCCCAAAAAGAAATTCATCTCACCCATAGCGCTCATCTCGAACTTTTCTTGCATAATACATTCGAATTGCCTGCACAAAGAAACATTAGTAGAACCAAATATTATATCATCAATGTATACCTGCACCAGCAGAAGATCTCCATCTTGTTCCTTGATAAAAAGAGTGCAATCAATAAGACCTCGTCGAAATCCATTCTCCAGAAGATAGTTGGATAAGGTTGCGTACCAAGCTCTAGGTGCTTGATGTAAACCATAAAGAGCTTTGTTGAGCAACCAGACCCGATCGGGGTGAATAGGATCTTCAAAACCTGGAGGTTGTTCGACGTACACCTCTTCTTGAACTATCCCGTGAAGAAAAGCACTTTTGACGTCCATCTGGTAGACTTTGAATCCTTTGAAAGAAGCATAAGCTAGAAAGATCCGAATAGCTTCCAGACGTGCAACAGGTGCATAAACTTCATTGTAGTCAATGCCTTCAATCTGGCGAAAACCTTGAACAACCAATCTCGCCTTGTTACGAATAACTACTCCACGATCGTCCTTCTTGCATTTAAAAACCCAGCGAGTGCCAATTTTCTTGTAATTCTCCGGCTTTTCAACAAGCTTCCAAACACCTAGCTTTTGAAATTGTTACAGTTCGTCCTGCATTGCTTCAACACAAGCATTATCCTTTAAGGCTTCCTTCCAAGATTTCGGTTTTTCTTGTGAAACGTAACACGCGAAGGACCAATCATTTTGAAGAGCAGATTCTCAAATGGCTGAATATAAACCAACATTCGGGTTATTTCTCAGCTGATTACGCGTCTGCACACCGCGTTGGACATCTCCTATAATGTTCTGCTAAGGATGGGTATCGTGAATCCTCATTTCAGGATTTCCAGGAACACGAGCATTGATACCCAAATTGTTAAGATTAAGATCAACAACCAACTCCACACCGGGAATATGTGTAGAAGTGGATGCATTCCCTTCAGCAGTATCTACATTCTGCACATGAGGAGTTTCTAAAGAAGCACCTTGAACAGGAGCAACTGGAGCTGAAGATCCTTCTGCTGCATCATGATATTCATCATCTTCCGATGACTCATTGTAATCAGTAGCATCTTCAAATACCTCATTTTGTACCGTATTGTTAACCGAATTAGAACCTTGGGGGTTAACGATAACAGGTCTTACCAATGGTGAACCAACAGCGTTGTCACTATCGAATAACATTCTAGCAGCTGCAGATTCTTCGTCAAAGGTTGGCAGATTAAAGGAGTCAAATAGCCCATCGTAATCGAACATCCAAGGATCACCCGGAGCTCTAACAGGACTTGTGTATCTTTGAACCCTTACTTCACTCCATAGTTCAATCTTTTTGGTTGCCAGATTCCATACACGAAAATTTAGAGTTGCATATCCAAGGAAGAAACCATCGATAGCTTTCGCGCCAAACTTTCCATCCGGCTCAATCATAGTACATAGAGTGCCAAAAGGTTCTAAATAAGATAGATCCGGTTTCCTTTTCTATAGAAGTTCGAAACAAGTTTTGCCATGCCTCTTAACTATAAGAACTCGGTTTAATGTTGTCTTGTGTTTCATAGGTCCAAGGGTGAGACTTCTTTGTTTGCTTCCCTTTCTGGCACGAAACACAGATAGCTTGTAGATGAAAACTTCTAACAGGCACACCATTCACAAGATTGTTTTTCACCAAATGGTTCATTTTCCTCAAGTGAATGTGCCCCATTATTCTGTGCCAAGATATAGACTCCTTCTCTATGGCTTTTGAGACAAAACAAGTGACTTGTGCAGATGTCGTAGTCACTTGGCTCATATCAAGAATATAAAGATCATTAGCTCTTGGAGCCGATAAGAGAATCCATTCTTCAGGAATTTTGAAACCATGTTTAAGCACATAACAACCGGCATCATCGAAATGCACGGTGAACTTTTTATCGCAGATTTGCAACACACTGAGAAGATTATGATCAATTTGACGAACATAATTGATCTTATCGAAATATACAACACCATTGGAGATCATTCCCTCTCCAGTGATGTATCCGCCTCTGTCTCCAGCAAATGCGACATAGCCTCCTCTAATATTTCTCACATCATATATAAGCCGTAAGTCGCCTGTCATGTGCCTAGATGCTCCACTATCAACAATCCAATGAATATTAATAGTTCCTCCTGGAACATCCTGCACATATCATTCAAAGATCAGTTGAGGATGGGGACCCAAGCCTTAGTGGTCTTGGGTCGTCCCTGAGCATCACGAAAAGTGATCTCAATTTCTTGATGATTTTCAAAAACAGCAGCTCCCCCTGAACTATCACCCATCTTAGGTTTCCAAGTTTGTTTTTGTTTACCAGATTGAGTTTCGTACACAGATTTTAAAACTTCTGGTTTTAATGGTTGTGAAGGACTTGGTTCCCTTTTGACTGTTTTGACTTCAAATTTTAAAGCCTTTTCAACAGCTTTGATGTTTTGACGTCGTTGTTTCGTTTCTTGTTCCTTAACAGTTCTTTTATCATGTTTTGGTGAAACGGGATGACGTTGAGGGTGAACCTTTTCAGGTGGTGTTTTCTTAACAAATTTATCTTTTGGAGTGTTTGTGCAGTTCTTAATGATATGCCCAAACTCCCCACATTTAAAACACGTTCTCCTTTCCACAAACTTAGGAGAATCCGATCGACCAATAGATGTCGAACCCGTAGAACCTGAGGTACTTGCTTTCTCATCACACCCGTTTGTATGTTGAGTGTAATTGTTTTGACTGTTACGTTTTAAAATCTAGACTTGTTGTACAAAATCGGTGTTTGATTTGTTTTAAAAAGTGTCAATTTTATCCGTACCCTTTGATGCTACAAATTTGACATTACTGTTTTTCTTCTGATAACGAGCTCCTTTTGTTTCAAATTTTGATTGAGAAACGTTAGGCTTTTGAGCTCGCCTTTCTGGTTGTTTACCCTTAGAAGCAATAGGTTGTTGCTTTGTTGGTGGTTTTTGTTTTCCAAATTGTTTCCTGGTTTCAGCTTTTGGAATTGGATCACATTGAGTTACAATGACTCTTGGAATTATCTTTCCCAAAAACTTGTTTGTATTATCTTCAAACACTTTATCAATCGAAGATTGATTGACATTTTTAATTGGAAAATCGTGATCTGTGTAGATTTTAGAATCACCAACCAAAGTGTACAACACATTATTACTCTTGATGGTAGACACAAATTTCTTGTCATTCTTGACAGGATCTATCACTTGTTTGACAACTGGTTGAACAGCAGGAGTAGTAGGATCACAAAGAATATGATTCTCAAGTGGAATTTCTACTCCTTTCATCTTGTCAAGTGATTTATCCTGATCACTAACATCTGATTCTGATTCATCATCAGACGTCTCATAGTCCTCAATGATTGGAGGACTTTGTTTCGTAGATGTTGAAGTTTCTGGTTGCTCAGATGATGTACTTGAAGAACTGTCCGGTTTGAACCCTAGGCCAGTAGAAAATTCCTCATAATCAAGAGGCACACTGGGTTCATACCGAGGCATATCCTCTTCATCAGGCATATGAGTATAATTATGTCTTAAAGGGGGCGGACACTTCTCATACCCTACGCCTTTCTTGTTTCCTTTCAGTTGTTGAACATCAATGATGTGATCAAGCACAAATCGGGAGTTAGAATAACGCTCCAACTTTTGCTTGATTGCATCATGCTCGCATTTGGCAATGGCTAGTTCCTTTTTGGTTTCCTCAACGATGTTAATGTTATCGTTAATGCTAACTTGTTTATGATAAACAACTTTGTTCACTTAGGAAACAATTTTCTTTAAGGTTTCAATTACAGATTTAAGTTCCTTTTCGTTTCGAACTAAAGCCATATTTGCCTCTTTGCACTTAGACAGTTCAATAACTAAACTTTGATTATGACTATGAAGCTTTTCGGATTCAAGCTTCAAATCTGCACAAGACTTACAAACACTAGGAGCAGGAGTTTCAGAATTTACACGACTCGTAGAGGCTGAGACATTTGCCATAAAGGCAGTTTGAAAAGAAAAAGATCCATCTTCATAGAAGAACTTCTCCATTTCTTTAGATGCTACAGCAGCCTTCTTGATCAGAACTGATTTCTGACATAATCAGAAACAGAACATATTCAAATACTGAAACATATACTAACTTACACGACGGATATATCGACAAAATAAGTCGTGTAACACAGAAGCACCCAGAGCCAGAAACAACCAAACAGGTACACAGTTAGCTAGTCCATGCACCTATGAGACGGTGAGTGCGGTGTGCACCCATTGTTCCATCTCCACAAACCAAACCAAACCAAACCAAACCGAACCGAACCAAACCAAACCAAACCAAACCAAACCAAACATGCTCGGGTGACAGAGTACAAAAACTAAAGCCATTTACAGGCAACTGAACGTAATGCTAACGAGAACATACAACAATGATTACAATTGCTAAAGTCTATTGCATGCTACTATGAACTTATCATCTAACGGAAACAGACAAAATCCGTACTTGAAAGTAACAGATATGATTAAGATAAATACTATGATGAGAAGACCAAAGAATCCGTACCAAGAGTAACGAAAATAAAATTATACTATGATGTCAACGAAACAGAATCCGTACCAACGAGTAACAAAAAAAAAATACAAATATACTATGATGAAAAGATAACAAAATCCGTACTGCGAAGTGACGGATATGATTAAGACAAATACTATGATGTGAAGACCAAAGAATCCGTACCTTAATTCGGCAAAGCAAAGTAAACCAAATTCAAGTAGCCACCAAATAATCTAACACCTATAATCTCATTATAGCACAAATCAGTTTCATGAAAATTACTCACTTTAATTGATTTGTTCTTCAAAAAAATTCCAAACAGAATCTTACACCTTTGTGATAATTTTAATTGGGAGATCATGGAATTAACTTATTTAAGTATAAAAAAACGTATGCATATATTTTCATAAAATATGAAATCTAAATTAGATTTATGAAACTAATTCCTTAATATTTTAATCTTGATAATAATTTAATCATAAAAGACTAAAAGATCATTATTGTAGACAGAATATATTATCCAACATATTACTAGCCCCACATGAATTCAAAGAATACATTGCCTACTCTTCATGACAAAAAGAAACGAGCAGGAAGAAACAATGAGAGTCATTTTCATTGCTCGACATCATCCATAACCGACATTAGTTTAAGCAACCAAAACAACATTAGAGCCTTTACCTCAAATGACGACTAGACATAACAGATTTGATGTTGCGCTTGTTGCACGTAACCGAAAACAAGTCAAGGTGGTCACGTAGATTCGTGGTGGCTAGTATGATGCAATAATAAAGCTCGGCTAGACAAAGGAGATCGAAGTTAGAAAGGGATGAGGGTTATGATAGAAAGTAGTCTCGTAAACGGAGCTCATTCGTACTTGGTTTGGGATTAGTGGTTGGGACGATGAAGTTGTGGCTGTGGCGGCGGAGTGTGAGACGGCAATGGTGTTAAGGGTAACATGTTCAGAACAGACGATCGCGGCAACCGATTGCAGCGGCAACACCAGTAACTCGTATAGAATAGAGGCGATCCATACGTCCAAAAAGAAGGTTGAGAGTTGTGATGCTATTGTGGTCACGGTGGGATGTATCGGGTTCGAACCGGACGGTGGTGTTGCGACTATCATGAAGCTTTTTCGCCCGCGAAGTGCGACAGCGGTTGAGGTTGTATGGTGGTGAAGCCGGTGACGAAGGTGGGAATGGAATGGCGGCTGCTAGGTTACGAACAGAAGTCCTGATGGAGAAGATGAGATTTCTTATATGCTTCAACATTACAATTCCCACCCTAGAGTGTTAGGCAACTTACAAACAAGTCCTTTTAGTTTAGTTGAGTTAACGCAAGACCCTAAACTATTATAATTGTTTTACAAATAATAACTATAGTTAAATGTTATTAAATATTAACTACTAGTATTTATTTAATTATTATTTTTAAATATGAAATGTAAAAATTCTTTAGTAACCTTTGCTACATAAAATGTACCGTTAGAAACTATAATCGTTTAGTCGAATTTAAAATGTTTTAAATTTGTTTTAAACCCGACATAATTAATAGATATTTATTATTTTAGGGTTTTCAGATTTTCGGGTATTACAATTCTACCTCGTTAAAAAAAATTTCGTCCTCGAAATTGCTTAGTATGAATACCAATGAACTCCAAAACAAGCACTGAAATGAGACACACAAACACCAAACTAAGTACCGAGTTTTTCAGATAGCACATGAACGGTGATAAAACCAAAATAAAATAACTAATTTCTTAAATTAATTTACAGAGAATAAAAAATTTAAATCTACTTACACAACATAGTAGATTTTTTTTTATTATAGCAAAATGGCTTTGGCTAATAACCATGGATAGCCGTGAATTCAGTTTTAAGTAAACTTAATTACCATGATAGGTATGTAGTTGCTAAAAATCAAAACGAATCAGAATCGAATAAAATCTTCAAAATGGAAAACAATCCTTTTTTTTTTACCTAAGTTCTCAAACGGGATTAACCAGAAGACATGGGTGTCGTAACAGAGATGTCAAAATAAATAGATGGAACTAGTTCACATCATGAAACTGATGATATTTGTATCTCATAAAAAGAGATTCGTGAAAGACGTCATACATTTGCGATTGTAGAAGTCGCAGCGCCAAGCGATAAAGAAATTTTCGAATTCCGTCAAGGATCTTGAATGGTTCGATGAATCTAGGGTTAATCTTACACTTTTAATCCAACTGATGTCTGCCACTATTAGATGGAACTCGCAAGAAAAACCTCGTTTCCGATATTAAACTTCAACGCTACACGATGTCGCTCCCTATAGTCACTTGATGTCTTTAAGCTTCCTTTAACATTTCGCGAGAAATAACAACGTAACGGGATCAATGATAATCCAATGTCGTGGCTAAAGAGAGTTTATTGGCTCTACCATAATCGGATGTGTGCGTTAAAAGTATGTAGACATGTAACAATAAACAACGAGAAAGAATCTTTCGAAAGCCGTAAGTACAATGAAATCTTAGGATTTTTATACATTAGAATAGACATCAATCAACATAACAAGAGTCCAAAAGCGCATATATGTACCTATAATTGACGATTACGTTCATGACCGTAATTGTCAATTATCTTACGACTGTGCCCTAACGGTCATACCATCATGCATCTCAATGACCTATTCCAATTGTAAGGTAGGCAAGTGAACAAAAAGGATTTATAGCTAAATTATATAACTCTTAGAAATGACTGGATGATAACTAAAATAGATGCGCATATTCTGGTAGGATATATATTACCGATGTGAAACACCTGTTAAAGCACGTATCGTAGCGAGGTCCACATGTCATGCAGTCGAGTTCGTTGAAGCCGTACTAACTTTAATCATGTCATCCACCATATCCCAGAATTATCAGTTGAATGAAGCTTAATGAAGATGATAGCCTTGTCTTATTATTCGACACCCTTGAAGTATGGAATATGTCAATAGCAGTTAGTAACAACGACAAAATTTCACGACATAAATTTCTCTAAAAGATAGATCCAAAGACCAAAACTAAGGAGTACAGAGATAGATCGGAAATGGAAAATCCTAACCCAGCGTCTACCCATTAACTCACAGGTTTAGTGTTTTTAAGGTTTAAGTTTTCTACAGAAAAGAGCCTTTGCTCTGATACCATAATTGTAACACCCCAACCCCGCTAGGGCTGACGTGTCACTTTTACAGATATCAAAACTAAAATCAATCCATAACATTAAATAAAAAAGATCCTAACTACGTTTTATTACATTACTGAAATAGAAAACCTCGGTCAGCAACCTCCTAACGCTCCTCACTGAAATCCCAGATTATCCCAGATTACCTGTGAAATAAATAAGACAAACACAAAAGAAAACTATGGCTGAGCCAAAAATTGCCCAGTAACGGAGAAATCAAAAGTACAAGTAAAGTCATATCAGCGGAAGCAAAACACAAAAGAACATAACTGAGACTCAACTGAAATGATTACTGACACGGGCACTGAAAAACAGATGCAGACACAAGACTGATATAAAAACTGATACACGAACTGATCTGAAACTGTAACGGACACTGATACAGAAATAGAAAGCGGTCATATACATAACCGATTCCGAACCCAATACAAAACCGATGTAGAGACTTATACATTGTTGACCATGATGACTAAAACCATTTTTCTTGTATAAACCTATTCATTTAATCATTTAATAATGCTATTATTTTAAATTTGCGGTACTTGGCAAAACTGTTTTCTTATTTGAACATTTGAATTTTATCAAGATATAGTAATTTATCATATTTAATAGCAAATCGTTATTACACAAAATTAACAAATTTTCTAACTATGAAAACCTTATATATAAAAGAATAGAGTAAGTTGAATAACCTAGATTTCTAAACAAAATACTTATTATAAATTTCGAAAACCGATATGGGAAACCGATACAGATACTGAGTCAAAACACATATAACTTATCATAACATAATCAGAAACAGAACATATTCAAATACTGAAACATATACTAACTTACACGACGGATATATCGACAAAATAAGTCGTGTAACACAGAAGCACCCAGAGCCAGAAACAACCAAACAGGTACACAGTTAGCTAGTCCATGTACCTATGAGACGGTGAGTGCGGTGTGCACCCATTGTTCCATCTCCACAAACCAAACCAAACCAAACCAAACCGAACCGAACCAAACCAAACCGAACCGAACCAAACCAAACCAAACATGCTCGGGTGACAGAGTACAAAAACTAAAGCCATTTACAGGCAACTGAACGTAATGCTAACGAGAACATGCAACAATGATTACAATTGCTAAAGTCTATTGCATGCTACTATGAACTTATCATCTAACGGAAACAGACAAAATCCGTACTTGAAAGTAACGGATATGATTAAGATAAATACTATGATGAGAAGACCAAAGAATCCGTACCAAGAGTAACGAAAATAAAATTATACTATGATGTCAACGAAACAGAATCCGTACCAACGAGTAACAAAAAAAAAATACAAATATACTATGATGAAAAGATAACAAAATCCGTACAGCGAAGTGACGGATATGATTAAGACAAATACTATGATGTGAAGACCAAAGAATCCGTACCTTAATTCGGCAAAGCAAAGTAAACCAAATTCAAGTAGCCACCAAATAATCTAACACCTATAATCTCATTATAGCACAAATCAGTTTCATGAAAATTACTCACTATAATTGATTTGTTCTTCAAAAAAATTCCAAACAGAATCTTACACCTTTGTGATAATTTTAATTGGGAGATCATGGAATTAACTTATTTAAGTATAAAAAAACGTATGCATATATTTTCATAAAATATGAAATCTAAATTAGATTTATGAAACTAATTCCTTAATATTTTAATCTTGATAATAATTTAATCATAAAAGACTAAAAGATCATTATTGTAGACAGAATATATTATCCAACATATTACTAGCCCCACATGAATTCAAAGAATACATTGCCTACTCTTCATGACAAAAAGAAACGAGCAGGAAGAAACAATGAGAGTCATTTTCATTGCTCGACATCATCCATAACCGACATTAGTTTAAGCAACCAAAACAACATTAGAGCCTTTACCTCAAATGACGACTAGACATAACAGATTTGATGTTGCGCTTGTTGCACGTAACCGAAAACAAGTCAAGGTGGTCACGTAGATTCGTGGTGGCTAGTATGATGCAATAATAAAGCTCGGCTAGACAAAGGAGATCGAAGTTAGAAAGGGATGAGGGTTATGATAGAAAGTAGTCTCGTAAACGGAGCTCATTCGTACTTGGTTTGGGATTAGTGGTTGGGACGATGAAGTTGTGGCTGTGGCGGCGGAGTGTGAGACGGCAATGGTGTTAAGGGTAACATGTTCAGAACAGACGATCGCGGCAACCGATTGCAGCGGCAACACCAGTAACTCGTATAGAATAGAGGCGATCCATACGTCCAAAAAGAAGGTTGAGAGTTGTGATGCTATTGTGGTCACGGTGGGATGTATCGGGTTCGAACCGGACGGTGGTGTTGCGACTATCATGAAGCTTTTTCGCCCGCGAAGTGCGACAGCGGTTGAGGTTGTATGGTGGTGAAGCCGGTGACGAAGGTGGGAATGGAATGGCGGCTGCTAGGTTACGAACAGAAGTCCTGATGGAGAAGATGAGATTTCTTATATGCTTCAACATTACAATTCCCACCCTAGAGTGTTAGGCAACTTACAAACAAGTCCTTTTAGTTTAGTTGAGTTAACGCAAGACCCTAAACTATTATAATTGTTTTACAAATAATAACTATAGTTAAATGTTATTAAATATTAACTACTAGTATTTATTTAATTATTATTTTTAAATATGAAATGTAAAAATTCTTAAGTAACCTTTGTGCTACATAAAATGTACCGTTAGAAACTATAATCGTTTAGTCGAATTTAAAATGTTTTAAATTTGTTTTAAACCCGACATAATTAATAGATATTTATTATTTTAGGGTTTTCAGATTTTCGGGTATTACAGCTACTATCCTCCTTTCACAATTCTCTTGATGGGCATTGACATTGGAAGTACTCGTCTGATTTCTGAATGGGTTCTGATTGCCTTGTTTGGTTGGTCGAGTGCACTGACGTTTGAAGTGTCCCTTTTCGCCACAATTGAAACATGTAACTGCATTTATATCAAACCCGTACTTCGTATCCTTTTTGCCTTCCAAGCTTGTTCTTCAGGTTCGGGCCATAAAATCCTTTGCCCTTCTAACCGCACTTGCAAATGCCCATTTGATATCCATTAACTCCATTTCATCACGGTCGATCTGTTGATAGTCTTCATTGGTCATATTGATGTTTCCAATTTGACCTGCAATCAAACCGCAGTAAGCACTGACCATTGTATTAATGAGTTCCATATGCCCCGTTGCTACTTCAATGCTAACTTGTGAGAGGTTTGAAGTATCGACTCTGGCCGTGTTAGGGTTAAGGGGTGGAGGATTATTGGTATAATGAGCTTGCTGTTGTTGTGGTTGGGCTTGAGGTTTGGGTATGGATCGTGAAAGATAAGCACTTTGATCGAACTGTGGTTGAGTAGTTGTAACTTGAGGTGGAGGTATGGATTGTGAAAGATAAGCACTTTGATCCCACTGTGGTTGGGCTTGATTGAACTGTGGAAATGGAGAAGAGCTTGTATTGGATACAAACGTCGTTTGAAGCTTCGGTTGCTGAACGGAACTAGAACTAGCTGAAGGACCAAAACCAGGCAAATACATTTCTGTGTTTTGAGGAGGTGCAGTTGCAATTCTTTTAGCCTTCTGAATTTCCTCTTCGTTCTTGTGCTCTAACTTCTGAATGAATTCATAGAGACTGACATTTGCTGCATCCAGAACGCCCGTATGTTTTAGAAGCTCAATGAATGGAATCCACTTAGGAGGTAGAGCATCAGCAAACCGTGCAACCATTTCCTAATGAGTTGCATTAACATTATAAGAACTCATTTCACTAATCAAATGATACAAACGAGAAGTCATATCATTTAGGGTTTCATTTTCCAAGAATTGAAATGATTCAAACTCTTTCTTCAACAAATCATGGCGTATCTTTCTAGTAGCTGCATTTCCTTCTCCTCTCGCAACCAATGCATCCCATAAGCTTTTCGTGGTCTTACAATATCCGAATTGATGATAGATTTCTTTGTGAAGCGCTTGTGTAAGAATAGCAAACGCCTTTTTCTCTAGGTCATAAGCTTTCTTGTCATCTTCAAACATATTAGCATAACCCGCTGAAGTTGATGCTGCTACTTCGAGGGTAGGGTTGCATGCATTAATGAAACACGTCCAAAGTTCGGTGCTTGGTCGTTGAAAGTATGTGTGGAAACGTCCCTTCCATGATGGATAGTCGTTCATGTGATTTAACTTTGGCGGGCGATTGTTGCTACCCGTCTCACTCTCGCTAAGCAAAAGATTCTAAATGCTTTGATTTTGATTTGATACCAAGGCCCATTGACTTGCACTTATGGATGGTTGTTGTTGAGGTATAGAATTTGCTAAATATGCGGCCACAGAAGTCTGATTTCGTGGGTCCGTACTCCAATCCCATGGACTTGTGCAGCTCATATTTGATGTATGAAGTAGAATACCTGATCAAATACTTGAAAACACAATGTTATCACACTTTTACAAACCTTCTGTTTAAAATTGACAACACACTCGACGAAACACTTCCCACGAAACAAACTTTGTTTCGTCGTGATGACTTATGACGAAACAGAGTGTGTTTCGTCGAAGACTCTTTTGACGAAACGCTTCTGTTTCGTCGAAGATGTTTTTGACGAAACGCTTGGGATTCGTCGCTTTTTCAATTCGTCGTTAACCAGTTTCGTCGATAAAGTAACAGAGAGTTGGTGAAATGGTTAGTGAGATTTTTCAACCCAAACCTTATCTTTTTACTGACAAGGTACACCCGATTTCAACCTACAACATACTCGGCTTACCAACCAGCATGGTCACCAATATTTAGTCCATTTTAATTCTTTTTCAATTTTAATTCTAAATTCAAAGAAAATTTGATGAACACTTTGAAGTTCTCTATGAAGATGTGAAGACCAAACCCAGAAATTATGAGTTTTCCGATCACTGACTAACTTCCCGAAACACGAAATTGCACAAGACTTTCACTAAAAACCCGGTTTTTCACGTGAACTAACAGCTAACAAGGTTTTTAATGAAACTTTTAGCAAAACAAGCAAGATCTACAGACTTTTGAAAAGGATTTTTCAGAAAATTTCGAACTTTTGAGAACACTTTGCTGAAAATCAATCACAAACACTTGATAAAAACAGAACTATGTTTGATTTTAAACAAGGATAAGAGCCTAACGCTCTGATACCACTTGTAGGTCCCGAAATCGGAGGATCGATGACAAAACCAAATCCTTGTTTATAGCAAACAAAGTCACGTGTGCGGAATCCACGTAACTACGCCAAATCAAACATATAAGTAAGTAACAACAAGGTTTAACCAATGAAACACAATCGATTGATTAAACTAGATGCGAATTACAACTAATACAAACACAGTTTTGCCAGAATAACTTTAAGGGTATGCTCTCATCTCTGCCTTCTAAGTTGTAACACCTCGAAAAATTTCGTCCAATAATATCTTGACACGTGTCATAATGTTCCGTTATGTGAAAACATACTTTAGAGGGACTAAAAGTGACAAACAGTGAAAACTATGGAACGTAAGGGTCCAAAGTGTCAACAATGGATAAATAGGCTCTATGATAACCCCACATAATGTTTATAACCTTTAACGGATGGTTCATGGATCATACGACGCGGAAATTGCACAAAAGTGAAGTATTGTAAACTATAGGGGCCAAAAGTGTCAACATGTTGAATTTATACCTCTGAGTGAACTTTTGGCAGACCCGAAGCTTTGTATAGCTAAAATATACTCACTAGAATATGTGGTAAAAATTTCATGAAGTTTCGTCAACGTATGAGAAAGTTATGGCCAAAACCGTACTTAAAGGACTAAAAGCGTCAACGTCGAATTTCATGGCTTTTCGGTTGAGCGCAAAGTTATCCGAGGACATTACCATGTTGGTAAAAGTCCTAAGGTTCTTAGAAACCAAGTTTGGGGGTTTACGGGTCGAGAAAAGTAGCCGAAACATCGCGTACAAGTCCAGGGGCCAAAGCTGTCAAGTTTAAAACTTGTTTTGGCTGAACCAGGGTCAGGCGACCCGCCTGGTAAAGCCCAAGCGGGCCGCGTGGGGCTGCCAGCGAATAGAAATCGTATTTGGGTGAAATTGGGTCCGAATTTGAGTTGATTACAGTTGTTTTCGCCTCCAAATGCACCAATAAGAAGCCTTGCATGCCTACATCAACAGTAAACCTCAAATATCTGCTTTAAATCCGAATTTGCATCCATTTCTTGAGCATTTTCATAGTAACCAAGTGCTCTCAACATTCAAGAACTTCAAGGCAAGCTTTCTGGAGGTAATCTGATCAACAAGGCCGACTTCTAGTGCTCACTAAACACCTATAGGACCTTTGTAAGCTTTCAATTCGTTCTTTAATCCATTCTTGTTGTGATTATTGATAAAAGTCAAACTGGGTGTTCATAACCTTTGACTTTCCGATTAAACGGATTTCTTTCAGTCATTTCTCGAATTGAAACCTGTTATATGTTGGTAATATTATGGGAAACAAACCCTCTAAAGGGTACTCTCTAATTCCCACTACATGCATGCTAAATGTCGAGTCAAACCTATTTCTAAAAAGTCAACAGAAGCGATTTTTGTGAAAAATGATATGATTAATGATATAGATGACATGCAATCTGATTGATCATCATAAATAACTTGTAATACATATAAGAAGGTGTTTTAATCATCATCAACTCGACAATCTATAGTATAGACACGAATCGGAACCGAAAGTCTTGTAAAACGATTATTTCGTAGACTATCGATTCGGATTCGTACATGCATGTTCGAGATCTGTATTGGAAAGTATTTTCGACTATTTTTATTTTAGTTGAACTTTCTGGAATTTTCTTTGATTGAGTCTATGCTTAGCCTATTCGAATGCATGTTTCCGGTTTATGCATAAAGTTGACTATTTTGCCCTTTTTGATTTAAAACGGGATTTTTGGAAAAGTAAAAGAGTAGAGATCTTTATTTTTATTATATAAACTTGCACCGAAAATTTCGGATCAGTTGGTGGTCCAGATTGTGAGTTATGGCCATTAGCGTAAAACTATATTATAAATTTACATAAACGGTCCTTTTCGCGTAGAACCCGTTTCTGGCCACGTTTTGATACGAAACTCTTTACCAACAGAAGTAATATAATATTCTGGGAATTTTGATGATTTTTAATTAATTTTTGGCTGAACGGATCCTAGATCGCCTAGTCATTTCGGCTTATGTCGGTTTTGACCGTTTTAGCCATAAAATGAGTTTTACACATCCTTTTGACCCGAAACCTTTTTCTACTGATTTTATATGATGAATAAATTATTTTAAGTATTCTGGAAATATAAAAATCTCAGATTTAATTTGAAAACCCGAAAACGCCCTTAAATCGCATATTTAGCGTTTTAAGCGCATAGTGAGCGTTATACTTGTTTTAAACATATAAGACTTATACCTACTGATGTAAATTACATATTTTCATATAATAACAGTAAGTATAATATTTTGAACTCAGGTTTCCAGTTTTGGCATTTTTAGCCCTTGTGAAATTACTAAAATACCCCTACGGTGCATAGTTTGGTTTTAAATGATATATTTGGTATATGGGTCGTACCCTACTGATATAATATGTTATATCAAGTATATTTACTGTATGAACCAGACCCGAAACTCAGATTTCTAATTTTATCCTTTTATTATCTTTTAAATGACCAAAATGCCCTTCTAAGGCATAAATTGGGTTTAAAATTTTTCCGGGCAATATAGAACATAACTTACTGATATAATATCATATTTTAAGCATATTATCTCAGGGAACTTGCATTTGAATCTTTGGTCTACCCGTATCGCCCTTTTCGCGTTCGGTTCGGTTTACGTAACTAGTTTGCGTAAATTGACCGAAACGGGTCAAACGATATCATTTTTATCTCAAAATCCAGAATGTATTTAGTATACCCATATCATACAAGTATTCAAACTTGTCGGGTCTAAATCACATTCTATCCGGTCTTTCGCTTAATCGTGCGTAAACCGTATCATTCTTAAAACTAACCGGTCAAAGCTTAAGCTTAAATAAAAGGCCGTTAGGAATCTAATAGGTTAATTATAAACCTTTGTTCCAGATTAGGAAGCCCGGTAAAAGCTACCAACACTTAGCATTGTGACTTATACTTGCTCAGGTAAATACATTTTGACTTATTTTCCCTATACGGGCTTGGGGTACGGTATTTAAAATACCGCTTGATCGGGCGCACAAGTCTTGCTCCCTATGGGTGTACAGTCTTGAATAGCTTGTGTGATTTCGTTTAAACAGTCTTGTCTTACTTAAAGGCTTTGGGGGGTTATTGACCATGTCCCGGATATCCTTGGCATTATCTTACGAGATGGCCACGACCAGAGCACGGGGTGTAGGCGTACACTCGTCGTGTATAACTCTTTAATGTGGTGTGTCAATTAAATCTCTAGCCCGGACAGTAGATCCCGGGCCACCAGAGATACAAGTGCATGTAAATCGTTCACAAGTTTATATTATATAATTATCCCAAGTTAATAAAAATATTTATGCCTTGTGCATTTAAATCAATTTTCAATCATTTTCAAAATGAGTCAGTCGATTTGTATTTACCAGTGTAAACTGACGTATTTTTCTGTAAGACCCTAATACGTATTTGACTAAAAGTCGCAGCGGAAGTTCAAGCCATAAACTTTCTTTCATTATAAACACCTTAACTTATTTAAAAATTAACTTTAACATAACTCTTTCACATAAATCCATCAATCGACTTATTTACTAAGTAGAAACATAGCTTATGTTTACTACATTATATACATCAACGTTCCCGTACAATCTCACTAGTGACTCGATCCTCGATCTCTGTTCCTTGATGATCCTCATGACTCGTACTACCTGCGCTCACCACATTAAATTCATAACATTAGTACGCATTATAAACATACAAGATTTATTCACGTTTACTTTTTGTTTCGTTAATTCTTTACATCCCAGCTATCCATTTGATCGTACATTCCGTGGTGAGACTTTCTCATTGTACCTGCGTTACACTTCGTTCACAAGGCACACTATTATTATCGTCAATACTCAATTTCATTGAATACATGCGTATATACTTTCATACATACTTACATATGTGCATCCGTTCACACATAACTGCTTACAAACCTACGTACCTACATTCATACGTACGTTCCTACATACGTGCATACCTACATACATACATGCATACATGTCTACATACATACCTATTACATGCCTTCTCACAACCCTACATACGTGCACACACTTTCGTACATACTCACTTGGATATATATATACACATACACATACTACCCACATACACACCTACATACATACATACATACATTCATTCATACATACCACTTATATTCACACATACATACATACATACCTTCATACGTATCTACTTAAGGAAATTCTTAACTTAGAATCCCACATTTAGGTACCATATTACTACATATTCTTTAGGATCCCACCTTTGGGTACCATATTACTACATATTCTTTAGGATCCCACCTTTGGGTACCATATTACTACATATTCTTTAGGATCCCACCTTTGGGTACCATATTACTACATGTTCTTTAGGATCCCACCTTTGGGTACCATATTACTACATATTCTTTAGGATCCCACCTTTGGGTACCATATTACTACATATTCTTTAGGATCCCACCTTTGGGTACCATATTACTACATATTCTTTAGGATCCCACCTTTGGGTACCATATTACTACATATTCTTTAGGATCCCACCTTTGGGTACCATATTACTACATATTCTTTAGGATCCCACCTTTGGGTACCATATTACTACATGTTCTTTAGGATCCCACCTTTGGGTACCATATTACTACATATTCTTTAGGATCCCACCTTTGGGTACCATATTACTACATATTCTTTAGGATCCCACCTTTGGGTACCATATTACTACATATTCTTTAGGATCCCACCTTTGGGTACCATATTACTACATATTCTTTAGGATCCCACCTTTGGGTACCATATTACTACATGTTCTTTAGGATCCCACCTTTGGGTACCATATTACTACATATTCTTTAGGATCCCACCTTTGGGTACCATATAACTACATGTTCTTTAGGATCCCACCTTTGGGTACCATATAACTACATGTTCTTTAGGATCCCACCTTTGGGTACCATATTACTACATGTTCTTTAGGATCCCACCTTTGGGTACCCTACCCGTCGGCGACGCCCTCTAGTTTTTGCAGTTTTCTGCAGGTTCGTTACGTCGTCCGTACGCACTAAAACGCACGTAACTTTTGAACCGTTTACCCGTTTGACCTCCCGTTTCTTCCTACATGCTTGTAAATTCACATTCTATCATATGAACTTAAAATCTTACCTCCGGATTACGGAAATCCTTAACTTACATATATTCGACTTAACTATTTTCTAACTATTTGACCCGTTAAGGGTATTCGCGCATTAATTGGTCTATGACTGACCAAACCATCATCCCCACTTCCATACTTGTCCAAAACATTACTCTAATCGAATAACTTGCTTCTAAACCACTTTTAAGTTCGTTTACCCCAAAATACCCATCATGGGCATTTTGGTCAACCTTAAACCCATCATTTACGACGAAAGACTTTAACACATATTTGACCTCAAACATCATATTTAATTCATTACAACACTTTATTACTTACTTGTACTACGAAGTGATTACGGAAATCACTTACCTTGTGCATCCGTGTTCATAACCGCTTCCTTGCCTCATCTTGACCCGTTGGCCTTCCATGCTTGGTCCATGCTAGTGTGGTTCCTATTCTTTCATGCCGTCATGCCATAATAATGTTAGTATTTATACTTATTCATATTAACATACATTTTTCCAACTCTTATCTACATTGACTTCCACTAACACGCATACGACATGATTTGTCAACCACTTAGATCATATTAATGACATCATATTAATTTCATACATAATGTCGTATAACACATACAACTATATGATCGCCTAGTCGCTTACACAATATACACATACTTATGCTTTCTTAACTCTACATTCGACAACCGCATTGTTCGACATTCGCACAATCAAATTATCATCTTACATATGTACACGACATAATTCCAACATTATCACTTATCAATAAACTACGCATCACATATTCGTACACATTTGCTCTCAATCACCATGAATCAAATGCATAAAGTATATGGCGAGCATTACATCATTGGGACATAAGGTACAAGTTCCTAATGCATAATTTTACCAAACCATACATTCAAATCCGAATTCTCATAATGACTCCACCTTAAGCATACTTAACTTATTATTTTGCTAATGGCTACACCATAAGCACCTTCTATACATAATTACCCATAACTTTCATACAATTTCACAAATTTTGCTCTCTTAGGCATTTCATCGAACACTTGGCGGATGTACTACTAACAAAACATTATGTACAAGCATTCTTTGCAAATTCTTACTAACTCATATCAAGATCATCAAATTCCACTAGAATCATGTAATTTTCATACTATACCCAAATTAACTGACCATCACTCATTACATACAACATCATACATCAATCTTACACAACAAATGAACATGCATGATTATCCATATCATCATCTTCACTACCACAAGTGGGTTTCATCCAAAATCATCAAATTACTTAGAATCTTGCATAGTTCATGTTCTATAATGTGATTCTAACACATCTACATGATCAATTTCATACAATTTCATGGATTGACCATAACCCACTTCATAGCAAGATCATCAAATCATAAAATACAACTTACCACATGTTTGTTAGGGCTAGATCATCAAGAAAACGAGTTCATGCATCGGATTTGAGCCTAATTTCCTTGTCAATTTGAAGCTTTCTTGAGAACTAGGGTTTCACCCCTTTTTTCTTCTCCCTGATCGTTCTCACGCACACACCCATCTAGTGTGTGTGAGATTTTGTTTTTAATTAAATTCAGATTCATATTTGGCAACCTTAGTCCCTCATGTTCTCTCTTATTTATTTAACCCCCATTATTTTCCATTCTCAATTGATAGCCAACACTATCTAACCAAGTTAGATAGCTTGGTTATTTGTGAAATATCCCACTTAACTAATAAATCCTACTTACTTATGCCAACCAAATAAAATGTCCAAATAAAATATTTAGACCCGAGTTTTGGGGCGTTACAAATCTACCCTCCTTAAAAGAGGTTTCGTCCCCGAAACCTTGCTCATTCTTACTCTTACCCTCCTTTCTTTGTACTCATTTAGAGTGCGTAATACAATACGAATATATTCACGATCTTGGCTAAAATTTTACTCATAATTGAGTATACTTGTACGCTTTGTCCCTACTTTCTTAAATTAAGCAAACTTTACCTTCACAAACACAGGAACGGTCAGAAACTTATCCAGAGCCCTTACTAGTGTCATTTTCACTTTTGTGATTTATTTCATTCTATTATTGTATCATATACCTTGTTTCATTCTGCTCACCACGAGCAAATCCTATCATCCCGTTACTAAAGTCCTTTCTACTTACATTTCACCTTCATAGAAGGGTCGACGTATCATTATACGCATATCATAGACTTTCGATATACCAATTCTTACTCATCTAACATAAGTTAAACTTTTTACTGACCTCATCTCATATCATCAATCGACGATCCGCAACCCAGACCGATCCGCATTCTTCCCGAGTACTAGCCATACCAGGCTAGATTTCATTCATCCGCGTAATGCGCTTTCGCCCGTGCACATCCTTCCACCAATTCATTTGGTTTCATCACATCAATAGTTCCTAACATTATAATCTAAAATTTTAGCGGTTAGCACATTTCATTCGGGCATTCATTATACTAGGTGATTACTCACCTATATTTCCTTTTTTTTTTCAACGTCCTACGTACAAACTTTAACACATTTCGCAATTCATTCCTTACATGAAATTCTTTTATTCTGGTTCCTCATTTCATCAACCTTTGCAGTTTGACCTTTCCAGGTCGGACTGTCATTTCTTACTTACCATAGATGTATTGAGGTACTCTTCATACTTCTTTCCATTCATGCTTACCTGCAAAGACATTCATTACATCATTTCGGTATTCTTAACAAAACTTACCCTTCTTGTTCGTACTTAAATCATTATCCGGGTCGTAGCCCGTAATTCATTATGACTCCTAAGAGTCAATTACTAACACATTTAACACATAACTTGTTCGAACTTCTTTCTTTCGCTTTAAAATTTAGGTTTGCATGCCCACTACGATCATTCTTTTGTTTATTACTTTACATTTACCCGTATGACTCGTTTGACACAACCACGGTCAAACTGTCGACACATTGTGATGTGGACTAATTTCATCCTTTTTATATTTTAAATCCGTCCCGCGAACTCAAACGTCACCTTCATGCCTTTTATTGCCTTTATGTTTTGAATCCGTCTAGCGGTTCCAAACATACCATTCATACATTTTCTTCCTTTCGTACTTTAGATCCTTTTCGCGGATTTAAACATTTCACATACATCATCCATTCACATCTTTCATTCATTACACGTGCTGAATCCGTCTCACAGATTCAAACATATCATTTTCTGCATTTCATTCCTTGAATCCATCTTGCGGATTCAAACATTGCATTTTACACCTTTCATTCTTTGAATCCGTCTCGCGGATTCAAACATTTCATTTATACCCTGTTGATCCGTACTTTCTTACGGATTCAACATTCTTCATTTTTATCACTCATACTTTTCATTCCTACATAGTACTCTCAATTTCCCGAGAGCCTTACTACCCACTTCACCCGCACGCCCACCTGCTACCCAATTCTAACGGACACACCTGCGATAATTACCACGGTCTCACGAATGTCATATGCTTCTTGCGTACTGGCCAGGTGCGCAATTCACATACTAATTCCGTGCCATCAGGTAATCATCGCCTTATGTCCGCATTAGTGGGTCTCAGTTCGTGCTACATTTTTTTTTTTAAATTTTACCAAGACAATATCGTTGTCTTCCGTTTAGTACTTACCCTCCCAAGGAGACTTCTTCCTTTTTCTTTTAACAACGGTACCCATACATATCAACATTGTGTACCTGGGGTCCGTCTGTCCATTCGCATCCTTAACTGCCTTAGCATCCACCTTAGACTGCATTCACGGATCATCCTCTCCAAACTTTTAAGCTTACCTTGCACATAGCAAACCGTTAGCTTCTCCATATGAATACATACATATACGTTTTCATACCATTTCTACCTTTAGATCTTGATCGAGTCATGGATTGTACAGGTTCCTTATCACAAGAGCACATAGGTTTGAGTTCAAGTACCTACCTTCTCGTACTTGATTCCCTCAAACCAGGGCTCTGATACCAACTTGTAAGACCCTAATACGTATTTGACTAAAAGTCGCAGCGGAAGTTCAAGCCATAAACTTTCTTTCATTATAAACACCTTAACTTATTTAAAAATTAACTTTAACATAACTCTTTCACATAAATCCATCAATCGACTTATTTACTAAGTAGAAACATAGCTTATGTTTACTACATTATATACATCAACGTTCCCGTACAATCTCACTAGTGACTCGATCCTCGATCTCTGTTCCTTGATGATCCTCATGACTCGTACTACCTGCGCTCACCACATTAAATTCATAACATTAGTACGCATTATAAACATACAAGATTTATTCACGTTTACTTTTTGTTTCGTTAATTCTTTACATCCCAGCTATCCATTTGATCGTACATTCCGTGGTGAGACTTTCTCATTGTACCTGCGTTACACTTCGTTCACAAGGCACACTATTATTATCGTCAATACTCAATTTCATTGAATACATGCGTATATACTTTCATACATACTTACATATGTGCATCCGTTCACACATAACTGCTTACAAACCTACGTACCTACATTCATACGTACGTTCCTACATACGTGCATACCTACATACATACATGCATACATGTCTACATACATACCTATTACATGCCTTCTCACAACCCTACATACGTGCACACACTTTCGTACATACTCACTTGGATATATATATACACATACACATACTACCCACATACACACCTACATACATACATACATACATTCATTCATACATACCACTTATATTCACACATACATACATACATACCTTCATACGTATCTACTTAAGGAAATTCTTAACTTAGAATCCCACATTTAGGTACCATATTACTACATATTCTTTAGGATCCCACCTTTGGGTACCATATTACTACATATTCTTTAGGATCCCACCTTTGGGTACCATATTACTACATATTCTTTAGGATCCCACCTTTGGGTACCATATTACTACATGTTCTTTAGGACCACTTGGTCCATTACTATTTTAGGATCCCACCTTTGGGTACCATATTACTACATATTCTTTAGGATCCCACCTTTGGGTACCATATTACTACATATTCTTTAGGATCCCACCTTTGGGTACCATATTACTACATATTCTTTAGGATCCCACCTTTGGGTACCATATTACTACATATTCTTTAGGATCCCACCTTTGGGTACCATATTACTACATATTCTTTAGGATCCCACCTTTGGGTACCATATTACTACATGTTCTTTAGGATCCCACCTTTGGGTACCATATTACTACATATTCTTTAGGATCCACCTTTGGGTACCATATTACTACATATTCTTTAGGATCCCACCTTTGGGTACCATATTACTACATATTCTTTAGGATCCCACCTTTGGGTACCATATTACTACATATTCTTTAGGATCCCACCTTTGGGTACCATATTACTACATGTTCTTTAGGATCCCACCTTTGGGTACCATATTACTACATATTCTTTAGGATCCCACCTTTGGGTACCATATAACTACATGTTCTTTAGGATCCCACCTTTGGGTACCATATAACTACATGTTCTTTAGGATCCCACCTTTGGGTACCATATTACTACATGTTCTTTAGGATCCCACCTTTGGGTACCCTACCGTCGGCGACGCCCTCTAGTTTTTTGCAGTTTTCTGCAGGTTCGTTACGTCGTCCGTACGCACTAAAACGCACGTAACTTTTGAACCGTTTACCCGTTTGACCTCCCGTTTCTTCCTACATGCTTGTAAATTCACATTCTATCATATGAACTTAAAATCTTACCTCCGGATTACGGAAATCCTTAACTTACATATATTCGACTTAACTATTTTCTAACTATTTGACCCGTTAAGGGTATTCGCGCATTAATTGGTCTATGACTGACCAAACCATCATCCCCACTTCCATACTTGTCCAAAACATTACTCTAATCGAATAACTTGCTTCTAAACCACTTTTAAGTTCGTTTACCCCAAAATACCCATCATGGGCATTTTGGTCAACCTTAAACCCATCATTTACGACGAAAGACTTTAACACATATTTGACCTCAAACATCATATTTAATTCATTACAACACTTTATTACTTACTTGTACTACGAAGTGATTACGGAAATCACTTACCTTGTGCATCCGTGTTCATAACCGCTTCCTTGCCTCATCTTGACCCGTTGGCCTTCCATGCTTGGTCCATGCTAGTGTGGTTCCTATTCTTTCATGCCGTCATGCCATAATAATGTTAGTATTTATACTTATTCATATTAACATACATTTTTCCAACTCTTATCTACATTGACTTCCACTAACACGCATACGACATGATTTGTCAACCACTTAGATCATATTAATGACATCATATTAATTTCATACATAATGTCGTATAACACATACAACTATATGATCGCCTAGTCGCTTACACAATATACACATACTTATGCTTTCTTAACTCTACATTCGACAACCGCATTGTTCGACATTCGCACAATCAAATTATCATCTTACATATGTACACGACATAATTCCAACATTATCACTTATCAATAAACTACGCATCACATATTCGTACACATTTGCTCTCAATCACCATGAATCAAATGCATAAAGTATATGGCGAGCATTACATCATTGGGACATAAGGTACAAGTTCCTAATGCATAATTTTACCAAACCATACATTCAAATCCGAATTCTCATAATGACTCCACCTTAAGCATACTTAACTTATTATTTTGCTAATGGCTACACCATAAGCACCTTCTATACATAATTACCCATAACTTTCATACAATTTCACAAATTTTGCTCTCTTAGGCATTTCATCGAACACTTGGCGGATGTACTACTAACAAAACATTATGTACAAGCATTCTTTGCAAATTCTTACTAACTCATATCAAGATCATCAAATTCCACTAGAATCATGTAATTTTCATACTATACCCAAATTAACTGACCATCACTCATTACATACAACATCATACATCAATCTTACACAACAAATGAACATGCATGATTATCCATATCATCATCTTCACTACCACAAGTGGGTTTCATCCAAAATCATCAAATTACTTAGAATCTTGCATAGTTCATGTTCTATAATGTGATTCTAACACATCTACATGATCAATTTCATACAATTTCATGGATTGACCATAACCCACTTCATAGCAAGATCATCAAATCATAAAATACAACTTACCACATGTTTGTTAGGGCTAGATCATCAAGAAAACGAGTTCATGCATCGGATTTGAGCCTAATTTCCTTGTCAATTTGAAGCTTTCTTGAGAACTAGGGTTTCACCCCTTTTTTCTTCTCCCTGATCGTTCTCACGCACACACCCATCTAGTGTGTGTGAGATTTTGTTTTTAATTAAATTCAGATTCATATTTGGCAACCTTAGTCCCTCATGTTCTCTCTTATTTATTTAACCCCCATTATTTTCCATTCTCAATTGATAGCCAACACTATCTAACCAAGTTAGATAGCTTGGTTATTTGTGAAATATCCCACTTAACTAATAAATCCTACTTACTTATGCCAACCAAATAAAATGTCCAAATAAAATATTTAGACCCGAGTTTTGGGGCGTTACATTTTCCCAAAAGGTTAAGTGCAGGTACTATACGAAAATAGGCTGGCTGTTTCCTAAGAGCGTCCACTATAGTCTCGCAAGCTCGGACGACAAATATCTGTTGAACAATATTTTATCTTATTTGTATTTGATCCGCCTGTGGATCCGTTTCAACTACTGTGATATTTATTATTGCAATTTATTTAAAAGTTGAAATGTATCTATTCTGCTTCCGCTGTGCATTATTATATTGTGTTGATTGTCTATGACGATGCCAACCACGTCACTGTACCCCACACCGGGCCCACCGGTGACACGTGGAAATCGGGGTGTGACATAAGTGAAACAAAATGTGTTTATATAGCAGCCCTGGGAAACACTAAGAGGCATCGACGAAACAACATAGGGCCAGTCATTGGGCCAGAAGAAGCCCAATGGCCAACGAAACAAGTCTGTTTCGTCGTAGACCTCGACGAAACAAAATGGAATTGACATAAGTCTGTTTCGTCGTTATGTGTTCGACGAAACACAAAGTGTTTCGTCGAAAGCTGCAAATGGTGAAATGTTTGCTGCAAACAGACAGTTGCTTCAAACTTCATACAAACACAAACATAATGACAGAAATACCCTTATATGCAACATGCATCGTTCATATATCATTACATACCAAAAGGAGACAAACAAGTCAGACACAAGCGGATAGGAGGATATCCAACTTGGTCGACGACAAATACAGACTCGATAAACGACAACAGACCATACAAAATACATCGTAAATTCAAGACTAGTTACAGACACAAAAGTGCATCAACAGTAGCATTATCTCTAAATATTTCCTTCCCAACAACCATTTATTGGTTCGTTCCAACCAACAGAATAAGAACTTAACATCAACTACGTAAAATCTCATCAAGTTGAATCATACCTAAACTGACATCCGTATTTACACAAATTATTTTAAGATGCAAATGATTACCTATTCAAAGATGTTCCCATCTTAATTATCACGTCCATGAAAGAAGCTGGTTTACTTTTGAAATAGAACAAAAAGCACAGTCATGATTGATAAACCGAAATCAAACAAATTAAGAACTAAATCAAATGAACAGATTTCAAAGCTTGTTTAGAGATGTTACCTATGGCAGCAATCAAGTCAGTCAAGAGGAAATCGATAGTGACAGAGCTTCTTTGAACCGTTACTCTCGGTTTTTTTTTTTTAAAGGATGTAATTATACATGGTGAAAAAGAGGGAGGTGAAAAATTGTCTGGTTTGGCGATATGATGGGTTACTCCAGTTTAAGGCTATTAATAAGTCCTTTATATTGGGTTTTAATGGTTGGGATTATAATTGTGGAAGAATTGATATGATGGGTTATTCATTCGACTTCAAGGTATTAATAACTCTTTAAATTTGGGTTTAAATGGTTGGGATTATATCTTTATTAGTTAAATGAACTATGTTTAAAATGACTTTATTGTCCTTCTCTTATATGCATTATAATGTTGTACCATAAACATAAAAACTTGTAATTACGTAATTTCTGCAGGAACACTTATGAAATGTTTTATAATATACTATAAAAACTTGAATTGTTTTTTCTAAGTTTTATACTTAATGTCTTGAAAGTAATTCTAGAATTAAATGTCATTAGTTTTCATAGATAACTCTTAATTCTTGAGTTTCTTAAGATTAAATAGGGTGCAAAAAAGAAAATTATACCCCTCAAACATAATTAATATACGCATTGTATGTTGTATATCAAGCATTTCTACTTGTACTTATTTTCTATGAAGTCCCTAGGGAAATGCTTTATAATATAGTATAATATAGATATAGATATTGATTTTTTTTAAGCAAGGGAGATTGAAGTGAAGATATGTTATATAACATAGTATAATTATGAGCCTAGTATCAGGAATTTAAAATGTTCTAATTACAATTGTGCTTTAACATATATCCTTGTAGTATCTATAAAACAACACTAAAAATCATAAATTGTATTGATTGTGAGAATGTTGTACAAGTTTAAGTTTTTGCCGCAAGCTATTGAACGTAAAAACAAGAATCCTTGTGTTGATAACGGCTTTGTGAAGATGTCTATGATTTCATCTCCAGTGGATATAAATTGCACATGTAATATTGCTTGAGCAACCTTTTCTCGAACAAATTAAAGATCAACTTTAACATGCTTAGTGATATAGGCTACTTCAATAGAGCCCATGGTCAATGGTTCTTTTTAAATACAAAAGGATGCATTTGGCAGCAAACCAATGATTCTCGGAAGGAGCATGTATACACTGACAAACTTTGTTGGTTGCAAATGTGATGTCAGCTCTTGATAATATGACATGTTATAGAGACTCAACTAGCTAATGATATTTAACTGAATCTGGCATAAGAGGACTATCGCCAAAAACAAGGACTCCAGAGTGCTCATAGGAGATGATACTGATTTGTAGTCAGTAAATCAGTCCGCTGAAGAAGTTTAGATATGTATGTCTTATGTGAAAGAAAAATATCCTTGTCTTGAGAATAAGTTCAATTCTCAAAAAATAATCAAGTTTACCTAAGATACTTGACAGTAAAAACCTTTGTTGAGCAGGTGGATCCCACGATTGACAGCAGTGATGTTACTAGTGACAATGTTGCCATACACATAAACAAGTATGTATAGAATACACATAAACATGTTTGTAAGTTTATAAGTGAAGAGGGAATGATTAGTTTTGGAGCCATGAAATCCCACAAATTATAAAGCATTTGACAGGGATGATGAAACCTAGCTTGTGGAGCATGTTTGAGACCACAGAGTTAGAGTTACTTGTGTATTAGAGAAAACGTGATCCAGATGTTTGGATCAACAAATCCTTGTGGCGTTTGAGGTAGAATTTCTAGGTAAGATCACCATGTAGGAATGCATTTTGAACCTCAAGTTGCTGAAGTGGCTATTGTTTGTAACAACAAGAGAGAGAGAACCAATCGAATGCTAGTTAACTCGACAATAGGGTTGAAGGTTTCATGAAAGTCCTTTAGCCACAAGGCGAGCTTTGTAACATGTAACAGTGCCACATTGATTTGTCTTTATCATGTAAACTCACTGATAATCAATAACATTAACAATCAATATCATTAGTCTAAGAAATAGGGGGCGAGAATACAAGTACAATTTTTTACAAGGGTTGTAAATTCTTCTTCCATGACTTGACGCCACTTTAGATGTTGGTTTTCAATGGTAAAGGAAGTGAGTTCGCAAGAATTTTGTAGATACGAAGACATGATTTGCAGATGGACTATGTGACAACCCGTACACTCGATCCATATTATCGAGAAAAGGGTATTTTATTATTATAATTAGCATTATTTTCATTATTATTCGTCAAATAATAACAATCCGCGACGAGAGGTTTATTCATTCATTTATTTAATTAAAACCGGCGAGTCTGTTTGAGCGAGACGCATAGTCGTTTAACAAATTCACGCACTTAGGCTAGGCCCAACCCAACTAACCTAAACCTAAACCCTACACTATTTAAGCATCTCTAAAACCCTTACCCTTATTTTTAATAAAACCCTAAGACCCCTCTAAAAATGGTCCACCGCACATAACACACCTCCACATCCCTCATCCCTCTCTCTTGTTCCTATCACTGGCTGCCGGCGTCGATGACCGGCCGGCCACACCCCCCGTCTCCCCCACAAGTTTGACAACCGCACCTACACCCGCACACCTCTCGATCTCTGCTACACACCCACTTAACCTCACCTCTTCATCTATCACAAGAACTAGCGGACACCCCCAATTCCCTCTTGGTGGTTCTGGCCGACGACAGGGGTCTCTCGTATGACTGCACACTTGTCAAGGGGCCGCACACTCACTGTTCCATGCTATCTTGTGTCAACATATTTATAAATGGATTAATTATGATTAAGGTGTTATGCAATAATTGGTACTTGTACACTACTTGACAAATATGTGTTAGATACGTGTAGCTTATACGTGATTACATGTTTAACGTCCTAACAAGTGGTAACCATAATAGGATGTGGTTGACCAATTTTGGACAACTGTTTTATCTACCGAGCAAAGCAAAGGTGAGTTCATAACTTTTACTAAAAGCATGCGTTCCCGGTGGTTGGGAAACGGAACGAAAAACGCTATCTCCTTGTGTGGGATACAAACTACAATATCTCCTTGTGTGGGATATGGGTAATACTATCTCCTAGTGTGGGATACAGGTAACTTTTCTCCCCTTGTGTGGGACGCTCAGTTAATTACTATTTATATTAGATGCAACAAGTGTACTAAACGAAACTCTATCATGAAAGTCACTACTCATGATACCGATTAGTCACCGGGGCCTAGCGAACGGGTTATTAGTTGATAGCGCTATTTAGGTCTCACCAACCTCACATCATGCCTTTTGAGGATGGGCGTGAACTAATAGACACAAGCAAAACCGTCAATGATGATAGGCATTGACAAAACATGGCAAACAAACCGAGGTCGCAGAGTATTCGGTATAACGCAGTTTAGTAGCTTACATATTGGGAGTCCCCATGGCATGATATAAATGAGTAACTTAACTACTTTAATCAACAAAAGTTTTTGGAAATAAAACTAGAAAACTGTGAATTAGTGAACTCGCCAACTTTATGTTGACACCCTAATGCATGCTTTGCTGGTTGCTCGTTAAAGCTTTGGACGGACACTGCAATCGGCTGGAGTGCGCGGTATGTAAGTTCCATGATAACGCATAATTAAGAACTTGTGGTTTTAAACTATGATGGGTTTTCTTTATACTTCCGCTGCTAAATTAAACCGTGTTTTTTTTAACATTTAAACCTTGAACACTAATCCTATCAATTAGAAAAAAATATATCGTATCATAGTGGTTCATCATGATTAATGGCTAATATCCTAGTCAGTCACATGCCTCGCGGTAGTACTCGGCGTGGGAATTTTGAGGGTGTGACAGATTGGTATCAGAGCCATTGGTTATAGTGAACTAGGTTTAAGATAATAATATTTTTTTAGGACGTATAATGTTTTTATATGAAAACCATACTATAACCGTTCTTTAATGAAAAACCACAACAGCACCACACTCCGGATTGCAAGGTTCGTCAGATTCAGGTACTCATATCGTAATCGTAATTATCAGCATTTACTTGTATGTGTATGTGTATGTGTGTATATATAGCATATATGTGTAGATACGTACGTGTATAGTTAATAACCAACACTGTGATTCTTACGTGACACAAAAACTATGCAAATATGATATGCGTCAAGAAGGAGTGAATTCTCCTAACCCCAACACGAATCCACGACGCGCTGAGGACAAGGAACCAGTTAATTTCCCCCTCAAACATGGCCAATTTAATCCTCTCTATTCTCTGAAAAACTCAACCATGCGGAACATGTTACATAGTCCTCTCTATTTTCATCAATACATGTTTTTCTATTTGGCCCACTAATAGTCACCTTACCCAAATGATAAACTTTTTGCATAGGTATCTATGACTATCCCACTAACTTGAATACTCTGTGATCTCATCATAATATCTATTCTCTGAATCCCCCGACAGTGTCCCTGAACACACCGTATTTGACGTTAAAATCTCGAAAAAAAATTTAATCACTAAATTTTTCATGGACACTCGTCTCGTTACCACGATCAAAAATTGTTCATTTTTTAGACATGTTTTACTCATTCGCGCGGATTAGACATGTTCATTCGTGCAGATGAATCATTCGTGAGGATGAATCCTTGGTGCCGACAAGCTGATTGGTTTTTGAACGAATTAGCTGGTTCATACGGATGAGAGTCTTCCGTGCGGACGAAAGCTGATTCGTGCAAATGAATGACTGGTTCGTGCGGATGAAGTACAATTTTTCAAACGGATCCGGACTCATTCGTGCCAATGAATGACTCCTGCGCACGAACGTGTCTCGTTTGCTCGAACGTGTCTCATTTGCTCGAACGCGGATGTTCACGTTTTTCGATCTAAAATCTTTATTTCTTCAAATTAGATGATTATTTTTCCACAGACATGGTCAAAATTCATGTCTAATCAATCCATTGGTTTTAATTTAATTTTTATCCATGGATTGAACATCAATTTTATGTTTTTCGTCTAAAAACCCATAAATCATGAGCGTAGGTAATTCAATCAACTGTTAGATCGATTGAAATGGTACCGTAGCTCTGATACCAATTGAATGTTCCGGATCCGGTGGGTTTAAATGGAAGTTTGGATAAGCTAGATCTAGTTTTGTAGAAGTCTCGTAAGAATAGTCAAAAGTAGAAGGATTCTATTCATACCGAAAGTGCATACATCATTGACAGGCTGGCTGGAGAGAGCATCAAGCAATCACTCCAGCCAAAACTCCAAAACTTAACAACTATAAACACATGACACATATTTATAGACATAGGCTTTGGAGAGGATGACTCATTCGTGAGGATGAGTACTCGTCCTCTTGAAATGAGTCGTCCTCACAAAAGTTGTCGTCCTCTCGAAAGGTGTCGTCCTCTTGAAAGTGTCATGTGTTCTTATTTTACTCTACACTATAAAATATTCAACACACGCTCTATCTAGCCTATTCGTACAGTGTCGGAGACATAAAATATGCACTAACACCATACCCATCCTCACTCGAAGCACCACATTTGCCTCACCTTCGCGGAAACGAAGGTCGCCTTCGTGGCTCTCATTAAAGATTCGGCCCAATAGCTTTGGCCCACTGTTAACTTGTTATAAATACATGTACAACACGTCACCTCTAACCCTAATTGCGAACAAACTCAACTTCCTTCTGCCTCTCTACTAATCGACGAAAACACAAGGTACAAAGGCTTCATCTCCTTCGATTCTTCAACCCTTTGGATCCCTATCTCTCTCGGTAACCCACATCTACCGTAATATAGTTTTTCTTATTGTACATAAATGTTCTTGGCTACATTTGTTGATATCTTGACATGATAATATGATTTCGAATGCTAGGTTTGATTAGTGTTGAGTTTTGATAAGTTTACGGTATTATTGTGATGATTGGTCAAGATTATATATACATGTATGCTAGGGTTTCATTTATAACTTGATCTTGATGATTGTTGTTAAATTTGATGTATTTGGGGTTATACATGATGTATATATGTCGGATTTAGTTTGAACAATATCATAAACATGTTTTTCTTGAAAGCTGAAAACATATACAATCTGTTAGAAATTTACAGCCGACTTGTGTTGGCTGTAACGGGGTCATAACTTCATGAAAACCTTTGGTTCTTGAGTCTAAAACGTAGTGTTTTGAAATACGCTTCAGACTCCACTGGGTTGTTAAATTTTCGATGAAACTAATTCGGTAAAAAAATTTACGGTATTGATGGTTCAAGCAGCGTTTTTTGGCTGAATTTACAGCCTATTACGAATGTTATAAGTTTTTCTAGGTTCGGAGATAATACTTGGAATTTTTACAGTAGGTATACTTATGAGGCATGACATGCTACAGCTGGAATTTCGTTAAAAGAGTTAAGCAGGATTTTAAATAAATTTTGCCATAAACTGTCGCAGAATGTAGAATGTGTCGAATCAGACTATGTGTGCTAAATGATTTTTATTGATTTTTCTATGATTAATTAGGTCATGTGAAAATTACACAAGTCATAGTGTATTGAATGACATGTCTCATACGAATATCATAATTTTTTGAGTCTGTTTGGTATTTTAAATAAATTTCAAAAAACTGCTCAAAAACTGATCTGCAACTATGTAAGCCGAAACATCATGTTTGTGTTTGTGATTGCTTGTGATAGTTGGTATGAAACGCAATGAGTGATTTGAAACCTATGTAAACATAATACATGACATGAGGTGTAGACCTACTCATGACCACATAAATGATTAACTAAGTGTCAACATGATGCACAATTTAACTAAAATGGTAACCATATCAGGACGTGGTTGACCACTTCTACTACCATACACTTAATATTCTAGCCGAGCAAATATAAGGTGAGTTCACAACTCTTTTCTAAAAGCATGCGTCCCTTGTTTGGGACAACACACTTACTTCCCTAGTTGGGGAAACACTTACAGTAGCCCTTGTTAGGGCTAGCTACACGTTCCTAGTTTGGGATCACATACATACTATCCACTGGAGGTGGAATAGTACACTTAACTAAACGCAAACTCTATCTTAAAATCCCTACACATTTTACCGATTAGTATGTCGGGTTGGTAGGCGGGGTATTAGTTGATAGCGCTATTAGGTTTGACAAAACTCACACCGTGCTAGGAGCCGAGCGTGAACTATTGGCGTTTTCATTGCATTCATGCGGATAAACATGATGAGGGAACAAAAACTATAACATTAGCATTCGGTACAAATATTTTAGTTACCTTGATGAGGGTTAGCTACCCGAGTCATATTTATAACGCTTTGCATGTGAACTTACGCTTACGATTTACGCTTAACTAAAACTGTGAACCCGCTAACTTTATGTTGACACACTATTGCATGCTTTGCAAGTCGCTGGGTACAGCTGCGCGGAGGCTTGCGATTTGAAAAGTGTCGTGGGTCATTATACTTCACACTTTACTTATGCTATGATCTTGTGGTTTTTGAATTGTGTCTGGATTTTAAAACTTTGCTTCCGTTGTAAACTTAAACGTTGTTTTGAACATTTAAACTTTGATCACTAATCGTGTTGATTCTGATGATTTCATAGCTTTAATAATTGGCTTAACATGATTAGTGGTTGAATCCTGGTCAGTCGCACGCCTCAGGGTAAAATCCTGGTCAGTCGCACGCCTCGCGTTAAAACCCTGCATGATTACTTGGTTTGGTGCTATAAATTGGATTTCGCACTTGTTATTACATTCATAACAAGAAATCATCATTATTCAAGATCGATATCCGGGCCTACATTCACGTTTGGAGACTAACCGTTTTTATTGAAGTCTGATTAGAAATGTAGACTAACTAAATTTTCAATAGATACAGTTTGGTGGGTCATACATATGTAGAGAATGTTATCCAAATATATTGGAAAGAGTTCAGTTCATCTCAATGGGGCGATTTGGGGTGGTGGGGTGCCGGTGTTGCCGGATACGGTGATACGACCAACCCGAAAACAAAAGTGGGAGAAAGGGAACGTGGGTGCTTGTTTGGGAGAGAGAGAGAGAGAGGGAGAGAGAGATAGAGATGGATGTAGGTAAGGGTTTGGTAGGTCCGACACACAACATAAAAGTTTAACGACCGTCGACGCGAAGGACCATATTTGTTACAAAATGCAAACCCTAGAGACCACACATGTAGTTTTTTAAACTTAATCACCAAACTTGCAATATAGACATAACATAGAGACCATCAGGTTAATTAACCATATATTTAATAATAAGATAACAAAAAATGGACTTATTATAAACATAATTTGATTATTAAAATAAATGTAAAAATTAAGGGTTTTTAATGCTTTTGTGAGTGCAGTTAGCATGCTAGTTGTTATTTTGCAACGATTCATTATTTTTCGCTTCCTGTTGTATTTATTCCAGGATACATAAAGGCTCTAGCTATTTAATAAGAGTATATTATTTTTGTAGGTCCGGCTAAGAGGATCTACTCGCCTAACCCTTGTATACAAACCACCCCGGTTGTGCGGAATCCAACCGAGATAGAACACGCAAATAAACAACACACAAGATTCACCGATTAACACCTCTGTATTAATACGTATGAAAAGTCAGCTACAAGCTCAATGTTTACAAATCTATTCCGTAAACTCTCTCAAAGTTTGTGTGTGTTCTGTGCTCTCACTTGTGTGCTCTCCGTTCTTGTGTCTAAAGTCTTCTATGTTGAGACTGTCTATTTATAGCACCAGACACCACGAAACGAAACAGACTCGGCGAAAGGGAAACATGGTCGACGAAAGGGAATGATGGTCGACGAAACATCTTTGTTTCGTCGACTCCCATCTTGTTTCGCCAATAATGGGCTTTGGCCTAAAGGTTGAGGTCCATTACTTTGTTTCGCCAAACTTGGTTAAGCCCAAGATTTGTTTCGCCGTCTTGTTTCAGCCCAAGGACTAAGGTCCAGTTCTTCTTTTTTTCTTGGCCCGCTTGAAAGCTTGAATCACACGACGGAGGAATGTCGTTGTTAAGCCGAGCCGCGTCACGTTGAGTCGCGTCCACAAATCGTGTATCAACAAACTCCCCTTGGACGCTACTCGCGAGATTCGCCTTTCATGTCTTCTATGTCGGAGGATCTTCAATGTCTTCACGTCTTGAAAGCAGAAAGTGTATCAACAAACTCCCCGATTCATGTAGGAAGTGTGTTGACAAACTCCCCCTTAACATAAGCTCCCCCTTGAGTTATGCTTGTGAATGACTTGATTTTTATAACTTGAGATCCTTGTGGTGCTGATGATGGTCAGTGGCAACTCGATCATCTTCATCATTTGAGTGCCTTCACGTCGTGTCTTCATTCCGAAGCTTGTCATCGACCATGTTCTCCTTGCCTTTAGAATCTGCACATGCAAGAAATCTAAATGCGTAATGAGAACAACTGCTTGGAATATAGTTAGTATAAACAAACGACACACGTATGGCCGTGTTCCAATCAAACACCGTCCGACAGTTTGAAAGTTTAAAAGATTTATCAATTCTAGTTTCTAACTTTCAAAAGCTTGCAAATTTTGACCGTTTATGAAGATTTAGTCACTTTGGTTTTCGTTCAGGTTTCAGGCAACGAAGACTCGAGATCCAACATCGTACAATCGAAAATAAGATAGAAATAAAATCTTTTTGGCTTTTAGAAAGTTTATATTAAAACATACCTAAAATCTTTTTGGAATTTTTGAATATTTCAAATGTAAAGACAGAAAGCAGCAAAAAAATATATACAAAGATGCAGAAACTGAAAGCATTAAATAAATATTTACAGACATTCTTTTTGTGAGTTTCAAGGGTAAGAGAATCATATCAATGTACGGTCATACCAAAATGCTCTTGTTGTTAAATTAGATAACATTAAGATAAGCATCCTATAACAATTATCAGTATTGTTGTCCA
The DNA here is from genome assembly GCF_002127325.2 of Helianthus annuus. NCBI lineage: Eukaryota > Viridiplantae > Streptophyta > Magnoliopsida > Asterales > Asteraceae > Helianthus > Helianthus annuus. The sequence continues at coordinate 31,823,824 of NC_035435.2, forward strand.
CATAAGCTCAAACTTATCAGATGTAATCATGTTTAGGGGATACGTTAAGGTATGATTTATACTTACCGACCGGTGTTCATCCACATCACATGACACATTCCCGTATCAATGTATGCACGAGGGTTCATCTTACCGGTGAGTATACCGATTATCATCTGTTTGACCGTATATTATGTGAGATTCTCACTTATTTTGATTTGAAAACAAGCCCTATGTGATATAATCACTTATTGATGAGGAACTTGATTTTCGTATGCATGAGGGCACAGGAGCAAGTCCGTGAACAGGTCAGTACTTTCGTACAGCAAAGAGACGAACTTGACTCCCGGATAAATGTGATATATTATCACTTATTTGTTTGGACATGTGATTGTTTATCACTTATTGAGGTCGAATGCAATATGTACACGTATGTATAGTATCATGGAAGATCTAGACTTGCGTCCCTGTTATTTTTCGGTAAAAGATACAACCATGATACCCAGATGATAAGCAACATAAAGACCGAATATCTCAGAACCTCGGCAATCTCTCAAACGAAATTTCGGTACTAAGACCATATGCCAATGAATGGTTCCCACCTGGTCTTCAGTCGATTTAAGATTTATATCACCCTGCACACTTTAAAATGATTGTGAGCCTACCGATACATCTTATATAGAGCTGCTTATCGTTTTTCAGTTTAGGTTTAAAGAAGTTTGGATAGACCACTGATGTACTATCATTTTCTCTTTTGCTCGCCAGGAAAATCATTTTTGTTTTTCTATTGTTTTTGTGTTTTTGAAATTTTTCAATGTTTTTAGATTTTCAAATTTGGATTTACTCCCCCTAAAATCAACAAACTAAGATAAATGTAAAACACAAAGGTATTTACAAAAATGATTTTCCGATGTTGGTTTTACTCTTGCTTGACCTTAATGCCGTTTACCAATAATAAAAAGTCAAATCTTGATTTGTCAAATGCTTTGGTAAAAAGGTCGGCACGTTGGTCATCGGTGTGGACCTTAACAACATCGGTTAGCCTTTTATCAAAGCAATCACGTATGAAGTGATATTTGATTTCGATGTGTTTGGTCTTTGAGTGCTGCACAAGATTTCTAGTGATCTGTAAAGCAGCAGAATTATCAACGTAAATAGGAGTAGTTAGGAATTCAAAACCGTAGTCGCGCAATTGTTGTTGGATCCATAGGACTTGGGAGCAACAACTTGAGGCAGCAATGTATTCAGCTTCGCATGTTGAAGTAGCGACACAAGTCTGCTTCTTGCACTGCCATGTGACTAGGCGATTTCCCAAAAACTGACATCCAGCCGTTGTGGATTTGCCGTCGATTTTACATCCGCCAAAATCAGAATCACTGAAAGCGATCAAGTCAAAGTTATCTGGCAAGCAGGCACGTTGGGTACATTATATCTGCAAGGTGTGAGGCCTTCGGGTTGACTTGATATCTGGCAAGCAGGCACGTTGGGTACATTATATCTGGTCTTGATGCTGTGAGGTACATAATAGATCCGATCATCGCGCGGTAGTATGAGGGGCTAACAGATTCACCCTTCAAGTCTAGAGTAATTCCGTGATTTTGTTGCAATGGGGTACCGATGGGCGTTGCATCAGACATCTGGAACCGGCTCAAGATGTCACCAACATATTTAGTCTGATGGATGAATATCCCAGACTCGGTTTGTTGCACTTGTAGGCCCAAAAAGAAAGTCATTTCCCCCATAGCACTCATCTCGAATTTCTCCTGCATAATACGCTCGAAATTCCTACACAAAACATCATTAGTAGAACCAAATATAATATCATCAACGTATACCTGTACCAGAAGAAGATCTCAATCTTGTTCTTTGATGAAAAGAGTACAGTCGATAAGACCTCTGCGAAAACCATTTTCCAGCAGATAATTAGATAAGGTTGCGTACCAAGCTCGCGGTGCTTGATGTAGACCATAGAGAGCTTTGTTGAGCAACCAAACCCAATCAGGATGGATAGGATCTTCAAAACCTGGAGGCTGTTCGATGTACACCTCTTCTTCAACCACACCATGTAAGAATGCACTTTTCACGTCCATCTGATAAACCCTGAATCCTTTGAAGGATGCATAGGCTAGAAAGATCCGAATCGCTTCCAGACGTGCAACAGGTGCATACACTTCGTTGTAGTCGATCCCTTCAATCTGACGAAAACCTTGAACGACTAATCTTGCTTTGTTTCGGATAACAACTCCACAGTCATCCTTTTTGCATTTGAACACCCAACGGGTACCAATCTTCTTGTAACCAGCAGGTTTCTCTACGAGCTTCCAGACACCAAGCTTCTGGAATTGTTGCAGTTCTTCCTGCATTGCTTCAACCCATGAGTTATCTTTCAAAGTTTCTTTCCAAGTTCTTGGTTCTTCCTGTGAGACATAACACGCGAAAGGCCAATCATTTTGTTGACCAGATTCTCGAATAGCTGCATACAAGCCTGCATTGTTGTTGTTCCGCAACATGTTTCTTGTTTGAACGCCACTTTGCACATTTCCGATGATGTTTTGTTGAGGATGGGTATTGTGAATCCTTGTTTCTGGATTATCTTGAACTGGAATATTTATACCCAGATTGTTGAAATTGAGATCAACAACTAAGTCAATGCCCGGAATTGACGAAGAGGATGATGCAGTAGCTTCAGCTGCTCTAGGGGCATCCACTGGAGAAGTACCCTCTAACGTACCATGAACTGCTGTGGTTGGAGCTTCTTGATCTGCATCTAGAAATTTATCATCCTCTGAAGATTCGTTCAATTCGGTAGCATCGTGAAAATCCTCATTGTCGAGAGCATTATTGTTCACTGAAGATGGTTCTTGATTGACAATAATTGGGCGAACCAACGGTGAATCTCTTGCGTTGTCACTCTCGAAAAACATCCTTGCCGCAGCATTTTCTTCAACTGCTTCAACATTGATCGAATTGAAAAAGTCATCGTACTCAAACATCCATGGCTGACCAGGACATTTGACTGGCAATGTGTGCCTTTGTACTCTGACCTCAGACCATTCCTCGACCCTTTTAGTCTCTAGATTCCAGACTCTTAAATTCGGGGTGGCATACCCAAGAAAGTATCCTTCAATTGCTTTTGCCCCAAACTTTCCATTAGGATCGATAATTGTGCATGGAGCTCCAAACGGTTCAAGATACGACAAATCTGGTTTCTGTTTGTGAAGAAGCCCATAACAGGTCTTGTTGTGCCTTTTGACTGTAAGGACTCGGTTCAATGTATAACATGCAGGGGCCACAGCTTCACTCCAAAATGGAATGGGCAACTGCGACTCTACCAACATAGTTCTAGCAGTCTCGATCAATGTGCGGTTCTTACGTTCAGCGACGCCATTCTGTTGAGGAGTATAAGCTGCACTAAATTCGTGAAGAATACCTTTTGAAGTGCAAAACTCCGCCATGGCATGATTTTTAAATTCTGTACCAGTGTCGCTGCGTATCCGTCTAACCTTCAACTTATACAAATTCTCAATCTGAATGATCAAGTTTTTGATAATACCAAAGGTTTCACTCTTGTGTGCCATGAACGCCTCCCAAGAAAATCTTGAATAATCATCAGTTATCACGAGGCAATATTGATCGTTCCTGATACTTTTATGCTTGACGGGACCGAACAAATCCATGTGCAAACGTTCAAGAGGAACTGCCACCGTGTTGATCTTCTTAGAAGGGTGTCGCTTCTTCGTTTGTTTTCCTTTTTGGCACGAAACACAGACGTCTTGAAGATGGAAATTTTTAAGAGGAACACCATTCACCAATTCATTAGACACCACAAGTGAATGTGACCCATTCGTCTGTGCCAAGAGATTGAGTCTTTTTCTGTGGCTTTGGAAACTAAACAAGTTGCTTGTGCAGACGTTGTGATAGCTTGGCTCATATCAAGGACATACAAATCATTTATCCTTGGAGCAGACAAGAGAATCCATTCTTTATGAATTTTGAAGCCGGGTTTCAACACATAACATCCATTTGCATCAAAGTGTACTGAGAACTGCTTATCACAGATTTGTGAAACGCTGAGAAGATTGTGATCAATTTGTTGCACGAAGTTGATCTTATCAAAGCTTACAATCCCGTTGGATATCATTCCTTCACCCGTAATATATCCGCCCTTATCTCCAGCAAAAGCAACATAACCTCCTCTAATAGATTTGACGTGGTAGAGAAGCTTCATGTCGCCTGTCTTGTGCCTAGATGCCCCACTATCAACAATCCAATGACAACTGATAGTTCCTCCTGGAACACCCTGCACATGAACTCAATTGATTAGTTGGAGATGGGGACCCAAGCCATTGTGGTCTTGGGTCTTCCATTTTCATCAACAACAATAACTTCTATTCTTTGATGATTTGTAAATTGTGATGATCCCCTTGATGCAATAACCGTTTTTGGTTTCCAGGTCTGTTTTGTTTTACCAGTGTTATTCTTTAAAATTTTAACTTCATGGTTGTCAGAAGTTTTTGAATTTTCTTGTTTGACAGAAACAGATGTTTTGTTAACCACGTCGGTTTTAATTGCCTTTTCAATTTTCTTGACCTTTGGGCGTTTCTGTTTCTTTTCCCTTTCTTTTACAAGGCGGGGATCTTGTTTTATAGAAACAGGTCGCTTGCGGTCAATTTGGTCACAGGGAACATCAACCTTTGCTTTCAACTTATGAAGATATGGATTTCGAATTATATGTCCAATTTCACCACATTCAAAACATGATCTTCGTTCAACAAACCCCGAAGTATCATGTGATCGTCTTGCCGATGATGAACTTTGTGATCCTGAGGTACTAGGTTTTGTACTGTTTGGATCATTTCTTTTCAACACTGTTGCTTTCTTAACAAAATCCAAGTTAGATTTGTTCTCAAAAGTTTCAATTTTGTCCGTTCCCTTTGATTTCACAAAGTTCACATTCTTGTTCTTCTTCTGACTCTGTTTCTTTTGACCTTGAGTCGTTGATTTTCCTTTTGGTTTGTTATGATTTTGCTGCTTTTTCTCTGTTGGTAATTTCTGATTGCCATATTGTTTTCGAACTTCGGCCTTTGGAATAGGAGGGCACTGTGTTACCGTAACATGTGGTCCTGTCTTTCCCAAAAATTTACTTGTCGAATTTTCAAAGACTTTACTGATTAAAGATTGATTAACATTCTTAATAGGAAAATCTTTGTCGGAGTAAATTTTATCGTCACCAACAAGAGTGTACAGCAAATTCACACTCTCCGACTCTTTTGCAGACGAGGACTTGATTGCAACAGTCTTAGCGGGTTTTGCAGGAGGATCACATAGAATATGATTCTCAAGAGGTATGTCCTCTTCTTTGATTTCCGCATCAGACTTTGCTAAGTCAATATCATCGAATTCATCATCAGAAGAATCAGCATCCTCAATAATAACTGGAGGATCCTGATTTGTTTCAGCAGGAGACAAGCATGTATCTGCTGATACATCTGAATCTGATGATACTTCTTTCTTGTATCCAAGTCCTGTTGCAAATTCTTTAACATCTAAAGGAACAGATGGTTCAAAGAAAGTTCTATCTTCCTCATCAGGCATGGCATCATAATTGTGTCTCATAGGTGGTGGACATTTCTTGTAACCAATGCATGTGACATCCCGTTTCTCTTTCTGAACGTCAATGATGTGATCCAACACATAGCTAGAACTCAAATAAATGTCTAACTTAAGCTGGATCGCCTCACTTTCAGTTTTAACATAAGCCATCTCTCTTTGCATTATCTCAAGACGAGTTATATACAAATTAATGTCAGTTTGTTTTCTGGAAACCATTTTTGTTAATTCGGTTTTATCTTTCTTCAATTTTTCGATTACCGATTTAAACTCCTTTTCATGGTTTTCATAAAACATGTTGGCTTCAGTGCACTTCGAAAGATCCACGGTTAGCTTCTGGTTGTGGATGAATGTCACATCATACTTTTCTTGCAAAGCCTCGTGTTTGCTTTGCAACTCACACCACTTGGCATTCAATGAAACATGTTTGTCTTGCAAGTCAAACAAACTAGCTTGTAAAGCATCATGTTTGCCTTGCAACTCAGACATGTTTGCTTCTAAATCAACACATTTAACACTCAATCTATCACAATTATCACAATTAACAGCAGTGGGTTCATCGACACATACCTGACTTGATGAACTGTCGACATTAGCCATAAAGACTGAATGGAGAGAAGACGAAGAATAAGCAGCTTGATGCACCAAAATAGATCTTTTATTTGTTCCTGCTGCAGCTTCCTCCAAAAGCTCATCAATATCTGCGTCGACTGACGCACTTGATGTCTCACCCACATGATCATCCTGAACTCGAGGATTCTTCATCTGAACTTCTACTGTAACCAGAAGAGTCTTCATCCTCAGAAGATTCACCACCATTGGCGGAAGATTCTCCACCACTGGCGTGATTTAAATCCTTCACAACCTCAGCAAAACAGGCTGTTCCATCCGGAGCATCACCACTCAACTGGATTGACCAATCACAACCTTCATCTACTTGAACCACAAGTGCCTGGTTGGCATTTGATGGTCCTGCCTGACTTTGGTTGTTGACAGGTATCAACGTACGCTCATTGTTCCTTTTTTGATTCTGCTGGTTGCCTTGGTTTCTGAAGGGATTCTGGTTCCCATGCTGTGCTGGCTTTGTGCATTCCCTTTTAAAATGACCCCGTTCACCACAATTAAAGCACTTTACAGCTTGCTTATCGAACCCATACTTGGTGTCTTTCTTGCTTTCCAAGCTGGTTCTGCCAGTTCTTTCCATGAAATCCTTTGCCCTCCTCACAGCACTTGCAAAGGCCCACTTGATGTCCATCAAATCCATCTCTTCCTTGTCAATCTGCTGATAGTCTTCTTGTGTCAGATTAATGTTCCCAATCTGACCTTCCACCAACCCACAATACACGCTCACCAAGGTGTTTAGTAGCTCCATGTGTTCCTTAGCTACTTCCACACTGACTTTTGAAAAGCTTGAGGTGTCGAGCCGTACTGTATTTGGCTTTGATTGTTGACCAGCAGATGACGTGCTTCCATAACATGCTTATTGTTGAGCAGGAAGTGGATTCCCATATAGATCAGTTGCTACAGTAGATGGCCGATAAGCTTGCTGTTGACGAATTGGCTGTAGAGGATTTCCATACAAGTCTGTTGTCAGAGCTGGCTTGACAGGAACCTGTATCTGATTGCCATATAGATCTGTGCTTGTTACAAATGCCGTCTGAGGAGGAGCATGAGAGATTGGTCTTGCAGAAGAGGTGCTGGAGGTTCCATAATACATCTCTGGATTATGTGGAACTGGAACCTTCTTTGCCTTCAGAGTTTCTTAGAGTTTCTTCCTGATCCTTATTCTCCAAAAGCTGCACGAAGTCATTGATATTCGTTGTAGCCAAAACCCCATTGTACTTCAGGATTTCCAAGAAACTATTCCATTGAGGTGGCAACGCATCAGCAAACTTCTTCACCACTTCTACGGGAGTTGTCACTACTCCAAAGTTGCCCAACTCAGTAAGCAAATGATATAACCGACTTGTCATATCTCCCAATGATTCCTTATCCATACACGTGAAGCCATCAAATTCTTTCTTGAGTAGATCGTGTCGCAATTGACGTGTTGCTTCATTTCCTACCCCTCTGGTCTTCAACGCGTCCCACAATTTCTTCGTTGTCTTGAAGCTGACAAATTGATGGTAGATATCTTTGCTTAATGCCTGAGTAAGAATAGCGTATGCCTTCTTTTCCAGATCATAAGTCTTTTTCTGATCTTCTGGAAGATCGGCAAACGTAGCAGCAGATGAAGCGGAAACCTCTATCGTTTGATCAAAATCTATGGTGAAACGTAGCCATAATTTTGTATTTTGCCCAAGCAGGTATGTGTAGAACCTATCAACCCATCCCAGATACTCATTTAAATGCATCAACTTTGGAGGCCGATTCAAACTTCCGGTTTCGCTTTCGCTCAATAAAATGCTTTGAATACTAGAAGTCTGATTTGATACGAAAGCCCATTGACCGGTTGATATAGCATTTGCTTGCGAAGAATTGGATACGGGAGATTCGGCCCACGAAGGAGATAAACTTGTATTTCTGTACTTCCCTTCATCCGGAGACGGAGTACCCCACCAACTCGGATTCATTGTTGATATATGATGACAGGTACCTGTGTAAATCACTTAAATCAAACAGTTAAATCACAATTGCAAACCTTCTGTTTAAATTCACAAAGTGTTTCGACGAAACAAGTTTCCACGAAACAGACTTTGTTATTTTTACGAAACAGATTTTAAATTATGTGTTTGACGAAACGCTTTAGATGTGAGGTTGAACAACGAAACAAAAAGGCCAATCCTAGTCGACGAAATAGAAGTTTCTCTCTTTTTGAGCTTTCAGTTAATGAAACAGCTTAGGCCCAACTTCTGTTTGGGCTTGACCGAAGAATCACAATGAAACCCAATGCTTATCCACGAAACACAAGTCCCACTTGAAAAATAAAATTGTTTACAAAACAGGAAGTCACAAACAATGTTGACGAAACAAAAGGTCCAATCTTAGTTGACGAAACAAGACCCAATTTTTTAAATGACGAAACTGGCCCAACTTCACTTTCGGCCCAACTTTACTTTCGGCGAAACAAGATTCAAGGCCACCAAGTGTTTCGTCAATTATGTTTGACGAAAAGGAATTCTTTTGTTTCATCGTTAGCTTTTTGGCGAAACAGACTTGTTTGGTCAAATGTCTGTTACGTCGAAAAGGTGTCAGTGGGTTGGTGAAAAAGTTGATACGCTTGACCTTATCTTCCTGACACACCAAACAACTTTCGGCTACACACCATTCCCAATCTTACCAACCAGTAAGGTTAAACAATATTTTAATCAAACACAATTTCCAATTCACAAACAACTTTCAAGTTTCAATTATCCAGATCAAAAAGGTGAAAACATGAAGAACATCTTGAATATGTCAAGAACACAAAGGTTTATCCGGTGAAACTATGAGTTTTCCGATGAACCCACAAACTTCCGAAACCCGGTTTTGCTTGAAACTTCACTAAAAACCAACTTTTAATATGTGAATATGAAAGATAAAGTTGTTTTTATTAGAACTTCCAGCAAAACAACAAGATTTAAGCCTGATTAACACTGTTTTTCAGAAAAATATAACTTTTCAAACCCGAAAAACAAACCAAGAACACCTCGGTTTTAACAAGGAGAAGAGCCAAGGCTCTGATACCACTTGTAGGTCCGGCTAGGAGGATCTAGTCGTCTAATCCTTGTATACAAACCACCCCGGTTGTGCGGAATCCAACCGAGATAGCAAACCGAGATAGAACACGCAAATAAACAACACACAAGATTCACCGATTAACACCTCTGTATTAATACGTATGAAAAGTCAGTTACAAGCTCAATGTTTACAAATCTATTCTGTAAACTCTCTCAAAGTTTGTGTGTGTTCTGTGCTCTCACTTGTGTGCTCTCTGTTCTTGTGTCTAAAGTCTTCTGTGTTGAGACTGTCTATTTATAGCACAAGACACCACGAAACGAAACAGACTCGGCGAAAGGGAAACATGGTCGACGAAAGGGAATGATGGTCGACGAAACATTTGTTTCGTCGACTCCCATCTTGTTTCGCAAATAATGGGCTTTGGCCCAAAGGTTGAGGTCCATTACTTTGTTTCGCCAAACTTGGTTAAGCCCAAGATTTGTTTCTCCGTCTTGTTTCAGCCCAAGGACTTCTTGGCCCGCTTGAAAGCTTGAATCACACGACGGAGGAATGTCGTTGTTAAGCTGAGCCGCGTCACGTCGAGTCGCGTCCACAAATCATGTATCAACAATTTTGGTAAAATTAAGTCACATCACAATACATTTATAAATTCATCTTTATCTGTAGAGATCATGATACTTTTAACAACAAATTGATACATAAAAGAATTTATAAACCTTTATTAGTACTATATAGGCGAAGGCAGAAACCGTGATGGCACTAAACGTCACCAGTTGCAACCGGAAGGTAAAAGCCTTTCCCTTCCTTCTCCTCATGGCTGGTTTTCCATTCATGATAGGAAACGGTATACACCACAAACATAAAGGTAGCGTTCGTTTCATGGAATGGAATGGAATTAGGAACTTTTTCTTTGTAAAATTGATCTTGGTTGGGGGAGGGAGGAATTTGAAATCCTTCACACTCTAATGAAGGAATGGAATAGAATGTTCAAATAGTCACAAATTTCATTGATTAAAGAAATTCATTGGATTTCAAATTCCCCCCTCCGCAAACCAAGATCAATTTTACAAAGAAAAGCTTCCCAATTCCATCCCATTCCATTCCATGAAACGAACGCTACCAAAGAGTTTTAACAAGGAATAGAATCCGTTTGTTAAAGGAATAGTTACAGCCAGCTCTGAGATCAAGCTCCGATCATAGCAAAAAAGAACCATTATCAATTAATCAATGACGCTTGTTGTCTTTTGCCTTTCATTAGCTCTGAAGCCCTCCCAATTGCTTTAAGACCCGTAGAACCATCTTCCAAAACTGAAACAATCAAACTTACCATCCAAAGGGCCGCGATGTAAAAGCAGCAAACTGGGATTGAAAGAGTGATATCCCCTATGAACCAAACTGCCCATGAATTAACTACCAAAATGGAGGTTATACCAATAGAAAGTGTGTAAAACAAGGCAATGCTCAAAGTGAGCAAAATCATGTAAAAGCTAGTCACTATTGGTTTTTTCCAACCCTTTTTAATTTTCAAGAAAATGTCTTTTGGGCCTGATATTTTGGCAGTGTAAGCTTCAGATGAATAAGAAACTGTGGCAACCAAGAAAAACAGCATGATAATTGAAGAGATAAGCATGATCAAGAGTTTGACAAGGAGATACTCACGAAGGTCGTTGAATGCTCCAGCATAAGTAATTTGATCGAATCTATAACTGATATCACGAACCATGTTCGGCTGTTTTAACTGCCACACAACATCATTAATAACAGGTGCAAGTATATCCTCCTGAGCAAAATCTAACTGGGAGAATGAAAGAAACACAAACAACAGGATTGTAACTAGAATCTTCCCGTTTCTGCTTGTGGTCTTGATAGACTCCCTTATTATTCCAAAGAACCCTAAAGAAGACTGGGGCTGTGGGATGATTGTGCTCTCCATTCTTTATGTTTCTAGTTCTGTTGATTAAACATCATTGTAGTTTCAGTTATATAGTGTACTTTGGCTCGGTAATTATCATGTCATTTTCAACTGGTTTTCATTGTAAGAATATTAATACCAAAGGGTTAATAGTTTCAAGATATATGCTAACAAAACATTTTAGTTTTACCCTTGGCCTCTTTTCATTGTTGGACTTTTAAATCATAAAATATATTGCGCTTACAGGAAAAGAAAGTGACCTTTTTTGGATTGACCTGAATACTTGCCGGCTACGGGGTTACCCAGCAATTATATATTGTAATTGGTAACGGTCTCATAATAATTTGTGATATAATATAATGGCTGTTAGTTAGTAGCGTGTACGTTAAGGTCTTTGAAACTGAATGAAGACCAACTATGCGATATAACCAAAGGATTGTTAGTGGGTGATGATATATATGGAAGATATGTTGGCCTCCATAACTTGACGCAGCGGAATCATCACAAGAATTGGAGTTCATGGTGTTGGTTAACAGTTTGAGAATGGATTGAGATTGGGACAAACGATGATATAATAAATGTGGACAATTATAACTGTTAGTAATTGTCTTGGTACCGAGATAATTCCCGGCAAAAGTCTTAAATACATGAGGAGGAGAAACGGTTGGAGGGACGGTTGAGTTTGGCGGGAATAACCACCGTTCAAAACCGACACAAACCATAAGACACACCTCCTCGAATTTACACGCATACCATAAGTTTATATATCCTATAAATCATTACATATAACTACGAAATTATGTTTATAACTTTCTAACACTCTCCCCTAAACATAATGGAGTCTACGAGAGTGCTGCAGAACGCTTTCATTAGCCGCATCCATGGCTGCCTTTGCCCTGTTGAAATCGAAGATTCTCCTGGCTTGTCTTCGTCTTTTGATCTCGTTCCAGCCATCACTTGTGAATAACGCATAGTGCTCCTTTGGATTTCCTGCACCATCTCGACAGTCGGCTTCTTCTCTGACATCTTTGATGTCTTCTCCTTCACTGAGGCTGTTCCTCTTATCCATCTTAAATTCCAGCACCTCCTTATCATCCGCATTATCCTTTTCATTGACTTCTGACTGAACGTTCTTAAACTTATAGTAGTAGACAAGGACGTCCAGGTACATCACATATATGAGACGCATTAACTCACCATCACAGTATTCGAATCCCATATCTTTGGCCACTTTAGGCCACAGATTATTCTCAGTCACGCTTCTGTGTCCTCCTTCCATTTCGATTTCCAAATACAGATCCAGTAAGAACACCTTCCGATTATTCGATGCATAAACCGGTAAAGGTCTAGTAGTTATTCCCAGTTTCTTTATCATAAACCATTCTATCATTTCTTCAAATTTTGTTTGAAGAATGTACTTATACTTTCTGATGTACTCTTCATCGTCCATCATATCGAGTAAGGCCTTGCAATCTAAAAAATCTTTAAATTTCAAAGTTTGAAGTATCATCACGTTCCAATCCGGTTCGTTTGATATACTTCAAGTTTTTCAAAATAACTGTTTAAATAATCATTCTTGAAGGCCATAAACTCTTCTTCTTTATTCATCACTTTCTGTTTCTCTAACATCCCCACTTCTTCTTCCTTAGTTAACCCAGTTTTTGCATCTATACTATTCATTAGTGGAACACTAAATGTCGGATATAGTTTACACTTATCACCAGAAAATTTAACAGTAAACCCTTGTGTAATCAGTTGATCATAACTTAAGACATTCCTATCTATGTCTTGTGAGTAAAACACACTTTGAATTCGAATTCTTTCGATTCCTGAAATTACTTCCGTAACACCGATACCCCTTATGAAGTAAAACTGATTCTCACCCGTGTTTGTCTCTACCCCTTTCATACTTTTAATACGTTTGAACATGTTTAAATTTCCTGAGTAATGATTTTTTAGAGATTTACTGACATACCAAATTTCCGACCATAAGCCACCATCTGTTCCTGTCACTATGAATTCTGGTTCCCAACTTCTTATGTGTTCTTCATTCTTCACATCATTCTGTTGTATACCGGTATTGATTGCATGACGTATTAATTGAGTTTCTTCGTCATTTTCTTTCCTTTTACAGTGTGAAACTTGATGGCCAGGATTATTGCAGTAGTAACATCGTTTTATTAGCCACCTTCTTCCCCTTTTTTCGTCTGCACAATGTTGACACGGTAGAGTTGTAGATGTTGCCCTAAGATTGGAGGAACCTGGTGCTCTGATACCACTATGTTGGCCTCCATAACTTGACGCAGCGGAATCATCACAAGAATTGGAGTTCATGGTGTTGGTTAACAGTTTGAGAATGGATTGAGATTGGGACAAACGATGATATAATAAATGTGGACAATTATAACTGTTAGTAATTGTCTTGGTACCGAGATAATTCCCGGCAAAAGTCTTAAATACATGAGGAGGAGAAACGGTTGGAGGGACGGTTGAGTTTGGCGGGAATAACCACCGTTCAAAACCGACACAAACCATAAGACACACCTCCTCGAATTTACACGCATACCATAAGTTTATATATCCTATAAATCATTACATATAACTACGAAATTATGTTTATAATTTTCTAACAAGATAGGTACACCTCTAGTTAATTTATTTGTTGTATTACAATGGTTAATAACTTTTTTTCTCTTTTTATTCTTCGATGTGTCTGATCAATGTTTTTAACTATGTTTTCTGCCATGAATAATATGGGTATTAAGTCTCCTTATCAAAATAAAACTTTTTAGCATAGAAATCCTCTCCAACATTACCAGGCATGGGCATGGAACTGACATCAAATTGACATTGTCTAAAAAATACATAAATTACCTGAATTAACAGTTATATAAGTTAGAACTTCAACTTGTATTTTAACTTTGTTAGTGATCATAGTATAAAATTTAAATAAAAGGTAAAAGTAGTATATAACATATTGATTTCTTTTAGGCAAGGGAGGTTGAAGAGAAGATATGTTATATAACATAGTATAATCATGAGCCTAGTATCAGGATTTAAAATGTTCTAATTACAATTGTGCTTTAACATATATCCTTGTAGTATCTATAAAACAACACTAAAAATCATAAATTGTATTGATTGTGAGAATGTTGTACAAGTTTAAGTTTCTATGTATTTACAAAATATACCCTCAAGGTATAGCAAATTTACATGGTGTCTAATATTTCGCCGCAAGCTATCGAACGTAAAAATAAGAATCCTTGTGTTGATAACGGCTTTGTGAAGATGTGTAGGATTTGATCTCTAGTGGATATAAATTGCACATGTAAGATTGCGTGAGCAACCTTTTCTCGAACAAATTAAAGATCAACTTTAACATGCTTTGTCCCTGCACGAAAGACTGGATTAGGAGTGATATAGGTTGCTTCAATAGAGCCCATGATCAATGGTTCTTTTTAAATACAAATGGATGCATTTGGCAGCAATCCAATGATTCTCGGAAGGAGCATGTACATGTATACACTGGCAAACTTTGTTGATTGTAAATGTGATGTCAGCTCTTGATAAGATGACATGTTATAGAGACTCAACTAGCTAATGATATTTAACTGAATCTGGCATAAGAGGACTATCGCCAAGAAACAAGGACTCGAGAGTGCTCATAGGAGATGATACTGATTTGTATTCAGTAAACTCAGTCCGCTGAAGAAGCTTAGATATGTACATCTTATGTGAAAGAAAAATATCCTTGTCTTGAGAATAAGTTCAATTCTCAAAAAATAATCAAGTTTACCCAAGATACTTGATCACTACAAAGAATTCTGGTCTTCAAATATTTGAGATTTGCTGAACATTCAAAATAACTGTGTTTGGATAAAAAGTTTTAGTTTTAAACTTATATATCACCCTCTCAACATAAATCGTTATGTTGCCTCTTATTTATTTCTTGAATTTACAAGCTTAGGATCATCGAGTACAAAAAAGTATTATTTATGCTGACAACCTAAACAAAATTGCATCTATTAGCCTCTCAACATAAATAGTTAATAAGTATTAACTAAAAACCATTCCCAAACTGAAGTGAAATAAATAAAAAAAACACACATTTTTCACTTCCATCTGTATTACATAGCAGCCCTAAACGCTAAACGTCCTACCACAAAACACCTTTTGAATG
Source organism: Helianthus annuus (assembly GCF_002127325.2). NCBI lineage: Eukaryota > Viridiplantae > Streptophyta > Magnoliopsida > Asterales > Asteraceae > Helianthus > Helianthus annuus. Next base: position 31,839,165 of record NC_035435.2, read on the forward strand.
CCCTAAAGAAACCCTCCAAATTTCTACAATCAATACACAATATGGATCATTCCATCACCCAAGAAGCCCAAACCCTTAGAAATTCACCTAAAGAAGAAGCTTTAAAGCAAATTTCTTCACCAACAAATCCCTAATTTCCCCTAAATCAAAAACAGGAAACAAAACTAACCTAGGAAATCATCCTTAAGGGCAACGACGACATTATAATGGTGGAAAACACTTACTTTTAAGGACACCAACAAATCACATTTAATCTCTAGTCAACAAAAACTTTTTTTACCAACTAAAATGAAACAAAACATGATACTGAAATCAACAGTCAAACAAAAAACCTTAATTTAAAACACCACACTTGTATTTGACTAAAAACAGTCAAACATCATGAAATCAACAACAGATCTACTCAAATTACTAACATAACAACTGAAATTACAAAGTAATTTGGAATATTCGTACCGTTTTCGAAGTGGCGTTGGAGAATCAGGCGAGATGGAGGTGCTCCGGCAGAGTGAAGGCGGTGCGGCGGTGCGGCAGTGCTCCGGCAAACTCAAGGTTGTGCAATAATGAGTTGGGGTGTGCAGAGAAATCTTGGAGAGAAAGGAGGAGAAAATGCCGCTAAACTGGTTGTGAGCCTTTTTACACCTGTTTTATTCAGGGATAAACCCTAGCCCTTCGATCAGTTAAGCAAACAACGGCCCAGATCAATTGCAAATCCCATGTCCCGGATCAAGACTTTTAGCGGCGACTTTTTAGATGTCGCCGCTAAAAGTAGTATTTTCTTGTAGTGGATAGTAAAAACCTTTGTTGAGCAGGTGGCTCCCACGTTCGACAGCAGTGATGTTACTAGTGACAATAATGCCATACACATAAACAAGTATGTATAGAATACACATAAACATGTTTATAAATTTATAAGTGAAGAGGGAATGATTAGTTTTGGAGCCATGAAATCCCACAAATTATAGTGCATGTGACAGGGATAATGAAACCTAGCTCGTGGAGCATGTTTGAGACCGTAGAGTTAGAGTTACTTGTGCAACTGAGAAAACGTGGTGATTCGGATGTTTGGATCAACAAATCCTTGTGACGTTTGAGGTAGAATTTCTCGGTAAGATCACCATGTAGGAATGCATTTTGAACCTTAAGTTGCTGAAGTGGCTATTGTTTGTAACAACAAGAGAGAGAACTAATCGAATGATAGTTGACTTGACAATAGGGTTGAAGGTTTCATGAAAGTTCTTTAGCCACAAGGCGAGCTTTGTAAAATATAGCTGTGCCACATTGATTTGTCTTTATCACGTAAACTCACTTACAATCAATAACATTAACAATCAATATCATTAGTTTAAGAAATAGGGGGCAAGAATACAAGTACAATTTTTTACAAGTATTGTAAATTCTTCTGCCATGACTTGACGCCACTTTAGATGTTGGTTTTCAATGGTAATGAAAGTGAGTTCACAAGAATTTTTGTATATACGAAGACATGATTAGCAGATGGACAATACCAGAACCTAACTTTAATACCAAAAATATACTCAAAATGGTAAATTGTATTTATTGTGAGAACGTGGTACAAGTTCAGATTTCCATGGGGTGTATATATATATATATATATATATATATATATATATATGAGAAGGACCGTTAGCAACCGCCCCTTTATTATGAGAACCGCGAGTACCAAGTGTGAACACAACCAACATGCTGGTGCATTTTTAAACGTGAACAAAAAGTGTAACCTCGCATATTTTTACCTTCCAAAAAATACAAAAACTTATTTCATAAAAAACTTTTTGGGACAGAATAAAAAAAATGGTATTGTTAATACAAGTTTAACACGTTTTACTACCATGAAACTTAACATGCTGGTGCATATTTTAAATGTGAACAAAAAGTGTAAACTCGCATATTTTTACCTTCCAAAAAAAATAAAAATTTATTTCATAAAAGAAAATTGGACAGAATAAAAAAATGATATTGTTAATACAAGTTTAACACGTTTTGCTACCAACAAACCACAACATCATGATATGGTTAATACAAGTTTAACACGTTTTGCTACCAACAAACCACAACATCATCTGTTGGTTTTTTTCCCTCTACCACCAAAAAAGACACATTCTGATAACAAACTACAAGCATTATAACTGGGGTGTAACAATACCTAAAAACAAAAAAAAAATACATACTTTCAGATAAAAACTGACCTGTGGATAGCAACTCTGTAAACTGCAATTCTGAACACCATCTTCATCATCGTTGGTGCCGTCTGGATGCAGATCTGAGTCTCCACTATAAAAAAACACAAAAACCAAAAAAAATAGTCAAAAAGGATCCGATAAAAAACTAAATGTGAAAAACTTAACATGTCACACCCTGTCTTTGCGGAAGCGTGGGTTTATTTGGTGTGACTTCTTAATACCATAGCTTAATCACAACAAAGCTATATGAAAGTAAAACCATGATGATCATCCGTTTATTCAAGTTTTAAAAATAAAATACGACAACATTGTTTTAAAAGTTGACACATGCAACGGAATTACAACACAACATAATAAAAACATTGTTCATACGACGCAACCATAAAACATGAAATAAACACAGTTTAAGACTTGTGACTCGTCCAGGCAAAAGTCACAATCCCTAAACTTGGATGACATCACTTCTCCTACGCAGCTTGATGACATAGCATACTTTACCAGATCCCTAATTCCCTGAAATACATGTAATTTGAAAAATCAACAAAAAGTTGAGCGAGTTCATGTAAAAGTGAGTATGTAAAAGCCTTTGTAATATGTTTGTATGTATGAAAATCCCTGGTATATAGCAAATAAGGAAAAAGAGATCACCATTGGGTTGCAAAGCCAATGATATGTGTGAAGTGCTGTAGCAAGACTCAAACCTAGCAGATTTTTGCGTCGGGCTCAAAGTCACCTCAAGGTCCGTACAGTGGGCCTGGAGTTGGGCTCGCTACACCCAAATAGATCTACCGCTAATGACCCTCGGTCCTACTATGAGGATTAATGGCCTCTAGTTCTAGCCTACCCACTCACATGATCTAAGTAGTAACCCTCCTTAAGCTAACCATACCATGTATAAAAGTATCCGTAATTACTGTAACATGTATTCCACCCCCGAAGTATAAAAACTGAAAACAGTTAAGAGAAAAGTGGGAAATGAACTCACAGAAGTGCGTCTTGAAATAGTCAGTCCCAAATCAACCTGCTGCGTGACGACCTACACGTACTAACTTCTATTAGACGGACGACCGTGCCTTGGCTTAAGGTTTAACGTTTTTGGGAAATAGTTAGACAACTATTTTGTACTTACACTTCTTAATTATTTTATAAATATCTTCCTTCCCAAGGATGGGGGTATTAATACATGTGTGTTTTTATAAATCCGAAAACAAATTTTTAAGTCTCACTTGAAAAATATATTTTTAACTACTTTGTCTAAAATGTTTTAATTTCCAAAAATATATATATTTTCCCAAATATTATATTTTATTCCATAAGTTTTTCCAAAATAATATTTCAACAAAAATATTCTAATAAGAGTATTTTTCCGAAAAAAAATACATAAGTTACATTTTAAAGTTCGCGTTGTAATAACAATACCGGTGTAACTTAAATATTTATTTGTGAGGGCGTTAGTATTATTTTGGAGTCGTAATTTCATGTCATTTCAAGTAATATTATTTTTATCCTAAAAATAATATATATCTAGTTCACAAAATAATCACATATTCACACAAGCGTTTTATTATAAAATATAAATTCTAAATATATATTTAACAAGTTTTATTTACGAAAATCCACCTCCGGTACTTGGTTATTTTTGTAATAAAAATCATGGCGAATTTTATATTTGAAAAACAAGTTAAAAATGCATTTATAAACATTTGTTACCAAAATATTTCTACGTGTTATATTTCTAGAAAAATTTTGCTAGAGTTTCCTCTGTAACTGGAGGTGTCCATGCTTACAAGCGTATCATTTTCTTTTCAAAAATTCAATCAAGCAATTTAACAATCATCAATCAACAATATTTAAGCATCAAACTTGACAAAACAAGCCTAAATCACAAACTCATGAACTTGAAAGTTTTGTAAAAATATGTAGTAAGTTACTAGCGTATTTAGTTGTCACACCCCAACCGATGGCGGAATCATCGGGGCATGGCACTGAGCGAAACAGATTGTCCAGAAGTTTCCACAACAACTATCAATACAAATTCAGTTTAAAATGATACGTCCCATACTGTATCCCGAATAAATAACAAGTTATTACAGATAACATCCAAACAATTAAATCCTGTTCCGACAACTCAGATTGAAATTAAACATAAATATTGTTCAAATGCCCCTAAAGACCCAGACTAACAAGATCTACAGACAACTATGCACTAGCAGCTTGTTCTTGACACATAACTATTTGTTGGGGGCCTCTAGAGACTTATTCTAGCTTCACTTCCCTAGCAAGCAAATATTTTATACACCTGTCACATACGTTAAAATAAAGTCAATACATAAAATGTAAAGGTGAGCATACAAGTTTGATAATAGCATATAAGTTCGAATAGTTTACGCATAACCAGCACGTACACAGAGGGAAATGATGCATGTTAATTATCGACATGGACCTATCGATACCAACGACTGCGGGTTGACTGTCCGAGACAGTTCGCAATACATGATTACCACCGTAATCCATGCAAGTAATTGTCCTTAACAACCCCCGTGTGAACGGGTGCTGAGTCCAAACTATACTATGTTGCTAAGGCAGGTAGACAACATTCCACGTGTAAACATAACAACAAGCATACATTCAGTCACGTAATACATGCAATCGGTTAGCGTTCAAATAGTTTGAATAGTGTGTTCGATTGCGATTTCGATAAGTAACGTATGTAACACCCAAAGGTGCTAAAAGAAAAAAGGGATCGAGTATACTCACAGTGATTGATTATGGATTGAAAGGAGCGCTGAGAGTAGGGTTAGCCTGAATAGTTCGATAACATAACGATGAGTAACGCGGAAATGCAAACAAGTGCAAATGGATTGAATAGCCTGGTCGATCGAACAGCAGGTTCGATCGAACGGGCTGTTCGATCGGCTTGAAAGTCCGTTTGAACAGTCCTTCTCGATCGGCCGGTAGGCTCGATCGGCTGGTCCATTCGAGTGGATTGTTTCTTCCTCTGATGTGTTTGTGTATGATGGTTTGAACTTTTGAAGTTTTCGTTGTAGTATTTGAGAACACTGAAGTGTTCTTACCATTCAGGTCGATCGATCGAACGGTCTGTTCGATTGGCCGGCTTAACCGATCGGTTAGGAACTTCAGAAGTGGTTCTCAGCAGAATGTCACTCGATCGAACAGTCTGTTCGATCGGCTGGCATTCCATACTACGAACGAGTTGCAAAATCGATTAAGTGTTGAAGCATAGTATCTCATGATCCGAAGAGTAATGTTTACCAATCGAGTAGCGTATTCGATCGAACATCACTTCGTCAATAGCATACTTCATGAAATTTGAAAAGTGTGGAACCATGTGCTAGCCGATCGGCTGGCCCGGCCGATCGGCTGGTATGTTCGATCGGCTGGGCTGTTCGTTCGAGCAGCCTAGCCGTTCGGCCAGCAGTTCTGACCTGGTCGGTCCTTCGTCTAACACTTGGCTGTTTGATTATTTGTCATGATTTTAAGGTATTTCGACAGCGAGTTAAACCCTAGAACGTGGGTTCTTACTTGTTGCACCGATTCGGACAGGAATCACCCTAGTCCGGCCGGCGAACTGTTCGGAACGGTAGTTTGATGTTTAACCCGAAATCGGTGAACCTCGTAGATAGAATCCAAATCTTGAACCTCTTGACTATTAGAACGATTGGTTAGTTCGTTCAAGCTCTGTTTCTATCGGGTTTTAGGTTTTGAGTGTAAAAGGGTTGAAAGAAAGTTGAAAATCCTTCCATGAAATGTTAAGATTCTTTCAAATCCTAGTTGTTTATGTGGAAATCGGTCAGATCTAAGCTATTCACTGTTGAATGAGGCCAAAGTATGATGTTCTTCAAGAACACCATGATGACATCACCCAAGAACACTTAGATCTTGATGATTTCACGGTTAGAAATCAAGTTTTGAAAGATAGAAAGGTGTAGAATTGTGTAGTGATAAAAAACGTACAAGAATTAGAGTGAAAACTTACCGGAGTTGAGAGAAATCTGAGAAAAGGTGAAGAATAAGGCTAGTTCGGTCAGAGCTTTCCAAAAGTAGAAAGAGTGATAATGACAGGGCTATTTACAGGCTCCAAAAGAGGAAAGTGGTAGCCGATCGGCCAGGATCGCCGATCGGCTGGGCTGCTCGATTGAACAGCATGTTCGATCGGCTAGCCTGTTCGATCGGTGATTCCTGTTCGATCAGCAACACCTTCTTGAGTGTTTCACGACGATTTTTGATTTTTCGATTTCGATGGATGATGATACGAATACGATAGAATACCTAGTCAAATTACTTTCAGTCCCAACTACTATATCTAACATACAATCATCTTTAAGTCACGTTTCGATGTCGGTGTCGATTGAGTTTGATTGCTTTTCGAGCTTCGATTTGAGTTTCGATTGATTCGATTGATTATCAAAACATAAAGTAAACATGCACAAGTAACACATAAGGCACACACACACACATATAATCAATACCAAGATTCGCATAGTTCAAGATTTGAGTTCGATGATTGATTTACTTGACTTGATTATCGATTGATTAACTTTATCGCATCGTTACTTCCTACTATTCACAGTCGTAAATCGGTCGTATTGATTAAACATTCGATCATTTTATTTAGACAACACTTACTCCACATAATACAAATAAAACACAAAATCAACTATTTACAGTCAAGAAGTCAAAGTTGACTTGGACTTTGACTTTGACTTTGATATTCGAAAACACGGGGTGTTACAGCCTCCCCTTGTTTAGGAAATTTCGTCCCGAAATTAGGTTCGAAGCTGCACATCATTGTGAGTCTTTTATCAATTTGACGTTTCAGATCTTTATTCAGACAGTTGCGGGTACTTGGCCTTCATGTCGCTTTCGAGTTCCCAAGTGAACTCCACACCTCGTTTACCTTCCCATCGGATTTTCACGAAAGGGATGCGAGAGCGCCTGAGTTGCTTGGTTTGGCGATCCATGATTTCGACAGGCTTTTCCACGAAGTGTAAGGTTTCGTTGACTTGAAGATCGTCGAGTGATACGATTAGATCATGATCAGCAAGGCATTTTAGGAGGTTAGACACATGGAAAGTCGGGGGGACGTTACTGAGTTCCTCCGGTAGTTCGAGTCTGTAGGCGACTGTTCCGATCCTTTCCAGAATCTTAAAAGGTCCAACATATCGAGGCGCCAGTTTCCCTTTCTTGCCGAATCTGACTACACCCTTCCAAGGGGATACCTTTAGAAGTACGTAGTCGCCAACGCCAAATTCAAGGGGCTTGCGTCTTCTATCGGCGTAACTTTTCTGTCTGTTCCGACCTTTCACCAGACTGTCTCGAATTTGGTGGATTTGGTCAGTCGTTTCTTGTAGAATCTCGGGACCGGTTAGTTGCGAGTGACCGATCTTGTGCCACACAATAGGCGATCGACATCTCCTTCCATACAAAACCTCGAATGGTGCCATTTGGATGTTGGCATGATAGCTGTTATTATACGAGAATTTGACTAGTGGCAGGTGTTTGTTCCAACTACCACCAAAATCTATGACACACGCACGGAGCATGTCTTCAAGAGTACGGATCGTTCTTTCAGTCTGTCCGTCGGTTTGTGGATGGAATGCAGTACTCAGATTAAGCGACGTACCAAGAGCCGCTTGAAACGTTTCCCACAACCAAGAAGTAAACCGAGCATCACGGTCAGAGATGATGTCGCGAGGCGTACCATGATTACAAATGATCTCGTCGGTGTAGATTTGGGCTAGTTGTTCCACCTTATAGTCATCTCGTATCGGCAAAAAGTGGGCTGATTTTGTTAGACGATCAACTATAACCCAAATACTGTCGTGACCTGATGGCGTGGGCGGGAGTTTCGTTATGAAATCCATAGCTATACTCTCCCACTTCCATATAGGTATTGGCGATTGTTCGAGTAAGCCAGAAGGTCTTTGATGTTCAGCCTTGACTCTTGCACAAGTTAAGCAACTTCCAACGTAGAGGGCGATATCCCGTTTCATGCCCGGCCACCAGTACTTATAACGAAGATCCTGGTACATCTTGTCAGCACCGGGATGAATGGAGTATCGGGATTTGTGGGCTTCATTCATGATAATCTTTCGCAAATCGGTCTGTTTAGGGATCCAAATTTGGTACAGATAGTAGAATATCCCATCAGCTTTGCTTACTAACTGAGTTCCATCGTGATAAATCCTGTCTTTCTTCAATGTACGCTCGTTAAAGCAAGCGTGTTGAGCTTCGCGAATAAGGGCTTCGAGGTTATGCTGGGCTTGAACGTTTCGGATACTGAGCACGTAACTCTTTCTGCTGAGCGCGTCGGCAACAACATTCGCCTTGCCTGGGTGATAACGAATCTCACAGTCGTAATCGTTGAGGAGTTCTACCCATCGGCATTGACGCATATTAAGTTCCCTTTGATTGAAGATATGTTGTAAACTCCTATGATCAGTGTAGATAGTACACTTAGTGCCATACAGGTAGTGTCGCCAAATTTTAATGCAAAGACAACCGCGCCTAGCTCGAGGTCATGGGTTGTATAGTTCTTCTCGTGAATCTTGAGCTGTCGAGATGCATAAGCTATAACCTTGTCTCGCTGCATGAGGACACAACCATGACCAAGGTTGGAAGCATCACAGTAGACAATGAAATCGTTGCTTCCATCAGGTAGTGTAAGAATCGGAGCGTTGCACAGCATGTGCATGAGACTTTGAAAGACAGATTCTTGTGCGGTTCCCCACACAAAAGGCTTGTCTTTATGAGTGAGAGCGGTAAGCGGCACTGCGATTTTGGAGAATCCTTCAATAAATCGTCGATAATAGCCCGCTAGTCCGAGAAAAGAACGAACTTCAGACGGGTTCTTAGGCGCAATCCAACTTTTGACGGCTTCAATCTTCGCGGGATCGACGTGTATTCCTTGACTATTCACGATGTGACCCAGAAACTGAACCTCTTCTAGCCAGAATTCGCACTTGGAGAACTTGGCATAGAGTTGGCTCCCCTGAAGTAACTTGAGAATCAAACGTAGACGTTGCGCATGTTTGGTCTTCGATTTGGAATAGATCAAGACATCGTCAATGAACACGATGACGAAATGGTCTAAGAAGGGCTTACACACGCGATTCATCAGATCCATGAAAACCGCGGGTGCGTTAGTTAAACCAAAAGGCATAACAACGAATTCATAGTGGCCATATCGGGTTCGAAAAGCAGTTTTGGGGATGTCTTCCTCTTGAATCCGCAATTGATGATAGCCTGAACGTAAATCGATCTTCGAGAAACACTTGGCACCTTGTAGCTGATCAAATAGGTCGTCGATTCGAGGCAAAGGGTATCGGTTTTTAATGGTTAGCTTATTCAACTCCCGATAATCGATGCACATCCGGAACGACCCGTCCTTCTTTTTGACGAAAAGGACTGGTGCGCCCCAAGGAGAGGTGCTTGGGCGAATAAAGCCTTTTTCAAGTAATTCCTGGAGTTGGTTTGAGAGTTCCCGCCTTTCGGATGGAGCGAGTCGATACGGAGCTTTGGCAACGGGGTTAGCTCCAGGAATGAGGTCAATACGAAAGTCGATATCACGACTTGGCGGTAGTCCGGGGAGATCGTCAGGGAACACCTGAGGAAACTCACGGACCACTAGAACATTCTTGACTTCAACTTTCTTTTTCTTTTCCTTCTCCGCTACTACGATGTTAGCCAAGAAGGCTCGGTATTCCTTGCGGAGATACATGCTGGCTTGAATACATGACATGAGCTTGAGGCCTTTCGACGCTGTTTCACCGTATACACATAGAAGATTACCATTTGCGAGTGAGAATCGAATCATCTTATCAAAACATACTACTTCAGCATGGTTTTCGCGAAGAAAGTCCATGCCTACTATGACGTCGAAACTTCCGAGTTCAATCGGAATAAGATCAGTTGGAAAGATGTGATTGTTGAGCTCTAGAGTACAATCACGAAGAACAGAGTTAACGGCGACGGTTCTTCTAGTAGCGACTTCGACTTCGAATGACGAGGACAGATAAGAGCGCTTACGACTAAGGAGCTTCTCGAATTCAAACGACACAAAGAAGTTATTGGCTCCAGTATCAAACAAACATGATGCATAAATACCATTCACAAGGAACGTACCATTAACCACGTTGTTATCCGCCTGAGCCTGACGGGCATTGATGTTGAAGGTTCGGGCATGGGCTGCTTGCTGCTGTTGCTGAGGCTACTGTTGTTGCTGTTGGGGCTGCTGTCACACCCCGATTTCCACGTGTCTCACCGGTGGGCCCGGTGGGGATTACCGTGACGATGTTGGCAACAAAATAGTCAAACCACACAATTATATAATGCATAGCGGAAGCATAAGATAAATATATAAATTTCAACCTCTGATCATAATATCAATGTATTACAGAAGTTGAATATCCACAGTGGATCGTAATTAAAGATAAAGTATTGTTCCATCAGATACTGCAATCAAGCTTGCGAGACTTATCCCGACGCTAGGGAGCTAATACCAGCCAATTTACGTTTAGGTACCTGCACTTAATCTTTTTGGGGAAAATACGTCAGTTTACACTGGTAAATACATTCAACTGACACATTTGAAAATGTTTATTAAAAATTGATTTGAATGCACAAGGCACAAACTCTTTTATAACTTGGGAAAATTCATAATGATCTTGTGAACGTTTTACATGTTCTTTTATGCGTTCAGTAGCCCGGGTCGTGCCGGGTTAAAGATTTATAGACACACCACGTTTGCGTAAAACCGTAGTCTAAAAACCAACGGCTACGTCTTTTAAATTTTAATGTCGACACTTTATACCGGGTGTACGCCTACACCGGGATGTCGATGGTCGTGGCCATTTCGTAAAATGATGCCGAGGATATCCGGGACAACGGTCATTAAACCCCCCAAAGGCTTATAAGCAACAAAACTGTTTAAATGAGCCGATCATATTTAATCAATTAACCACCTAAGCGATGGAATTATATAATGCTCAATCAAGCGGTATTAATATACCGTAACCCAAGCCCATATAGGGGAAATAAGTTAAAGTATTTACCTTTGCAAGTATAAATCCTTAATTTAGATCAAGTCACCGATAGCTTTTACTGGGGCTCCTAATCTGGAACGAAGGTTTTAATTAACCTCTTAGAATCCTAACGGTCCTTGTATTAGCCGTAGCTTAAACCGGTCGATTCCGATATATAGATATGGTTAATTCGCACGAAAAGGCGAAAACCGAGAATGGAGTATGATTTGGACCCAACAAGTTCAGTGACTTGTTTTATATGGGTTTATAGTTCATACTCTGGATTTTGGGGTTCAAATAATATAATTTGACCCATATCGGCTATTGCACGAAAACTAGTTCCATGGGCCGTACCGTGTGCGCAAATAGGCGAAACGGTTAACCATAAGTGTCCTACGCTTATTTCCTAAGTCAATATGCCTTAAAAGTATTTTGGTATCAGTAGGATACCTTCCGTAATGCCCGTAACTAGTTTAAGTTAATATTATGCCCCGTAGGGGCTTTTCGGTCATTTTAAAGACTTTAAAAGGGCTTTTCGAGTTCTACAGGAAATCTGAGTTTCCCGAACAGCTTATAAAGCTTAAAATACTTTATTTATTATTTAAAACCAGTAGCAACTGGAATCGGGTCAAAAGACCTTGTAGAACTCCCGTTTTGGCCAAAAAGGGCATATTCGGTATTTACCGAACCGTAGCCATAACCGCAGGTTTTGAGCAAGGTAAAAATTATTAAAAATCTTTAAAATTCCCAAAATATTATTTTACCACAGTGGGTAAAAGTTTTGGTGACGAAAACTTGGGTTAGATGGGCGTTATGCTAATTGCGCCGTTAATTACAAAACTTTCTTAAAAGTGCGCCTTTTAGCATAACTCTCATTCTAGGCCTCGGATTGACGTGAAACTTTAAGGACATGCTTATAATTTAACAAGCAAGGTTTTGGTCCGTTCACGTGTCCGAAATACTCGTTTTAATTTTAAAAGGCCGTTACGGTCAACTTTTAGGCGAATGACGGAAATACGTAAAAGACTCGGATAACTCATGAACCGACCACAGAGGCGTATACCAACATGTGACCTGGTCCTAAGAGAGTCCTAAGGTATATTTATACCTCACTAAAACGGGTCAGAACTGAAGTCAAAGCAAAAGTCAAACTTATGCGACTTTCGGCTCCGAACCGGTTCAATATAGTAAATGATCGATTCAAACGAGCGCAAACAGGTTTATATACTTATTATCATGTTTTATGATTGTCAAAACAGGTTCCATAACATATACATTACAGATTATGCATAAATCGCTAAAATAGCTTTCTGTTGACTTTTTAACCGCACGTTTGACTCGACATTTGACATAGTTAGAGTGGTGATCAGGGGGAACCATTTTAGAGGTTTATTACCCACGTAAATACCAACTCATAACCACTTTTGATTCGTCATAAGACTGAACCATTACTGATTTATTGTAAAGTCAAACCGTAGTTACGACGGTTTGGTTTTTAGCTAAATACTAAGCAAATGTGGAACCACAAAGGTTGAATTACTTACAGAAGCTTAAGAGAAGACTTAAGAACACAGGGGAATGCTTTAGAGCTCTTGGAATGATCAGATGAGTGAGTTTTGAATGTGATGAATGTTGTGAGCACAATGGTGCTATTTATAGCCAAGAACAAGGCCTAAAATCATTACACAACATGCTACTACTGATCATGATGATGGGTAGGTGTCCCCTGAGTGATATGGGTCAATTGTAGGGTGCCCATGCCTCATTGATTGAGGTTTGATCGTTCAAATGGTCCAAAGGCCAAGTAGTTACAACAATTCTGCATCTGGGCGTCTAATGCGGCCCGCATGGAGGTTCCATGCGTTTACAATGCGGGCCGCCTGGGATTAAAAGATCAGACGCGTAATTGAGGAGGCTCGCGGCCCGCCTCAACTTAACCCAACATGCAATGCGGGCCGCGTGGGGTTAAGATTTCAGAAATTTTAAATCTTTTGTCATGATTACAGAATCCAGGTAATTAATAACGAAATCTTTCGTAATGATTTACCTGACCTTTCGGGTTTGAAGGGGTAACTTTGCGGTTTGGCCCTCGGTTATTTACCGATAGGGGCCTCGTGTTATTTACCCGCGTTATAAAGTCCCTTGTTAGTTTATTTATTTATTTGGAAAGCCTTAACTTTCACTGTTGACGCTTTTAACCCTTCTCATACGAATTTGAGTATAACTCTTTCGTTTTAAGACGGAACTTCGCGGAATTTATACAGTATATTCTAGTGAGCGTATAATACTGTTACGAAGTCTTGGGAACGTTAAAGGGTCACTCAGAGGTATTATTAAACATGTTGACACGGTTAACCCCTGTAGTTCGTAATCTCTCACTTTCTTCCGCGTTTCGCTTCCGTACAATTTATGATTTATTCGTTTGAAGGTACAAACATTTATTTAGGGTTATTATACAGTATATTTACCCTTGTTGACATTTATAACCCTCGAATTTATATACTTTCAAGGTTTGTCAAAATTAGTCCTTTATTTATTATAGATGCCACGTGTAATCAAATGACACGTGTTAACACATCATTGGACACAAAAATTCGAGGTGTTACATCCTCACCCCCTTAAAATAAATCTCGACCCGAGATTTACTCAAATAAATAGGGGTACTTTTCTTTCATTGTAGCTTCGACTTCCCACGTATATTCAGGACCTCTACGAGCATCCCATTTGACTTTAACAATCGGTACGTGCTTTCTGCGAAGCTTCTTCACCTGTCGATCTTCAATCGACAAAGGTTTTTCTATAAATTTTAAGCTCTCATCTATATGCACATCTGTGTGTGGAATCACCAACGATTCGTCGGCGAAGCACTTTTTGAGATTGCAGATGTGGAACACATTGTGAATTCCATTGAGCTCTTCAGGCAAGTTCAGTTTATAGGCGACTGATCCGACTCGTTCAATGACCTCAAAAGGTCCTATGTATCTCGGACTCAGTTTGCCTTTCTTGCCGAAACGCATCACCCCCTTCCAGGGTGATACTTTAAGTAATACCTTTTCACCCACTTCGAAGTGAAAATCCTTACGCTTTGGATCAGCGTAGCTCTTCTGCCTATCGCGGGCAGCCTTGAGACGTTCCCGGATCTGGACAATCTTGTCCGTCGTCTGGAAAACAATCTCTGGTCCCGATAATTGGACCTCTCCTACTTCCGCCCAACAAACAGGCGATCTGCATTTCCTACCATATAATGCCTCAAAAGGCGCAGCCTTTATGCTGGTGTGGTAGCTATTATTGTAGGAGAATTCGATCAGGGGTAGGTTTTTATCCCAGTTACCACCTAAATCGATCGCACATGCACGAAGCATGTCTTCTAGCGTTTGAATAGTACGCTCACTTTGACCGTCCGTCTGTGGATGGTAAGCCGTACTAAAATTTAAACACGTGCCCAAAGATTGCTGGAAACTTTTCCAGAAGTGAGATGTGTATCTAGTATCCCTGTCGGAGATAATAGACACAGGTATGCCGTGTAAGGCTACAATCTTATCAACATAAAGTTGGGCTAACATATCGGAGCTATATGTCTCCTTAATGGGTAGAAAATGAGCTGATTTAGTCAGCCTATCGACTATGACCCATATTGTATCGTTTCCATTCCTGGTTTTGGGTAACTTGGTTATGAAGTCCATAGTTACGCATTCCCACTTCCACTCGGGAAGTTCAGGCTGTTGTAGCAAGCCATACGGCTTTTGGTGCTCGGCTTTGACTTGAGCACAAGTCAAGCACTTTGCTACATGGGCGGCAACAGACTTTTTCAAGCCTATCCACCAATAATTTGCCTTTAAGTCTTGGTACATTTTATCAGCACCAGGATGGACTGAGTATTTGGAACTATGGGCTTCCTGGAGAACAACATCTCGTAGTCCTCCATAAATCGGAACCCATATACGTCCGTTCAGCCTAAGAATTCCATCCT
Source organism: Helianthus annuus (assembly GCF_002127325.2). NCBI lineage: Eukaryota > Viridiplantae > Streptophyta > Magnoliopsida > Asterales > Asteraceae > Helianthus > Helianthus annuus. Next base: position 31,854,383 of record NC_035435.2, read on the forward strand.
TGCTAAGAGTCAACTGCTCCTCAGTTACTCCCAGCTTTTCATTAGGATAATTAGCTTCGAACACAGCCTCACGTTGCGCAGCTAATATCCTTTCCATTAAATTATTCATAACCTCAATGCTCTTGGCATTGATTCGAATGGGTTTTACCCTTTCTTTCCTGCTCAAGGCATCGGCGACTACATTCGCCTTGCCGGGATGGTACCTGATTTCGCAGTCATAATCATTCAGGGTTTCCATCCAACGGCGTTGCCTCATGTTTAACTCTTTCTGGTTGAACAGGTGCTGGAGGCTTTTGTGATCAGAATAAATCACAAATTTAATGCCATAAAGGTAGTGCCTCCACAACTTAAGTGCAAATACAACGGCACCCAACTCCAAGTCGTGGGTGGTGTAATTCTTTTCATGCACCTTTAATTGCCTTGAAGCATAGGCAATCACCTTGCCCTTCTGCATAAGCACACACCCCATGCCTGTGTGTGATGCATCGCAGTAAACTACGAATTCATCTGTACCCTCAGGTAAGGTCAACACAGGTGCGTTGCTTAGCTTTTGCTTCAGTATTTCGAAGGACTCTTGCTGCTTCGGGCCCCAAATGTACTTTTCTTTCTTCTTGGTCAAGGAAGTCAAAGGCGCAGCAATCCTCGAAAAATTTTCAATAAATCCCCGGTAGTATCCTGCTAACCCCAGGAAACTACGAATTTCGGTAGGCGTCTTTGGCTCTTGCCAGTTCATGACTGCCTCTACCTTAGCGGGATCCACTTGGATACCACGCTCACTCACAACGTGACCTAAAAATTGAACCTCTCTTAGCCAGAATTCACACTTCAAGAATTTGGCGTAGAGTTTCTCACGCTGTAGTAATTCGAGAATGCAACGGAGGTGCTTCTCGTGGTCATCTTGATTCTTGGAATATATAAGGATATCGTCGATGAAGACTATGACGAATTTGTCCAAGTATGGCTTGCAAACGCGGTTCATGAGATCCATGAACGCAGCCGGTGCATTTGTGAGCCCAAAAGGCATCACTAGGAACTCGTAATGACCATAGCGAGTCCTAAATGCAGTCTTGTGTACATCTTCATTTCTGACCCTTAGTTGATGATAACCCGACCTTAAGTCAATCTTTGAGAAGTAGCTTGCTCCTTGCAGCTGATCGAATAGATCATCGATCCTTGGTAAAGGATATCTATTCTTTATAGTAACTTTATTCAGTTCTCTATAGTCGATGCACAACCGCATCGATCCGTCCTTCTTCTTTACAAATAGGACAGGAGCTCCCCAGGGAGATGAACTAGGTCTGATAAAACCTTTCGCCAGCAGTTCATCCAACTGGGTCCTCAGTTCTTTCATTTCCGTCGGAGCTAATCTGTAAGGTGCTCTGGCTATCGGAGCTGCTCCAGGAATGATGTCAATTCTGAACTCCACTTGTCTATCTGGTGGCAAACCAGGTAGTTCTTCAGGAAAAACCTCGGGGTATTCAGAAATGACAGGAAGATCCTCGATCTTCGGCTTTGGTTCTTCTATTATCACTTGAGCCATGTAAATTACACAGCCTCTGTTCAAACACCTTGAAGCTTTCAGCATAGATACGTCTTCGGGCAATCCGAAATGCGTATCCCCTCGAATGGTAAGAGATTCACCACTCGGAGTCTTTAAAACTATCTGTCTTTTGCCGCAAATGATTTGGGCCTGATTACGGGATAACCAGTCCATGCCTAGCACAATGTCAAAACCCGCAAGTTTGAAAGGAAGTAGGGATAAAGGAAAAGAATGGTTCCTAATGGACATTTCACATCCTTCTAGAACAGTAGAGACGGTTTCTATCGTGCCGTCTGCTAACTCTACTTCGTATTTCACGTCAAGGGTTTTGATTGGCATATTTAGTAGTTGGCAAAATTTCTGGTCTACAAGGGATTTATCAGCGCCAGAATCGAACAGTACTCTTGCAAATATATTATTTACGAGAAAAGTACCTGTAAGCACATTGTCATCCTTAACCGCTTCCTTTGCATCCAAGCGAAAAACTCTCGCATTCGACTTCTTCATCTCTTCCGCCTTCTTGGCATACTTCGGGCAATTACTCTTTATATGCCCCTTCTCATTACAATTATAGCAGGTTGCATCCTTTATCTTTTTGCACTCCACTGTCTTATGATCCTTGGACTTGCATAGCCCACAGGGTGGAGTCTTTTGTTGCGACTGTGAACCAGACGCAAACCTACACTTCCCGGAGTGAGGTTTCTTGCAGACCTTGCAGTGAGGTCTTCCATCAGCTTGCCCCTCCCTCTTTGCCTCCGACCCTCTCTTGCCTTCACCGTTTCCACGGTGCTTTTTCCCAGACTTTCGTGAGGTTTCATCCTCACGCTTTCGCTTTTCAGCCTCCTTGCTCCTTTGTGCCCTCAGACGGACAGCATCAAGCGTAAGAGACAAGGAGAGGTCAGTAACTGACCTGAAGGTCGTCGGCCTAGAGGCCTTTACACTGGCCTTGATCGCCGGCTCTAAGCCCCCAATGAAACGGGCAATCCTTCTAGGTTCTGGTGTCACAAGATATGGCACCAGGCGTGACATAGTGTTAAAACTTGTCAGATATGCTTGACAATCCAGGTTTGTCATCACTAGTGAGACAAAATCTGCCTCAATCTTCTCAACCTCGTGCTGAGGGCAGTAGTTTTCTTTTATGAGGGTAATAAACTCCCCCCATGACATTTTGTATAAGGCAGACTTACCTGAAGCCTGCACCAGAGCTCTCCACCACGCCAGGGCCTCGCCCTTGAATGACTGGGACACAAACTTAACTACGTCCCTCTCAGCGCACCCGCTGATGTCCACAATCGTGTCCATCTCGTCCAGCCAGGTGATACAATCAACCGCACCTTTCTCCCCTGTAAATTCACGGGGCTTACATGATACAAAGTATTTGTAGGTGCAACCCTTAGCACTTGACGCATCAGTATATTCTCTATCGCGATGAACGCTGTGCTCAGTAGACGAGTGCTTGTCGTCATCTTTCTTGGGTTCAGAGGGTGGTTTGGAGTGTGTCTTTGGTTTAGAGGGTGGTTTTGACACAGTTCTGCCTTGAGACTCAGTATTTTGACGATCAATAGCTGCCTGGACAGCATTGTCAATCAGAGCCTTCAGTTGTGCGCCTGTCAAATGCACTGACGCATTGTCATAGTCATCTTCGTTTGTGTGGCTGTTCTCTCCATTGGGATCCGCCATTGTAACTTGAATCTGTTACAGAAGATAACAAAATTTTAATTTAGGAGATTATTATATGATTGTCTTTTATGACAATTTGTCAACCATGGTACAGAGACCATATTTGGTTAACTTTTTATTTCATTAAATATTAGGATTTGAATATATCCTATTTTAACTATATAAATAGTATTGGCGGCATAAAGCCTAATCATGATGATGTTTTATAATGTTAGCCGAGATTTCAGAGAATCAAAGGCATAGAGAGTTGAACCGTAGTTCTTTTATCTCTATCTGACAGGGAGTCATAGACCACCACTGTCTTTTGTCTTTATAAGACAATTATTATGGCCCATAGGCACTACACCTCTAATGGATATTTTATTAATATTGGCCCGTAGGCACTGCATCACTAAGGGATGTCTTTATAATACTGGCCCGTAGGCATTGCATCACTAATGGATGTCTTTATAATACTGGCCCGTAGGCATTGCATCACTAATGGATGTCTTTATAATATTGGCCCGTAGGCACTACATCACTAATGGATGTTTTAATAATATTGGCCCGTAGGCACTGCATCACTAATGGATGTCTTTATAATACTGTCCCGTAGGCACTGCATCACTAATGGATGTCTTTATAATACTGGCCCGTAGGCACTGCATCACTAATGGATGTCTTTATAATACTGGCCCGTAGGCACTGCATCGCTAACGGATGTTTTAATAGTATTGATCACCTTTATTGGTGATTTAACCCACGATTTATAATCATTTAGTGGGGTTTGAAATCTTTAAAGGATTGTTGTATAAGAATGACGTGCGTGATTATAACGAATCACATCTGCCATGAATGTTAACATGCGTACAGAGGTTAACAGGGAATCGGAATCTTTTCAGTTAGGTCGTACCATCTTGACTAGATCTTAAAAGACCCCAAGCTAGGTTTCACCTTTTAAGATTCTTTATTTAGGCAGATCAATATAAAAGGAATGGTTTTGATTTATTTTTATATATATTAAAACAAAACTCATAACATACATTCCAAAATCTCAAATACAATTACATATTGCCCTAAACGGGTCTTTCAAATAGTACATACCTCCATAGAGGTTTAGAGATAAGTGACAAGTCCACGCAGGGACTAATACAAGGTGGGTGTCCATGCAAGGACTAAAGATAAGTCCACGTAGGGACTGAAATACGATAAGTTGTCCACACAGGGACTTATTTTAAAGTAGAAATTACAGTAGTACAGCTATTAAGGGCTAATGGTCACGTTTCTTCTTTTTGCCCTTTAGTAGGTTCGCCAAGCCTTTGAGAAATCCTCGGTGGCTTTTCTTTTCTTCCTCGAACTCTCTCTCCACACGATCTAGTCGATGGAGTATTTCTTCCTGTTCAGGAGGAGAGAAACGTGGTTGTTGCGCTTGATGCGGAACTGGAGGTCTGGGAGGTATCGGATACCCATGAGCTGAGTAATCCGGTGGTCCCATGTTTCCATGTGCTCCGTCAGGGTAGCGCGCATTATATCTTGCCGACACCACATATGGGTCGCGCTCATAGCCGTAGTTGTATTGTGCTTGTGACGGTTCGAACGGGTTATAAGCCGTCGGACCTGTATAAGCAGGTATGGGTTGGTCATACCCAAATGGTGGCGAATTTCGTGCAGCTGGTGCGGAGTTCGCCTCCTGTATAGGACTTGAAGGTCCTTCTTCTTGTAGCGGCGGATAGTGGCTACTACTAGAATGTCGAGGAGTGCTGAAGTGGATACCTCCTCCTCCTCGTGTAGACATACGAGCATTTGTCCTCCTATGCCTCGGCGGATCAGGTATTACTGGTTGTGCCGGTGGCGGAGGTGGTGGCGTAACTGCCTCAAAGCGTGAATCCTCAGAGGGATCCTGTGGATGTCTCGGTTGTTGAGATGTCTGTTGAGGTGGTGTGTAGTACCACTCATGTCGGTCAAACATCGCTTGGAAACTGTCAGGTCCTTGATAGGGCGTTCCATGGAAGGATGACCCATCAGAAACTTCTATCGGATGCGTGGGCGTACCACGAGCTAGTTCAGTTGGATCCTCATCTTCCTCCATGGGATCTTCAGAAAAGTGGTCTTGTGGACCAAGCGGAACAAATCCTGAAGGTTCCTGTATGTAGTCAGCCGGATTAAACTGACCTATGTAGTATGGAGTAGGGTCGTCGTAATTTCGGTGCGATACCGAACGTTGTAGAGGTATGAAGGAAGGTTGTGGGTTATTGGGATCATTTTCTGAATCTGGCCCAAAGGAGTGCCGGTAGGATGTCGTCGAGCTGTGCGAAGTGGAATGTCTCGCTGGTTCGTAAAGATCTCTTCGTCGTTGTGGCTCTTCGCTTCGTGTCATCGAAGGATGTCTTGTACCAGATGGTCCAGCTTCTTTATCGTGATGTGTCACGATTTCTCCTCGGCCTCTTCTTCCCCTTCCTCTTCCTCGGAATATAACGGGTGGCATTTTCCTGCTCCAAAACTTATTAAAAATCAAATCGAAAATAAAGACAAAAAGGAGTATTAATCCGAATTTGTCCTAAGTTATTGTCTAGACTCAAGTATGTGCAATTGTGTCATTGAGATTAAACACAATAGGATAGTGTTTAATTCACTCAATGTTGGCTCTGATACCAACCTGTCACACCCCGATTTCCACGTGTCTCACCGGTGGGCCCGGTGGGGATTACCGTGACGATGTTGGCAACAAAATAGTCAAACCACACAATTATATAATGCACAGCGGAAGCATAAGATAAATATATAAATTTCAACCTCTGATCATAATATCAATGTATTACAGAAGTTGAATATCCACAGTGGATCGTAATTAAAGATAAAGTATTGTTCCATCAGATACTGCAATCAAGCTTGCGAGACTTATCCCGACGCTAGGGAGCTAATACCAGCCAATTTACGTTTAGGTACCTGCACTTAATCTTTTTGGGGAAAATACGTCAGTTTACACTGGTAAATACATTCAACTGACACATTTGAAAATGTTTATTAAAAATTGATTTGAATGCACAAGGCACAAACTCTTTTATAACTTGGGAAAATTCATAATGATCTTGTGAACGTTTTACATGTTCTTTTATGCGTTCAGTAGCCCGGGTCGTGCCGGGTTAAAGATTTATAGACACACCACGTTTGCGTAAAACCGTAGTCTAAAAACCAACGGCTACGTCTTTTAAATTTTAATGTCGACACTTTATACCGGGTGTACGCCTACACCGGGATGTCGATGGTCGTGGCCATTTCGTAAAATGATGCCGAGGATATCCGGGACAACGGTCATTAAACCCCCCAAAGGCTTATAAGCAACAAAACTGTTTAAATGAGCCGATCATATTTAATCAATTAACCACCTAAGCGATGGAATTATATAATGCTCAATCAAGCGGTATTAATATACCGTAACCCAAGCCCATATAGGGGAAATAAGTTAAAGTATTTACCTTTGCAAGTATAAATCCTTAATTTAGATCAAGTCACCGATAGCTTTTACTGGGGCTCCTAATCTGGAACGAAGGTTTTAATTAACCTCTTAGAATCCTAACGGTCCTTGTATTAGCCGTAGCTTAAACCGGTCGATTCCGATATATAGATATGGTTAATTCGCACGAAAAGGCGAAAACCGAGAATGGAGTATGATTTGGACCCAACAAGTTCAGTGACTTGTTTTATATGGGTTTATAGTTCATACTCTGGATTTTGGGGTTCAAATAATATAATTTGACCCATATCGGCTATTTCACGAAAACTAGTTCCATGGGTCGTACCGTGTGCGCAAATAGGCGAAACGGTTAACCATAAGTGTCCTACGCTTATTTCCTAAGTCAATATGCCTTAAAAGTATTTTGGTATCAGTAGGATACCTTCCGTAATGCCCGTAACGAGTTTAAGTTAATATTATGCCCCGTAGGGGCTTTTCGGTCATTTTAAAGACTTTAAAAGGGCTTTTCGAGTTCTACAGGAAATCTGAGTTTCCCGAACAGCTCATAAAGCTTAAAATACTTTATTTATTATTTAAAACCAGTAGCAACTGGAATCGGGTCAAAAGACCTTGTAGAACTCCCGTTTTGGCCAAAAAGGGCATATTTGGTATTTACCGAACCGTAGCCATAACCGCAGGTTATGAGCAAGGTAAAAATTATTAAAAATCTTTAAAATTCCCAAAATATTATTTTACCACAGTGGGTAAAAGTTTTGGTGACGAAAACTTGGGTTAGATGGGCGTTATGCTAATTGCGCCGTTAATTACAAAACTTTCTTAAAAGTGCGCCTTTTAGCATAACTCTCATTCTAGGCCTCGGATTGACGTGAAACTTTAAGGACATGCTTATAATTTAACAAGCAAGGTTTTGGTCCGTTCACGTGTCCGAAATACTCGTTTTAATTTTAAAAGGCCGTTACGGTCAACTTTTAGGCGAATGACGGAAATACGTAAAAGACTCGGATAACTCATAAACCGACCACAGAGGCGTATACCAACATGTGACCTGGTCCTAAGAGAGTCCTAAGGTATATTTATACCTCACTAAAACGGGTCAGAACTGAAGTCAAAGCAAAAGTCAAACTTATGCGACTTTCGGCTCCGAACCGGTTCAATATAGTAAATGATCGATTCAAACGAGCGCAAACAGGTTTATATACTTATTATCATGTTTTATGATTGTCAAAACAGGTTCCATAACATATACATTACAGATTATGCATAAATCGCTAAAATAGCTTTCTGTTGACTTTTTAACCGCACGTTTGACTCGACATTTGACATAGTTAGAGTGGTGATCAGGGGGAACCATTTTAGAGGTTTATTACCCACGTAAATACCAACTCATAACCACTTTTGATTCGTCATAAGACTGAACCATTACTGATTTATTGTAAAGTCAAACCGTAGTTACGACGGTTTGGTTTTTAGCTAAATACTAAGCAAATGTGGAACCACAAAGGTTGAATTACTTACAGAAGCTTAAGAGAAGACTTAAGAACACAGGGGAATGCTTTAGAGCTCTTGGAATGATCAGATGAGTGAGTTTTGAATGTGATGAATGTTGTGAGCACAATGGTGCTATTTATAGCCAAGAACAAGGCCTAAAATCATTACACAACATGCTACTACTGATCATGATGATGGGTAGGTGTCCCCTGAGTGATATGGGTCAATTGTAGGGTGCCCATGCCTCATTGATTGAGGTTTGATCGTTCAAATGGTCCAAAGGCCAAGTAGTTACAACAATTCTGCATCTGGGCGTCTAATGCGGCCCGCATGGAGGTTCCATGCGTTTACAATGCGGGCCGCCTGGGATTAAAAGATCAGACGCGTAATTGAGGAGGCTCGCGGCCCGCCTCAACTTAACCCAACATGCAATGCGGGCCTCGTGGGGTTAAGATTTCAGAAATTTTAAATCTTTTGTCATGATTACAGAATCCAGGTAATTAATAACGAAATATTTCGTAATGATTTACCTGACCTTTCGGGTTTGAAGGGGTAACTTTGCGGTTTGGCCCTCGGTTATTTACCGATAGGGGCCTCGTGTTATTTACCCGCGTTATAAAGTCCCTTGTTAGTTTATTTATTTATTTGGAAAGCCTTAACTTTCACTGTTGACGCTTTTAACCCTTCTCATACGAATTTGAGTATAACTCTTTCGTTTTAAGACGGAACTTCGCGGAATTTATACAGTATATTCTAGTGAGCGTATAATACTGTTACGAAGTCTTGGGAACGTTAAAGGGTCACTCAGAGGTATTATTAAACATGTTGACACGGTTAACCCCTGTAGTTCGTAATCTCTCACTTTCTTCCGCGTTTCGCTTCCGTACAATTTATGATTTATTCGTTTGAAGGTACAAGCATTTATTTAGGGTTATTATACAGTATATTTACCCTTGTTGACATTTATAACCCTCGAATTTATATACTTTCAAGGTTTGTCAAAATTAGTCCTTTATTTATTATAGATGCCACGTGTAATCAAATGACACGTGTTAACACATCATTGGACACAAAAATTCGAGGTGTTACAGCTGCTGGGGCTCTTGCTTAACCACCCTGTTCGGGCTCCTGTTTGCAAAGTGGTTAGGATCACCACATGCAAAGCAGACTCGAGCATTGACTGCAGGTGCTTGAGCTGCTTGTTGGCCTTGAGGGGCGGGGAGTAGGGCTTGGTTGACGGTAGCTTGAACTAGGCTTGGCGGGGACCATAGCGGTAGTTCGCAGTGAAATGACCGTAAAGGTTGCAGTGAGCGCAAAAACGACAGGCTAGACCCACTGGATGATGATATGAACATGTCGGGCAGAGTGGGTGAGGACCTGTGTACGCACGCTTTGCTGGCGGTGCATTGATCACTGGAGCTGAGCGGTGGTGCTGTTGCTGTTGAGCTGGTACAGCTTGTAGAGGAGTGGCAGTTGTCGCGGCAGCACAGCTCTTGTTGCTAGAGCTGTTGTTGTTGTGCTTCTTCTTCCTTCTTGAAGACTTGGAGGATTGAGAAGATGAGTCGGTGGGTGCTGCGGTGGCTTGGTGTAGAGACTTGGTTTGCTTATCCCAAAAACCAGACTTTACTCACTTGTCATTGATCTCAGCGGCGAGTAGGTAGGTCTCTTCAATCGTTGCTGGTTTGGAGGCGTCAACAAAATCGGCTACACAGTCTGGCAGAGCTCGAATGTACTTCTTGATGGTCATATCTGGGGCCTTGACCTGATCGGGACATATGATGCTAAGCTGCTTGAAGCGAGCTGTGAGAGCAGCGTTGTCTCCATCCTTCTGCTTGATGGTCCAAAACTCGTCCTCCAGCTTTTGGCGTTCATGAGGAGGGCAGAATTCGTCGATCATAATTGCCTTCAACTCCTCCCATGTTAGCTCGTAAGCTGCATCATTTCCGCGCTTGTTTCGTTCGGCTGTCCACCAGTCTAGAGCACGGGACTGGAAGACGCCTGTAGCATTGAGAGTGCGGAGATTAGCAGGACAGCCGCTTTGGCACAGAGTGACTTCGACCGAGTCGAACCAGTGAAACATGGCGATAGGGCCATCCTCACCAGTGAACTCTTTGGGTCCGCATGCTTTGAACTGCTTGAAGCTGAAAGCAGCTTTGCTTGAATCCTTAGGGATGTCAGCTCGGGATTCCTCAGACGATTTGCTGACATTTTCATACACCTCACTCACGGCATTCGCTACTTGTTTGGAGATGATAGCAGCAAAACGCTTATCTCTCTTCTCTTGACGAGTCAGATGGTGTCCAGATCCAGACGACGACATGGTCTGCAACAGACATCGTCACAGGACTCAACACAACGAAATCGAATCCTACCTCACACGTCTAGTCTACTAAAGCTTAGGAACACGTCGGTACACATATCACATAGACACATAGGCACATATCCACAGATACACGTAACACAGAAGCACAGAAGTAATCAGGGCATAGAAACACATAAACACAGAAGCACATAAAGCACATAGGCATTCAATCACAGATGCAGTCAGAATACAGAAACCTATCATTCAAGGCTCGCGTGTCGTTCGTATATAGCATGTCGAGTAGTATCATATAAACGTATAGCATGTTAAGTGTAGTATAGCATATTCGGATATCGTAGCATAGTATTGTCTAGAATTTCAGCAACTTGTTAGCGTTTTGAGATAGGATAGTAATGCGAGTCGTGTGTGTCGATCGAAATGACAGCAAAATCGAATATTACGTAAACAGATAAAGCACACAGAAACACATAAAATCAACGAGTCATCAAAGTACGCGGCTGCGGTTCTCAGAATGGAAGCACATAAAATCGAGAGGTAGATTGTCTGCGGCTACTAGACATCGACTACCCAAAGCAATCCGACTATTCACAGTGGACTTATCGTCACTTTCGACTTTAAGGGTCGTGTTTCTGCCTCGATTCTTGGGCTTTCGACGCGCATCCTCTAGGTCATACTTGTGAGTTCAGGTCATTGGAGTCCGTCGAAGCTTTGGTGAGAGGAAACATGTCCGGAATAAATTGCCAAGGTTAGGGTTTCACCCTTGGCTTAGCAATTTCTTCCCTGTTTTTAGAAAATCTAAGGAGATTTTCATCAAATGGGGATTTCACTCCTGATTTGGTAAAATTCTCCTCGTATGTGTTGAAAATATCAGGATAAGCATGAGTAAATGGATAAAATCATCACTAGTAAGACAATTTAGTCGAGAGTTTGCGGTTTTCACACCTATTCCTGACCAAATTGCTTAACTTTTATTGAAAAATTCTAGTGCAGTGATAGTGGAGAATTGCAGAATAAAGCACGTAAACTTGGTCTGATGGTTCCTAACTATAGTCTAGGTCTCTACGACAGCGACCCGGACTAGGTCGTCTCTTACCTAATTCCCTATAGTTATGGCTCTGATACCAATCTGTCACACCCCAACCGATGGTGGAATCATCGGGGCATGGCACTGAGCGAAACAGATTGTCCAGAAGTTTCCACAACAACTATCAATACACATTCAGTTTAAAAATGATACGTCCCATACCGTATCCCAAATAAATAACAAGTCATTACAGATAACATCCAAACAATTAAATCCTGTTCCGACAACTCAGATTCAAATTAAACATAAATATTGTTCAAATGCCCCTAAAGACCCAGACTGACAAGATCTACAGACAACTATGCACTAGCAGCTTGTTCTTGACAGAAACTATTTGTTGGGGGCCTCTAGAGACTTATTCTAGCTTCACTTCCCTTGCAAGCAAATATTTTATACACCTGTCACATACGTTAAAATAAAGCAAATATTATGGATTGAAGGGAGCGCTGAGAGTAGGGTTAGCCTGAATTGTACGATAACATAACGATGAGTAACGCGGAAATGCAAACAAGTGCAAATGGATCGAATAGCCTGGTCGATCGAACACCAGGTTCGATCGAACTGGCTGTTCGATCGGCTTGAAAGTCCGTTTGAACAGTCCTGCTCGATTAGCCGGTAGGCTCGATCGGCTGGTCCAATCGAGTGGATTGTTCTTCCTCTGATGTGTTTGTGTATGATGGTTTGAACTTTTGAAGTTTTCGTTGTAGTATTTGAGAACACTGAAGTGTTCTTACCATTCAGGTCGATCGATCGAACGGTCTGTTCGATCGGCCGGCTTAATCGATCGGTTAGGAACTTCAGAAGTGGTTCTCAGCAGAATGTCACTCGATCGAACAGTCTGTTCGATCGGCTGGCATTCCATACTACAAACGAGTTGCAAAATCGATTAAGTGTTGAAGCATAGTATCTCATGATCCGAAGAGTAATGTTTACCAATCGAGTAGCGTATTCGATCGAACATCACTTCGTCAATAGCATACTTCATGAAATTAGAAAAGTGTGGAACCATGTGCTAGCCGATCGGCTGGCCCGGCCGATCGGCTGGTATGTTCGATCGGCTAGGCTGTTCGTTCGAACAGCCTAGCCGTTCGGCCAGCAGTTCTGACATGGTCGGCCTTTCGTCTAACACTTGGCTGTTTGATTATTTGTCATGATTTTAAGGTATTTCGACAGTGAGTTAAACCCTAGAACGTGGGTTCTTACTTGTTGCACCGGTTCGGACAGGAATCACCCTAGTCCGGCCGGTGAACTGTTCGGAACGGTAGTTTGATGTTTAACCCGAAATCGGTGAACCTCGTAGATAGAATCCGAATCTTGAACCTCTTGACTGTTAGAACGATTGGTTAGTTGGTTCAAGCTCCGTTTCTATCGGGTTTAAGGTTTTAAGTGTAAAAGGGTTGAAAGAAAGTTGGAAATCCTTCCATGAAATGTTAAGATTCTTGCAAATCCTAGTTGTTTATGTGCAAATCGGTCAGATCTAAGCTATTCACTGTTGAATGAGGCCAAAGTATGATGTTCTTCAAGAACACCATGATGACATCACCCAAGAACACTTAGATCTTGATGATTTCACAGTTAGAAATCAAGTTTTGAAAGATAGAAAGGTGTAGAATCGTGTAATGATAAAAAACGTACAAGAATTAGAGTGAAAATTTACCGGAGTTGAGAGAAATCTGAGAAAAGGTGAAGAATAAGGCTAGTTCAGTCAGAGCTTTCCAAAAGTAGAAAGAGTGACAATGATAGGGCTATTTATAGGCTCCAAAAGAGGAAAGTGGTAGCTGATCGGCCAGGATCTCCGATCGGCTGGGCTGCTCGATTGAACAGCATGTTCGATCGGCTAGCCTGTTCGATCGGTGATTCCTGTTCGATCAGGAACACCTTCTTGAGTGTTTCGCGACGATTTTTGATATTTTGATTTTGATGGACGATGATACGAATACGATAGAGTTCCTAGTCAAATTACTTTCAGTCCCAACTACTATATCTAACATACAATCATCTTTAAGTCACGTTTCGATGTCGGTTTCGATTGAGTTTGATTGCTTTTCGAGCTTCGATTCGAGTTTCGATTGATTCGATTGATTATCAAAACATAAAGTAAACATGCACAAGTAACACTTAAGGCACACACACACATATAATCAATACCAAAATTCGCATAGTTCGAGATTCGAGTTCGATGATTGATTTGATTGACTTGATTATCAATCTATTAACTTTATCGCATTGTTACTTCCTACTATTCACAGTCGTAAATCGGTCGTATTGATTAAACATTCGATCATTTTATTTAGACAACACTTACTCCACATAATACAAATAAAACACAAAATCGACTATTTACAGTCAAGATGTCAAAGTTGACTTGGACTTTGACTTTGACTTTGACATTCGAAAACACGGGGTGTTACATTAGTAGGTTTTGTTATCTTATAAAAATAAAATTAGTTTCTTAAAAACTTTATTTTTAAAGAACTTGGAGTTTTACAACTTCTAGTCAAGATTTTTAAAAATACTTCTTTGTTAAATCCTCTTGTTACACAAGTGTTTACATACTCGTTTATCTACCAAAAATGCTTCTAGTTCATAAAACATCCGGGTTTTAACAAGACTTGCATCTTTCACTTGGCTCTTCCAAAAAACCACTTGTAGATCTTTAGATCTACATGTTTAGAGTCTTATTTCACAAGAAAATTTTTATTTACTTAAGCTCATGTTTCATGGATGGAAGGTTTCATCATCTTTCATAACTTTAACATTTATAACCTACTAGTTCATGTTCTTGAACATGATCTAGTAAGTATAGATGACGATCCATCCAACTTTTAATAACAAACAACATCAAGTAATCACAACTATACAAGATTCACAAGATTTACACACATATCTTTCCTTTATCCACCTTATTCATCTTATGTTCAAGACTTTAAGTTATGTTCTTTAGTGTTCTTAATTTTTAACCATTAAATCACCTATTCACCACCATAAACAAGATCAAGATGATGATTAGAAACACTTACTACTAGCTCAAGGCTAGGGAAGAAACAAGGTGTAAATGTGGTGGATAAAAGAAATCTAGAGTGGTTCTTGCACTTTCGAGAGCACCGGGCTTGTTTGTATGACTCCTTGCTTTTATGGATGTATGTAAAATGGTTGAACCAAAGCTTCATGATGGGTGTGTAGTGGTTATGGTGTTCGGCCGAAGACAAGCAAGAAGGAAGAGAGGAGAGTGAGTTTGCTAAGTGTGTTGGTAAATGAAGTTCTTAATCCCATGAGTTTACTTATAATCCAACTCCACTATTAACCATCATACCATGTGTCATCTAGATATCAAACAAGAGTGATTTAAATAATAAAAGAATTGGCAAGGGTGGGTCACCCTTATGACCGTCGAGATTGGGGGGGGGGGTAAGGGTTGGTTTTCAAATGGATAGTTACTAATTAGTTAGATCTCAAGTGATAAGTAAGTGTATTAGTGTGTGTGTGTGTGTGTGTGTGTGTGTAATAATATAAAGGGTGTTAGGGTGTTCGGGGACCCTAACTAGCTCAGAAAAGTAAAAACAATGTCTTTGGCAATATTTTTATGTTCCGGGTAAAGTCCGGTTGTTCGGTTGATCCGTTAAAGTGTTAAGTGAAGCTTTAAAGTGTCATTTATATTATTTTTAGTGACACAATAAATTACCAACACTTTGGAAAGTGTCTAGAATTATTTTACCAAGTTTTTGCACTCTACTAGTATGTTAAATGCTGAATTTTAGTATAAAGTGCAAAATTTTGTAATTAAAGTGTGTTTTAGGCACTTCCGGTCACTATAACTATCACCTAGTGACGCAGTTTTATAATCCTCACCTCCCTACACTCCCTACTAGTGTAGTAATCTATTCCCGGCTCATACTAGCCTCAGAGACAATGTCTGTCTAGTGCTGGCAATGTCAACATGTTTACTGGGTTATCCGCTCACTGTGCTAACTGTGCTTTGTGCATCAAGTTTGTCACTAATGTTTTGTGTGTAATAAATGGAGTGACAGTGATAAAGTATGATGCATGAATATGTATGTATCAGAAAACAGAAAGTAGTTTATTCGTAACTGAAATCAAGCACAGTAATTAAGCATTAATTAATATTAATTAATTTGTACGGATACCTGGATTTGTGAGGGTTGTCACATTCTCCCCCCGTTAAGAAAATTTCGTCCCGAAATTTTAAGTTCTGCTTCTCGTTGCACGGGTCTTAGGAAATAAATGGGGGTACTTTTCTTTCATTTGATCCTCACGTTCCCAGGTGTATTCTTGACCATGTCTTGCATTCCAACGAACTTTGACAAGCTTGACACTACTCCTTCATGTTTTGTTTATCTTCCAATCTGTAACCTCAACTGGTTCTTCGACAAAATGGAGTGTGTCGCAATATGAATCTCGTCTGCGGGAATGACAACATTTTCTTGCGTTGGACTCTTCTTCAAGTTTGATACATGGAATGTATCGTGAACACCATTCAGTTCGGCAAGTAAGTCCAACTTGTATGCTACTAAACCGTTCCTCTTCAGAATCTTGAATGGGCCAATATAGCGCGGATTCAACTTTCCAAGCTTTCCGAAGCGTGCCACACCCTTCCAGGGTGATACCTTCAACAATACCGTGTCTCCTACCTCAAACTCCAGAGGTTTCCTTCTTCTATCTGCATAACACTTTTGACGATCGCGAGCCGCCTTGATGCGCTCTCGGATCTGTGCAATCTTGTCTGTGGTTTCCTGGACCACTTCTGGACCAACTAGCTGTCTATCACCAGCATCAGACCAACATATTTCTTGAATACTTGCGTGATAACTGTTGTTGTATGAAAATTCAACCAATGGCAGGTGAGTATCCCAACTTCCACCTAAATCCATAACGCAAGCTCGCAGCATATCTTCTAATGTCTGAATCGTCAGTTCGCTCTGTCCATCGGTTTGTGGGTGAAAAGCTGTACTCAGGTTCAACTGAGATCCGAATGCTTCCGGGAAGGACTGCCAAATCCTTGACACAAACCTTCCGTCTCTATCAGAGATGATCGAGAGAGGCACTCCATGACGTGCAACGATCTCTCTCATATATATCTCAGCCAACTTGCTCGTGTTATCTTTCTCTCTGATGGGTAAGAAGTGTGCAGACTTCGTTAACCGGTCCACTATTACCCAAATAGTGTCATGACCTTTTGGCGTTCTTGGTAACTTTGTTATGAAATCCATTGAAATCTGTTCCCATTTCCATTTGGGAATCTCAGGTTGCTGCAGAAGTCCTGAAGGCTTCTGGTATTCCGCTTTTACCTTGGCGCACGTTAAACACTTGCTAACATAAACTGCTACATCGCCTTTCATCCTAGGCCACCAATAATAATCCTTGAGATCTTGGTACATCTTATCCGCTCCGGGATGGATAAAGTACCGTGACCTGTGAGCTTCATCAAAAATAACTTTTCTCAAACCACCAAACAGAGGAACCCAAATTCGTCTCATGAAACATAATGTTCCTTCCTCATTTGGTACCAACTGTTTCTCTATTCCACGGAGATATTCCTCTTCAATGTTTCTTTCTTTAAGAGCTTCTTTCTACGCGGCACGAATGCGCAGGGAAAGATCTGTCTGGATAATCATCTCTAAAGCCCTAACCCTTATGGGCTTGATCCTTTCTTTTCGACTTAGGGCATCGGCGACCACGTTCGCCTTCCCTGGATGATTCTTGATCTCGCAGTCGTAGTCGTTCAATAATTCGACCCAGCATCTTTGTCTCATGTTCAGCTCCTTCGGGTCGAATATGTGTTGCAGACTCTTATGATCCGTGAAGATTGTACACTTTGTACCATATAAATATTGTCTCCAAATTTTCAACGCGAATACCACTGCGCCTAGCTCCAAGTCATGCGTGGTATAATTCTTTTCATGAACCTTCAACTGGCGTGACGCGTAAGCTATGACTTTCTGTCGCTGCATTAACACGCAACCCAAACGTTGACGCGAGGCGGCACAATATACCACGAAATCATCAGTTCTTGGTAGCGATAAGATCGGCGCATCGCAAAGCTTGTCTTTCAATAACTGGAATGCTTCTTACTGTTTGATTCCCCAATCGAACTTCTTATCCTTCTGTGTGAGGAAGGTCAAGGGTTGAGCGATTTTTGATAAATCCTCAATAAACCATCGATAGTAACCAGCTATACCTAAGAATTGTCGAATCTCGGTTGGTGTCTTTGGAGTCTCCCAATTCTTTATCGCTTCGATCTTGGTGGGATCCACATGGATTCCATCTCCATTAACCACATGTCCAAGAAATTGGACTTCGCGTAACCAAAATTCGCACTTCGAGAATTTAGCATACAGCTTTTCCTTTTTCCGTAGCTCCAAGATTGCTCTTAAATGTTGTTCGTGCTCATCCTTCGTCTTCGAGTAGATCAAAATAACGTCGATGAACACAATCACGAACTTGTTGAGGTACGGCTTACAAACTCTATTCATCAAATCCATAAAAACAGCTGGCGCGTTTGTCAACCCAAACGGCATAACCAAGAACTCGTAATGTCCATATCGGGTCCAAACGGTTTTGGGAATACTTTCCTCTTGTATTCTCACCTGATGATAGCCTGATCGTAAATCGATCTTCGAGTAGTAGCTTGAACCTTGCAGCTGATCGAATAGGTCATCAATCCTTGGCAGAGGATACCTATTCTTGATCGTTAACTTGTTCAACTCCCGGTAGTCGATGCACATACGAAAACTACCGTCTTTTTTCTTAACAAACAGAACCAAAGCTCCCCAAGGCGAGAAGCTTGGTCGGATGAATCCCTTGTCCAACAACTCTTGAAGTTGTGTCGACAATTTCTGCATCTCTGAAGGTGCAAGTCGATAAGGTGCCTTAGCCACAGGCGCGGCGCCTGGAACTAACTAAATATGGAACTCCACTTGCCTTTAGGGTGGCAATCCTGGCAAGTCCTCTGGAAAGACCTCAGGATATTCCTTTACGACAGGGATGTCTTCGATCTTCGGATCGACAGCCTCTTTATCCACGATGTGTGCCAAGAAGGCAACACATCCCTTCTGTAAACACTTTCTAGCTTTTAGATAGCTAATGATTCTCAGAGGCGTATCGTGCTTCTCTCCGTGAACCACGATCGTCTCTCCATCTTCTGTTGGGATGCAAATGATCTTTTCGTGACAAATAATCTCAGCCTTGTTGCTCGACAACCAATCCATCCCTACCACCACGTAGAAGCTTCCCAACTTGACTGGTAGTAGCTCCAAAGCGAACTCGCGCTCTCCCAGCTCGATTACACAACCTCTGACAACTTCATTCGCTTCAACTAGCTTTCCATTAGCCAGTTCAATTGAGTATGGAACATCTAATTTACTAGCAGCTAACCCCAGCATACTCTTAAATTCTAACGACACAAAGCTATAGTCGGTACCAGTATCAAACAAACGGATGCAAAGCGTTGGTTTATAGGGAACGTACCAGTGACAACGTTCGGATCCTGACGCGCTTCCCTCGCTCCAATGTTAAAGACTCTTCCCCGTGCTTGGTTAAATTTTGGGCATTCCCTCTTAAAGTGCCCAATATCTCCACAATTAAAGCATCCTGGCCCTTGGCCATTTCCCTTCCCAGCTTGAGTGTTGTTTTGGTTGCGATTTCCATTCCCAGCTTGGTTCGCAACGTTCCCACGGTTTCCATTTCCGCCATTATTCCCTTGCGGACGATTTCCATTACCACCACGGTTGTTGTTCCTATTACCAAAACCTCCTTGGCCACCCCGGCCAGCACTAACCCAACAAGTATCCTTCAAGTGGCCAATTTTCCCACAAGCTTCACATGTTTTTGGTCCACGCCGGCCAGAATGATGGCGCTGGCAGGTGTTACACTTGGGCAGTGTGCCCATATAACCCTTTCCTTTGTTCTCAACACCGGTTGAAACTCTAGCCGGTGTGCTTGACTCGCCCTTCTTGCTTACATGGCTGGTTCCTTGCTTGAAATTGGAAAAATTTCGCTTGTTTTCACCCGACAACTCAGCATGTGTTTCTTTCTTCTTTGGTTCGAAATTTGGAAACTTGTTCAACCGAATGGCCTCCTCAGTAAGTGCCACACTAAGATCGATAGCTTCTGTGATGGTTACGGGCTTGGAAGTAGTAACCATACTCATGATCTGAGGTGCCAATCCCCAGATAAAGCGCTCGATACGCTTGAACTCCGGTGTAACCATGTATGGCACTACGTGGGACAAATCGTGGAATCTCTGAACATACTCCGCGATCTTGGGACCTTCCATTTTCAAGTGCCAGAATTCAGTTTCCAGCTTCTGAATTTCAGCACGCGAGCAGTACCTCCTTCTCATGAGCTCCTTCAGCTCATTCCATGACATCGCATAAGCAGCAGCTTCACCAAGAGTTTGCACTTGCAAGTTCCACCAAGATAGGGCTCCATCCAGAAATAGCCCTGAGATGTAGGTCACTTGTTGCTCGGGAGCACACTTGCTCATTCTAAGAACAGACTCAATCTTCTCTGCCCATCTGACAAACACAACAGCACCTCCTGTGCCGTCGAAATTCACGGGCTTGCAATCGAGAAATTGCTTTTAAGTGCACCCTGCACATACGTTAGAATATACAAATGGTATTAGCGGACGTGCTATAAATATCCAAATGTATCGTAGTATGTCTCAGACGACTTAACATTACCATGGGGTGGATTGTTATTGCCGTTGTTGTTCGAATTGCTCCCGCTGGTTCCTCCTTGTGAGGCTGCATACTGCGCTATGGCGGCAGCAATGATTCCTTGGAGTTCTGCCTCGTTAGTGGGCATGCGCGGATCATGCCTTGGTGGCATCTTCTAAAAGATGTTTCACGTTGGTCAGGTCATAATAAGTAAATACATCATACGTATACCATTTATCAAACATATAACATCTCATGTTACATATAAACCAAGCACATATGTCATAAAATTGAAAACAATAAATTCAACATCACATATAATGAGAATACTGCGATTGCACAATCATAAATCAAGACCACAATGTAATGTTTACAAGTTTTGAAACTGTATCATACATCAAAAGTGACTAAGGGCCACATCGCCCTAGTCCAAACTATCTAGTCAGTGACAACAACAGCCAAAATACAAAACATCAAAAGTCATAACATCCAAAATGCGGTCTCCAAAAAGCTGTATAGTCTGCACAATCGCGGTCGTCTCACCAAAAATCTACCTACGTCGAATCAAAATGCCTATGCTGATGGCGGAGGAGGAGGAGGAAAATGAGATTAACACAGGCGACGCATATGTAACCAATCCTGCTCTAGAGCACGACAGACGCGCAACAAGTAAGCTATCTGCTGCTCGGAAGTCATCAAGCGGACGTCTGAGTCGGGTGAAAGTGGACGCAGAGGGTGTGATGCTGCAGGTGGGGTCTGACAATGGAACGGTGGTCGCTGAGCTCTCTCCAACTCCTGTATGCGACGGGTCAGCGCCTCCTGATGTATCATCAAAGAAGTAAGGATGTCCTCCATGGAGTACCCAACATGGTATGGGTGATACGGATCGGACAGTGGCATGATAGGGGGCGTAGTCCATAGGAATGGCTCGCTAGATGGAGTGAAGAATGGTGCAGTAGATGGTGCAATAGTGGGAAATGGTGGTACAAATGGAAAAGGTGATGGTAACGTGGGTGGTACAGAAATAGGCGGCTGGCTAGATGACCCCTCTCCTGGACGCGGTGGCGGTATGTCCTGAAGAAACGTAATAGGTAGGTCGGTGCGGTGAGCATCCGTGGTGTGTGTGGAAAGCAAGGGAACATCAATGGGAGCTGAGATGGGTGCTGAAATGGGTGCTAAAACCGGGGCTACTGGTGGTGTAACAGGTCGCACAAAAGGTGGGTAATCGTCATCTTCATTAATCCACCCGTTACGGGTGTCGGTGTAACGTGGATCTATATCAAAATGCCTATGCTGATGGCGGAGGAGGAGGAAAATGAGAGTAACACATGCAACGCATATGTAACCAATCCTGCTCTAGAGCGCGACAGACGCGCAACAAGTATGTTATCTGCTGCTCGGAAGTCATCAACCGGACGTCTGAGTCGGGTGAAAGTGGACGCGAAGGGTGTGATACTGCAGGTGGGGTCTGACAATGGCACAGTGGTCGCTGAGCTCTCTCCAACTCTTGTATGCGACGGGTCAGCACCTCCTGCTGTATCATCAAAGAAGTAAGGATGTCCTCCGTGGAGTACCCAACATGGTATGGGTGATACGGATCGGACAGTGGCATGATAGGGGGCGTAGTCCATAGGAATGGCTCGCTAGATGGAGTGAAGAATGGTGCAATAGATGGTGCAACAGTGGGAAACGGTGGTACAAATGGAAAAGGTGATGGTAACGTGGGTGGTACAGAAATAGGCGGCTGCCTAGATGACCCCTCTCCAGGACACGGTGGCGGTATGTCCTGAAGAAACGTAATAGGTAGGTCGGTGCGGTGAGCATCCGTGGTGTGTGTGGAAAGCAAGGGAACATCAATGGGAGCTGAGATGGGTGCTGAAACGGGTGCTAAAACAGGGGCTACTGGTGGTGTAACAGGTCGCACAAAAGGTGGGTAATCGTCATCCTCATCAATCTACCCGTTACGGGTGTCGGCGTAACGTGGATCTATATCAAAATGCCTATGCTGATGGCGGAGGAGGAGGAAAATGAGAGTAACACAGGCAATGCATATGTAACCAATCGTGCTCTAGAGCGCGACAGACGCGCAACAAGTATGCTATCTGCTGCTCGGAAGTCATCAAGCGGACGTCTGTGTCGGGTGAAAGTGGACGCGGAGGGTGAGATGCTGCAGCTGGGGTCTGACAATGGCACGGTGGTCGCTGAGCTCTCTCCAACTCCTGTATGCGACGGGTCAGCGCCTCCTGCTGTATCATCAAAGAAGTAAGGATGTCCTCCATGGAGTACCCAACATGGTATGGGTGATACGGATCGGACAGTGGCATGATAGGGGGCGTAGTCCATAGGAATGGCTCGCTAGATGGAGTGAAGAATGGTGCAGTAGATGGTGCAATAGTGGGAAATGGTGGTACAAATGGAAAAGGTGATGGTAACGTGGGTGGTACAGAAATAGGCGGCTGGCTAGATGACCCCTCTCCTGGACGCGGTGGCGGTATGTCCTGAAGAAACGTAATAGGTAGGTCGGTGCGGTGAGCATCCGTGGTGTGTGTGGAAAGCAAGGGAACATCAATGGGAGCTGAGATGGGTGCTGAAATGGGTGCTAAAACCGGGGCTACTGGTGGTGTAACAGGTCGCACAAAAGGTGGGTAATCGTCATCTTCATTAATCCACCCGTTACGGGTGTCGGTGTAACGTGGATCTATATCAAAATGCCTATGCTGATGGCGGAGGAGGAGGAAAATGAGAGTAACACATGCAACGCATATGTAACCAATCCTGCTCTAGAGCGCGACAGACGCGCAACAAGTATGTTATCTGCTGCTCGGAAGTCATCAACCGGACGTCTGAGTCGGGTGAAAGTGGACGCGAAGGGTGTGATACTGCAGGTGGGGTCTGACAATGGCACAGTGGTCGCTGAGCTCTCTCCAACTCTTGTATGCGACGGGTCAGCACCTCCTGCTGTATCATCAAAGAAGTAAGGATGTCCTCCGTGGAGTACCCAACATGGTATGGGTGATACGGATCGGACAGTGGCATGATAGGGGGCGTAGTCCATAGGAATGGCTCGCTAGATGGAGTGAAGAATGGTGCAATAGATGGTGCAACAGTGGGAAACGGTGGTACAAATGGAAAAGGTGATGGTAACGTGGGTGGTACAGAAATAGGCGGCTGCCTAGATGACCCCTCTCCAGGACACGGTGGCGGTATGTCCTGAAGAAACGTAATAGGTAGGTCGGTGCGGTGAGCATCCGTGGTGTGTGTGGAAAGCAAGGGAACATCAATGGGAGCTGAGATGGGTGCTGAAACGGGTGCTAAAACAGGGGCTACTGGTGGTGTAACAGGTCGCACAAAAGGTGGGTAATCGTCATCCTCATCAATCTACCCGTTACGGGTGTCGGCGTAACGTGGATCTATATCAAAATGCCTATGCTGATGGCGGAGGAGGAGGAAAATGAGAGTAACACAGGCAATGCATATGTAACCAATCGTGCTCTAGAGCGCGACAGACGCGCAACAAGTATGCTATCTGCTGCTCGGAAGTCATCAAGCGGACGTCTGTGTCGGGTGAAAGTGGACGCGGAGGGTGAGATGCTGCAGCTGGGGTCTGACAATGGCACGGTGGTCGCTGAGCTCTCTCCAACTCCTGTATGCGACGGGTCAGCGCCTCCTGCTGTATCATCAAAGAAGTAAGGAAGTCCTCCGTGGAGTACCCAACATGGTATTGGTGATACGGATCGGACAGTGGCATGATAGGGGGCGTAGTCCATAGGAATGCCTCGCTAGATAGAGTGAAGAATGGTGCAGTAGATGGTGCAACAGTGGGAAACGGTGGTACAAATGGAAAAGGTGATGGTAACGTGGGTGGTACAGAAATAGGCGGCTGCCTAGATGACCCCTCTCTAGGACGCGGTGGCGGTATGTCCTGAAGAAACGTAATAGGTAGGTCGGTGCGGTGAGCATCCGTGGTGTGTGTGGAAAGCAAGGGAACATCAATGGGAGCTGAAATGGGTGCTGAAACGGGTGCTAAAATAGGGGCTACTGGTGGTGTAGCAGGTCGCATAAAAGTTGGGTAATCTTCATCGTCATCAATCCACCCGTTACGGGTGTCGGCGTAACGTGGATCTATATAGGTAGCAAAAGGTGCGCGATCGAACAGCACCGGCACGGGATCAGGAAGTGGTGCAACAACAGGATCCTCTATCAAGAGTGGAGCGTCAACATGAGCATTAACAACATGATCATCCACCAACGGTGGAGCAACAACAGGATGATTGTCAACAGGTATATCATCAACAAAAGGGGCAACAGTAGGTGCATCGTCATGAACAGGGTCATGCTCTAATGCAGGGTCAGGAGCAACGACTGGCTCAGGGGCCACAGCAGGCTCTGGATTAACAAACTCAATATCAAAATTGGCTGGATCATCAAACAAAGGATCAATAGGGGCTACAGGATCCTCCAGGGGCTGGTCTAAGTGAATGAACTTGATATCCTGGTCAGGATCAAAACCAGGGGGAAACACAGGATCTAGATCATCATCAACGTCGTGATCAAACTCAAAGTCATGTGTGGGAGCAGGTGCAGCTGATGACGCCATGTCAGGGTCGGCGTCGTGAGTGTGGTGCTGCACTCCCTGAGTGTGCAAAGATGCGGACACCACAGACTCGAAGGAATCTGGGACAGGTGAATCAACAGGAGCCTCCTCTGCAGGAGCATCAGCAATGGGTAAGATGACATCAGAAGCAATAGGGGCCCCGCCCTCATAGTCAGCCTCTGGTGGGTCCTCCTCAAACAGATCGATATCGTCGTCAGAAACAATATCGAGTGGCAAATCCAAAGCTGGGTAAGCAGCAAGAGGTATGGGAGCAGGGATCACCGCGAGTGGTAAATCCCCAACAGGATGTCCATCAGCAGGCTCGGCTACGACATCAGGCATCGCAAAGGGCTGGAAATCGTCCTCATCAGTGCTGGTGGTATCGGAAGTGTAGACCTCTCGCTCCGATGAAACTATGTCATCTGATACTATCGCCATGGGATCAGAAGTGTCTGAAACTCCAGTGTCCTGATGAAGAAGGCATGATGTCTATAACACAAACACACATATGCACAAACAACCAATCATATAATCCAATAAACATGTTAGTCACCAATAAGCAAGGAAGTATTTCTTCCTAGTCTCACTAGACTACCCTCCCAGCCTCTCAGACTGAACCTCCTAGTCTCTCAGACTAACTCCCTGGCCTCTAAGACCAAAACCTCCCCAATCCTTGAGATTGGACCCCCTCAGTCTACATGACTAAACCTCCCAGCCTTTAGGGCTAAACTCCCTCAGTTGCCATGACTGAACCATAAATTGTGAAAAGTGTGCTCATACTTTTTGTTTGTAATAATATTTTGTATCGTGGATCGGGACGTAATGTATGCAATGTAAAAATGTTTTCATGAGAGCCCTAGTGATCATAGTCTAGACTCGAGAAGGAATCCTAGTTCGCTATGATTAAAGCTCTGATACCAAGCTGTCACACCCTGGCTTTGCGGAAGCGTGGGTTTATTTGGTGTGACTTCTTAATACCATAGCTTAATCACAACAAAGCTATATGAAAGTAAAACAATGATGATCATCCATTGATTCAAGTTTTAAAAATCAAATACGACAACATTGTTTTAAAAGTTGACACATGCAACGGAATTACAACACAACATAATAAAAACATTGTTCATACGACACAACCATAAAACATGAAATAAACTCAGTTTAAGACTTGTGACTCATCCAGGAAAAAGTCACAATCCCTAAACATGGATGACATCACTTCTCTACGCAGCTTGATGACATAGCATACCTTGCCAGATCCCTAATTCCCTGAAATACATCTAATTTGAAAAATCAACAAAAAGTTGAGCGACTTCATGTAAAAGTGAGTATGTATAAACCTTTGTAATATGTTTGTATGTATGAAAATCCCTGGTATGTAGCAAATAAGGAAAAAGAGATCACCATTGGGTTGCAAAGCCAATGATATATGTGAAGTGCTGTAGGAAGACTCAAACCTAGCAGATTTTTGCGTCGGGCTCAAAGTCACCCCAAGGTCCGTACAGTGGGCCTTGAGTTAGGCTCGCTACACCCAGATAGATCTACCGCTAATGACCCTCGGTCCTACTATGAGGATTAATGGCCTCTAGTTCCAGCCTACCCACTCACATGATCTAAGGAGTAACCCTCCTTAAGCTAACCATACCATGTATAAAAGTATCCGTAATTACTGTATCATGTATTCCACCCCCGAAGTATAAAAACTGAAAACAGATAAGAGAAAAGGGGGACATGAACTCACAGAAGTGCGTCTCGAAATAGTCAGTCCCAAATCAACCTGCTGCGTGACGACCTACACGTACTAACTTCTATTAGACGGACGGTCGTGCCTTGGCTTAAGGTTTAACGTTTTTGGGAAATAGTTAGACAACTATTTCGTATTTACACTTCTTAATTATTTTATAAATATCTTCCTTCCCAAGGATTGGGGTATTAATACATGTGTGTTTTTATAATTTCGGAAAATATATTTTTAAGTCTCACTTGAAAAATATATTTTTAACTACTTTATCTAAAATGTTTTAATTTCCAAAAATATATATATTTTCCCAAATATTATATTTTATTCCACAAGTTTTTCCAAAATAATATTTCAACAAAAATATTATAATAAGAGTATTTTTCCGAAAAAAAATACATAAGTTACATTTTAGAGTTCGCGTTGTAATAACAATACCGGTGTAACTTAAATATTTATTTGTGAGGGCGTTGGTATTATTCTGGAGTCGTAATTTCATGTCATTTCAAGTAATATTATTTTAACCCTAAAAATAATATATATCTAGTTCACAAAATAATCACATATTCACACAAGCGTTTTTTTATAAAATATATATTCTAAATATATATTTAACAAGTTTTATTTACGAAAATCCACCTCCGGTACTTGGTTATTTTTGTAATAAAAATCATGGCAAAGTTTATATTTGAAAAATAAGTTAAAATACATTTATAAACATTCGTTACGAAAATATTTCTAAGTGTTATATTTCTAGAAAAATTTTCGCGAGAGTTTCCTTTGTAACTCGAGGTGTCCATGCTTACAAGCGTATAATTTTCTTTTCAAAAATTCAATCAAGCAATTTAACAATTATCAATCAACAATATTTAAGCATCAAACTTGACAAAACAAGCCTAAATCACAAACTCATGAACTTGAAAGTTTTGTAAAAATATGTAGTAAGTTACTAGCGTATTTAGTAGGTTTTGTTATCTTTTAAAAATAAAATTAGTTTCTTAAAAACTTTATTTTTAAAGAACTTGGAGTTTTACAACTTCTAGTCAAGATTTTTAAAAATACTTCTTTGTCAAATCTTCTTGTTACACAAGTGTTTACACACTCGTTTATCTACCAAAAATGCTTCTAATTCATAAAACATCCGGGTTTTAACAAGACTTGCATCTTTCACTTGGTTCTTCCGAAAAACCACTTGTAGATCTTTAGATCTACATGTTCAGAGTCTTAATTTACAAGAAAAATTTTATTTACTTAAGCTCATGTTTCATGGATGGAAGGTTTCATCATCTTTCATAACTTTAACATTTATAACCTACTAGTTCATGTTCTTGAACATGGTCTAGTATGTCTAGATGACGATCCATTTTACTTTTAATAACAAACAACATCAAGTAATCACAACTATACAAGATTCACAAGATTTACACACATATCTTTCCTTTATCCACCTTATTCATCTTATGTTCAAGACTTTAAGTTATGTTCTTTAGTGTTCTTAATTTTTAACCATTAAATCACCTATTAACCACCATAAACAAGATCAAGATGATGATTAGAAACACTTACTACTAGCTCAAGGCTAGGGAAGAAACAAGGTGTAAATGTGGTGGATAAAAGAAATCTAGAGTGGTTCTTGCACTTTCGAGAGCACCGGGCTTGTTTGTATGACTCCTTGCTTCTATGGATGTATGTAAAATGGTTGAACCAAAGCTTGATGATGGGTGTGTAGTGGTGATGCTGTTCGGCCGAAGACAAGCAAGAGGGAAGAGAGGAGAGTGAGTTTGCTAAGTGTGTTGGTGAATGAAGTTCTTAATCCCATGAGTTTACTTATAATCCAACTCCACTATTAACCATCATACAATGTTTCATCTAGATATCAAACACGATTGATTAAAATAATCAAAGAATTGACAAGGGTGGGTTACCCTTGTGACCGTCGAGATGAGGGGGGGGGGAGGGGGTAAGGGTTGGTTTTCAAATGGATAGTTACTAATTAGTTAGATCTCAAGTGATAAGTAAGTGTATTAGTGTGTGTGTGTAATAATATATAGGGTGTTAGGGTGTTCGGGGACCCTAACTAGCTCAGAAAAGTAAAAACAATGTCTTTGGCAATATTTTTATGTTCCGGGTAAAATCCGGTTGTTCGGTTGGATATTGATCCGTTAAAGTGTTAAGTGAAGCTTTAAAGTGTCATTTATATTATTTTTAGTGACACAATAAATTACCAACACTTTGGAAAGTGTCTAGAATTATTTTACCAAGTTCTTGCACTCTACTAGTATGTTAAATGCTGAATTTTTGTATAAAGTGCAAAATTTTGTAATTAAAGTGTGTTTTAGGCACTTCCGGTCACTATAACTGTCACCTAGTGACGCAGTTTTATAATCCTCACCTCTCTACACTCCCTACTAGTGTAGTAATCTATTCCCGGCTCATACTGGCCTCAGAGACAATGTCTGTCTAGTGCTGGCAATGTCAGCATGTTTACTGGGTTATCCGCTCACTGTGCTAACTGTGCTTTGTGCATCAAGTTTGTCACTAATTTTGTGTGTAATAAATGGAGTGACTGTAATAAAGTATGATGCAAGAATATGTATGTATCAGAAAACAGAAAGCAGTTTATTCGTAACTAAAATCAAGCACAGTAATTAAGCATTAATTCATATTAATTAATTTGTACGGATACCTGGATTTGTGAGGGTTGTCACATAACATGCTCATGTGCTAGTATGCATCTGGATTCACCAGAATCGTCCACGTTTTCGTTTTCAGACTGCAAACCTTCAACTTCTAAATAACACATAAATGTCAAAAAAAAGGTAAATATCAAGCACTTATGAAAAAAAAGTAAAAATCGACACAATCTTCGTATTTTTGTTTCTCAATAACAATGTTCTCGCTACCACTGAAAACGTGTACATTTAATAAAACTGAAAAAAAAATTGTATGACTTACTTGGAAACTCTGTAGAAATAGGTTCCGGATCTTCATTAAATCTGCTCTCAACCAATGCATCTTCATCTTCATTAAATGCAAAAGAGGGTAAAAGATTATGTGGGACAACATTTAAGGGTGAACCTATTAAAGAAGCTTCCGGATCTTCATTGAATGTCGTCGTACCACCGGCAACACTAGGTGGTGGTTGGCTATTCAAGTCAACCATGTTTAATGCAAAATGTTGATGCAGTTTTTGTGTACGATGCTGTTCGAATAGATTATATTACATTTTATGTTGATTTTGTAATAGTTAGTGAAACGGTCAAACGAACGTGTGTAGACCCGCTCGTTTGAAGTGGTTAAATGAAAGGGTTATTCGTTGACCGTGTGTGTTTGCAAGTGACCTTCCACATAAAGGTGGTCTTTCATGTGGAGGTGGTGTGACTATAAATACCACCCCTTGTTCATTTGCATCTCAGAAAGGTTTTAGACTTGGGGGAGAGATCACCACTTGGTCTCTTCCCGAATGTATGCTCCTTTGGTATAGTTTGGCAAGCTTGTAATCGGGACGATTTGTAACGTTATGCTACCAAATTTATACATGAAAGTTGTTTATCCGTCTCTAATCTTCAATATTTGAACATAATCACACAATAATCATGGGTTTCAGTCTGAAAACACGAAAGTTTGTGATTTCCTGCTGATATCAAAGGTTCTGCATGGAATGTTTGTGATTTTTAGGTGATATCAAAGGTTCTGCGTGGAATGTTTTGCACAAACATATATTTGAGGATTTTAATTAATTCTCCAGCCAGCGTGAAGGGTTTTGCAATGAAACATACAGATATCTAAAGTCAACAGTAGTTTCAAAACGTTTTTCACTAAAGACCTGGGGAATCTTTATGATAGCTGATAGTTCAAGGCTGACAAGTGTGGATTACAAATCTATCAGAAGTTATAGTTGAGGAGGAATTTGCAGGATTAGATTTTGGGTTTGATGTTTCTTTGGGATTTTACAGGGATCTGGGTGTAATTCAATTCATTGAGTTTGCAAACGATATACTTGGTCAAGCTGACATCCTGAGTACTGATGCTGAAGATCCGTAGTGCATTAGGTGGTCAACTTCACAAAGGCGAGACAATGAGATCTGGATGTAGCTCAACTAAGCGTGCCGGTTGAGCTTGCAAATGATATACTCGGTCTAGCTGACTTCCTGAGTGTTGATGCGGATGATCAAAGTGCATTACATGGTCGATTCCACAAAGATGGTTTACATAAGACAGTTCACCAGAAAACTCTACCAATGTAGTATGCTTGAATGAAATAGAGTTCTTATGATAAGACCAAGACTTGATGCAGTTTTTAAAGAATGGAACCCTTATCAAATGCTGGTTTGAGTATTGGAAGATCAGCGGAAGATCGGTCAATTTAGCCTTGCGAGGAGATTGCACAACACCCAACACAGATACGTGTACTTTGAGGGGGAAATATTATACGAGAAGCTTCAAGGGTTTGGTATTGGTATAAAGACTCAAGTCAAGATACTACTTACCTGGATCATCGGTTAAGGGGGAATTTGTTAACACAGAGAAGATAACAACAACAAATACTTGACTGAAGATCGAGTGCAGTTGCATTTTCAGCATTCGACAGCAACGGACAAGGGGGAATTTGTTGATGCAGTTTTTATGCCCGATACTGTTCGAATAGATTAGATTACATTTTATGTTGCTTTTCTAATAGTTAGGGAAACGGTCAAACGAACGTGTATAGACCCGCTCGTTTGAAGTGGTCAAACGAAAGGGTTATTCGTTGACTGTGTGCATTTGCAAGTGACCTTCCACATAAAGGTGGTCTTTCATGTAGAGGTGGTGTGACTATAAATACCACCCCTTGGTCATTTGCAACTCAAAATGGTTTTAGACTTGGGGGAGAGATCACCACTTGGTCTCTCCCCAGATGTATGCTCATTTGGTATAGTTTGGCTAGCTTTTAATTGGGGCCGATTTGTAACGTTATACTACCAAATTTATACAAGAAAGTTGTTTATCCGTCTCTAATCTTCTGTCTTTAAATATAATCACACACTAATCAAGGGTTTCGGTCTGAAAACACAAACCTACACAAAAGCTTGTGAATGGTGTTTCTGGGTTTCACTCATCTACTTCTGTTGGGAGAAATGAGATGTGAAAGCATATATGTTACATATACAACTAAACAAAAAGGATTGTACATTGTACAAGTACACTTCCCAATAAACGTGGGAAGGAGAAAACAAGCAAGCCGTCGTATTCCCCTTTGACTGATACATATTTATACATATTCAGTCAATAGGGTTAACGATGAATTTACCCTTGGCTTCATCTTTATACATAGAGTGATGTGCCTGAATCCTATCCACACAAGAGGGTTTATTGGGTTTTCTGAACTCGGTGAGTTTTCCCATTATAATATATATATATATATATATATATATATATATATATATATATATATATATATATATATATATATATATATATATATATATATATATATATATATATATATATATATATATATATATATATATTTATATATATATATATATAACGATGAATTTACCCTTGGCTTCATCTTTATACATAGAGTGATGTGCCTGAATCCTATCCACACAAGAGGGTTTATTGGGTTTTCTGAACTCGGTGAGTTTTCCCATTATAATATATATATATATATATATATATATATATATATATATATATATATATATATATATATATATATATATATATATAGGGGGCTGCTAGAATGAGAACCACCCCGAGTTGTAAGAACCGCGAGAACTACACCCCACGGAGCGCCGTTCGCCGCAATTTTTTTTTACAAGTAGATGTGTGCATTATAAACACGGCCGTAAAAAATCACGGCGAACGGCGCTCCGTGGGGTGTACTTTTTTACACCTCAAGTTTGGTGTTTTTTAATTTTTTTTCTTTTTCTTTTTTTTTTCACCAAACTTGAGGTGTAAAAAAGTACACCCCACGGAGCGCCGTTCGCCGTGATTTTTTACGGCCGTGTTTATAATGCACACATCTACTTGTAAAAAAAATCGCGGCGAACGGCGCTCCGTGGGGTGTAGTTCTCGCGGTTCTTACAACTCGAGGTGGTTCTCATTCTAGCGGCTCCCTATATATATATATATATATATATATCGCTAAATTGAAAACCACCTCTAGTTGTAAGAACCATGGAAACCACTTTTTAGCCCTTAGATCAAGTAGATGGATGGATGAGATTAAAAGTAGTTAATATTAATATTAAAAGCTTTTTGTCTTATTATGTCTTTAATATTTTAATCAAAAAGGGTATTTAAGTAATTTTGTTTTTTTTGTCTTATTAGTTTTATTGTTTTTTAATACATTTTTGTCCCTATTGCATTAAATGTTTTTTTTTTCTAAAATCAGTTTTTTTTATTAAACAAACATATTGAAATCAGATTTTTTGATAAAAAAAAAATTTACGTGCGTTTTTTTACCACCCGTTTTTTACACGCGTTTTTTACGACCCGTTTTACGCTCCGTTTTTTCACGCCGTTTTACGACCCGTTTATTAGTTCCCGTAAAAAACGACCCGTTTTCTATGACCCGTTTTTACGACCCGTTTTACGACCCGTTTTTTACGACCCGTTTTACGCCCGACTTTTCACTCGTTGTTTTTTCAACGCGCCGTTTTTACGTTAACGTTTTTTACGTTTTACGCCGGTTTCTTACGTTAACGTTTTTCTATGTTTTACGCGTCGGTTTTTTACATTTTACGTTAAAATTTTTACGTTTTACGTTTTTATGTTTTACGCGTCGGTTTTTTACGTTTTACGTTAAAATTTTTACATTTTACGTTTTACGTTTTTACGTAAAAAGTTTTATGTTTTACGTAAAAAGTTTTACGTTTTACGTAAAAAGTTTTACGTTTTACGTAAAAAGTTTACGGTTTACTTTAAAAAGTTTACCATTTAAGTTTTTTTTCTTTTACAAAAACTTGTTTACACAAAAACGAACGCACCCAGAAAATCGTTACTCGGTAGGTGTCTCAGATAGTTTGCTATCATCATCGACGCCTCAAAAAAAATATAAAAAACCCAACAAACAAAAATCAAAAAGAACGAGTGGATTCTGGAAAAAAAAAGAAGTTTTGGCTCAGATTTTCCGAACATCAGAGGCTGCAAAGTTGGGTTGCGGGTTCAAAAACCTACCCTCCACCATCCTTGCCGCGCCATCGTCCTTTTTTTTTTTTTGCATCATCACCGTCGATTCAAACCCATGAACATCATTCAAACCTAGATTCAACAGGAACATCATTCAAAAACAGAATATCATTCAAACCTAGATTCAACAGCATCAAAAAAGGTCCCAATAACATCATTCAAACCCAGATTCAATATGAACAACATTCAAACCGGGATTCAACATAATCAAACCCAGAAAGTCAAACCCCCAAGATTCAAAACCATATTCAACAGAATCAAACTTGCAGCAAAAACACAAAGATTCAAACCCAAATTCGAACACCCACCACCAGATCCAACAAAAATTAAAACCCAGATTCAACAAAATTCAAACCAAGATTCAACAAAAATAAACCGCAGATTCGAACACCCACCGCCAGATTCAACAAAATTAAAACACAAAAGATTCAAACACAGATTCGAACACCCACCACCTGCCATCGACCACACACCGCCTCCGACATCGACACTCCAATGTTTTATCTCCGATGAACGGTGCTGAACGGTGGCGGAGGAGACGGCGGCGACAGCGACCAAGTTTTTAACTCCGATGAACGGGGGGGAGAGAGAGAAACAGTGGTGGGCGACGGTTTCACCCCCACCATCAATCATCATCATTATCATCATCTTCAACTGATTAACAGTGGTGGTCGCCGGCAATGGGGAAACGGAAGGGGCAGGTGGTTTCTTTAGAATTTAGGAAGTGAAGGAGTTAAGTAGGTTGAGGAGAGGAAATGGAGTTTTAAAATGGTGGAGGAGAGAGACTACTGACAACTATTAATGAGAAGAGAGGGTGGGAAATGACATTTGGAGTAAATGACCATAATACCCTTTGGGGTGTCATAATCTAATTGGTTGAGATTAGTTCTCGCGGTTCTTACAACTGGAGGTGGTTCTTATTTTAGCGGCTCCTTATATATATATATGAAAATTACGATGGAAACAATATAGTTATAAGTGTAGGAGTACTAGGAAAGGCTAGTAACAGTTCAGGAATGAAATACAAGGTAAACATAGATGGGATAGTTAAGGCAGTAGCATCAAAATCTATACAAATGATAGAACCGATTAAAATAGATCCCGAACAATTAACAGGTTTAGAATGGAATATAAACGATTTTCAAGAAAATGAAAAAACAGTTTTAATTCCAAAAAGGAGTTTTATATATGAAGGATCAGATGGTACACAAAGTCTAAGATTTACAGATTTCAAAGAAACTACAAATGAGGAAAATAATGAAAATACTATGGAATATAGTTTTATGAATATACAACAACTAGAAGAAGATGAAATAAACCCAATATATGATACAGAAAATGAAGACGAAATAAACACAGATTTCTTAAAATTTAAAGAGGAATATATGGATTACACTCTAATAGATTATGAAGACGAGGAGTTAACAGGTTTTAAAACAGAAGAAACTAACAAAACAATAGAACAAATAATAGATAGAAAATTTACAGAATTAAATATACAAGAAGAAGTAGATAATATGATAATAGAATGTATAACAGACCTAGGCATGACCTATGAAGAAAGCTATAAAAAATTACAAGAATTCTATAATTTACCATTAGTGGAAAGCATTTTACAGGGAAAAAAAACAATGTTAACAGAGTTTTATAAACATGAACAAGCCTATATGGCTGCAAAAGAAGAAGTACAAGGAAAAAGACCTAGAATGGAATGGAGTGGAGATTCTAGTAATAGAACTTCACATGAAACCCTAGGAAGAGAACCCTGGACACAACCATCAATAGATTACATTCAAGAATCAACATTAAGAGGAAGAGGAAGCAGGTTACCAATAGGACAAACATACAGTGGGAATATGTTGTTATTAGAACGGCAAAAACCCCAACTATGGATAGATGAAGTGTTAACATGGGAACAAACAGTAGTTAGAATGTGGGAAACAAATAAAAAAGATAGTATGGACATGTTTTCCTATCTAGAAACTACACTAGGACCAATAGCCCTAGGAATCTGGCAAAGTAAAAAAGCACAAGATTCGACAGAAATTAACAATTTAAAAGCTTTAGGAGATAATCCCTATAATTTCACATCACAAATCAGGACACTAATATTAGGAGTTGATCCAGCAAAAAATAATAGCCTAATACAAGATACAGCTATTAGAAATCTAGAACAATTAAGTATAGCTGACATGAAATACATAAATGAATTTACACTAGATTTTACAAGATTGCTATCACAAACAGGAAAAGCAATGGATGATGATCTATGTGATAAATATTTTATAAAACTACCAGGAGATTTAGGAAAAGTTATACATGAGTCATGGAAGACAATATATGGAGAACATCACAATCTTGGAATAGGACCTAGAATAACTTATACATTTGGAATACTAGAAGATAAATGCAAAGAAGTAGCTTTACAAGAACAATTAAAAAGAAATGCATATGCATTTTGTAAAACAGCAATCTACACACCCCAAGCCTATGGGTTTTATGATAAAAAGAAAAATATAAGAAAAAGCACTACTTATAACAAAAATTACAGAACGAATTATAACAAAAACAAATATGTTAGAAAACCTCAAACAAGAAGATGTAAATGTTTTATATGTGGAGAAGAGCAACATTTAGCTAACAAATGTCCTAATAAAAATAAAAACATAGAAAGGGCTAGCTTAGTAGAACAGCTACACGATTATGAAATAGAAGCTATTAAAACAGACGAATCAGATAATGAGTCAGTCTATAGTATATACAGTGAAGACGAAAAGCCAATAACTAAGGTCACTTACACATACATGAATATAGAGGAATGTCAACATGACTGGGTACATCAAAGAGGTAATAATTATATAAAATGCTCTAATTGTGGATATTATCCTAGCATAGAGAAAAGGTCACAATGTAATATATGCTTTCAAGAAATATGTTGCATTTGTATAAAGAAATTACACAATATAGATGTATGTACTACATCAAAAACTATAGATACGAGTACCAACATGATTATAGAAAGGATAAATAAGTTAGAATTAGCAACTGAATTATACAGTTTAAAATTAAGAGATATAGACAATAGAATTATAGAACTAGAAAGGAAGATAGGAGCTAACATAGTAGAAGAATTAAGCCAACTGTCGACAGAAGTACCTGAAGAACAAGTGTTTATACAGACTCAAGGATCTATAAATATGATCAATATACAATGCCGTTTATGGCTTGATAATAATAAATTTTTAGACTTAACAGCATTAGTTGATACAGGAGCATCAAAAAGTCTAATATCACATAGTCTAGTACCAGAACAATACCATAAAGAATTAAAATATAAAGTTGAAAGCAGAACAATTGAAAACAGATTAGTTAGAATAACACACTACTTAGAGCCGGTAGGAATACAGTTTTTAGATTTTTCAAACAATTATAGCATAAAGTACGATATACCACAGGTAAATATAAACCCAGCATATATAAAGTCAAAAGACTTTGTTCTAGGATTAAATTTTATATTTGCTTTAAATGGTTCTATTACAGCAAATAGAAACTTTATTACACTCAGTAAACAAATCTATACAGTCCCAACAACAAGGTATATTAATATGTCAAAGATTGCACAGAAACGTGGTGGTCAAGGAAGTTTAGAATTTTTAAGGCAACAAAAAAGAAATAATCCAATAGAAAATGAAACTATAAAACTGTTAACAGACTTTCTAAGTCCTGAAGTAGAAAAAGGAAAAGATATTACAAAAACTATAAATCACCCTATGATTTTACATTTAGAAAAACTTGGTCTTATAGGAGAGGATATTACAAAATCACATATAGAATACATATGCAAATTTAAACTAAAAAATCCAGATATTACTATAAGAACTGCTAATGTAGAATACAGTCCTTTAGACAAAGAAGAATTTAAAAAACAGATCCCTGAAATGATTAGCCAAGGATTAATTAAAAAATCAGAAAGTCCTCATAGATCAGCAGCCTTTATAGTAAGAAACCATAGTGAAATAAAAAGAGGTAAAGCAAGAATAGTATACAATTACAAAAGACTAAACGATAACACAGTAGATGATGGATACAATATTCCTAATAAAGACACTTTATTAAATCTTATACAGAAAAAGAAGGTTTTTTCAAAATTTGATTTAAAATCAGGATATAATCAGTTAAAACTTGAAGAAAGTTTTAAGCCATGGACAACTTTTACATGCTCAGAAGGACAGTTTGAATGGAATGTCCTTAGCTTTGGGCTAAAGAACGCTCCTTCAATTTTTCAAAGATTTATGGATAGTATTTTCTTAATATACGACTTTTGTTTAGTATATATTGATGATATACTCGTAGCAAGCCAAACAGTACAGGAACATGAAAAACATTTACAACAGGTGTTTGAAGAAATAAAAAAGAATGGAATAGTAATTTCCAAACGAAAAATGGAACTATTTAAAAGAAAAATATCTTTCTTAGGATTAGAAATAGGAAATGGAAAAATGGAATTACAGTCACATATCTCTACAAAGATACTTGATTTCCCAGAGAAATTTGAAAACTTAAAACAAATACAAGCCTTTCTGGGACTGGTCAATTATGCCAGAAAATTTGTTCCAAATTTATCAAAGTTAGTAGGGCCTTTATACAGTAAAACAACAAAAAATGGCCAAATGTACTTTAATTCAGAAGACATAAAACTAGTTAAAGAAATTAAAATGGCAATTAAAAATATTAAACCACTAGAATTACCACTTGTTACAGATTATTGAGACAGATGGATGCAAAGAAGGATGGGGGGCAGTTCTCCTCTGCAAACCAAGTAAATATAGTCCTAAGCAAGAAGAGAAAATTTGTGCTTATGCAAGCGGTAATTTTCAAAACAAAACAAGTTGGACTAGTATCGATTTTGAAATACAGGCATTGATATATGCATTAGAAAAATTCAAACTATTTCTTCACAAAGAATTTACAGTAAGAACTGATTGTGAAGCTATTGTAAAATTTATAAAAAACGATCAAAGTAAAAAGATAAACAGGACCCGATGGGTTAATTTACAAAACATTATCCAAGGAAGTGGATATCAAATAAATTTTGAACATATTAAAGGGAAAAATAATGGGATAGCCGATATGTTATCTCGTAATATTAACAGATTGTTGCTTTTAGATGGACAGGAAAAAAGATAAAGGAAAGGCAATACTTATACATCCTACAAAGCCTACAAAATCCTCTCCAATGAATACATCATCTGAAGAGGAGAAAACAGAGAAACTCATGAGCCAGTCAATACAAGCAGCAAAAACACAGAATTTTAGACAACTGCCTGCAACACTAACAGATCTCAACAATATTACACAGTTTTACAACCCGAGTCAATCAAATGCTACAAATGTTCGTCCGCCAAAAAACAGGCATTTTACACAAAGGGCAAGCTCTCAATCACAGAATACACAAAATGCGGTTATTACCTTTGGTAATTATGCATTACAAAGATGTGATGATCCCAATACAAAGTTTCGTCCAATTATTGGGATGCAGTTAACAGAAAAACAACAGTGTTTACTAGATAACTTGTGGCATATTCAAACTATGCCTCAAGCCTCAACCTTTAAAGTCCAGGTGTTAAATGCATTAAGCATTTATCTATATATATTCAAAAATTTAGTTACATGTTCCTATTTTAAAACCAAAATTTATGATGGTTTTAAATTGGGTCCTTCTATCTCTCTCTCACTACACTAAAACATAAAGTTGCCAGCCACCTTCCTTGACCCTTTGGTTTCCTAACAACAAAATTTCTTCAACTCATCATCATCTTCAATACAAAATTCACTATTACATGAAAACTCAATTTCTATAGATAACCCATTGCATAACCCACAATCGATATAAAAGGGGTAATTCTATATTGAAGATAGAGATTCAAAGCAAATCCCTCACTATACAATTTTTTCATCTACTGTAATCACAAAGCCTATCGCATAACCCACCATATGAGACACAACAAAACTCACCGAGCAGCAGAGATCGGGAGCTCCTGAAACCTGTCGCCACCACCGTTGACCATGACGGCGGCGCATCGTCGTCAAAACCCTCGCCGGCGTCCAGTTCACCGTCGCATAACTCCGGCCGTGAGGTATTACACTCTCTCTCTATCTCTCTCTATCTCTCTCTTATTATTGTTATTGTTATGATGATTTTGTATGATTTGAATGTTTTATTGTGTTATTGAATGATGAAGTTCTGATTGAGCTCTAATTAGGGTTTTAGATTGGGGATTTATGATGACTGGATTAATATATTGAGTGATTTATAGTGAATTATATGCTTAGAAGGAAATAATTAGAATTTAGGAGTGAAGTGACAGAGTGTTTTGTGACATGAGTTATGTACTTATCGTAACCCTAAACCGGTTCGGGTTGGTCAACAACAAGTCAAACCTGGTTTTGGTTTCAAATTAGGTTCGTGTAATTCGGTTTGTTGACTGTTTTTTTCCCGGTTTGATTTGGGTTTAAACCGGTTTTGAACAATTTTGACTGTTTTTTACGGTTTCGGTTTGGTTTGGTTTAAAATCGGTTTCAAAGAGAGAAACCCAAACGGGTCCCAAACCTACGGTTACAATCGGTTAGGACTGGTTTGTGTGTCTACCCGTTCAGTTTCAGCTTGGGCCATCATTATTTGTGGTATGAATTGATTAAACTGTACGTGAATTTTAATGCTGTTTTTTTACTATTATTAATCATATTGTTCTACTTTTCCAATCATATTGCAACCGGACAAACGGATAATGATCTGCTTTACGCTGCTGATTGTCAGTTGGTAGAAGTTGCGAAAGATGCGAAAACGACAAAGGATCCGACATACGCTAAAATATTGAGTTCTACGTTGACTTCGATATTGGGTTGGGCTGAACAAAGACTTCTTGCGTATCATGATACATTTGATAACGTAAACATTAATTCTATGCAAAGTATTGTGTCTTTAGGGGTATCAGCTGCTAAAATATTGGTTGAAGATATATCTAATGAGTATCGCCGAAGATGGAAAAATGATACCGATGTGGCGCGAAGTCGGACTGATACGTACATTAGGTCATCGCTTCGAACGGCTTTTGCTCAGGTACGTTTTTTTTTTTGTTATTATATTTTTAAGGGTAAAATGCCATTTTAGTCCCTGAGTTATATTAAAACAAAAATGAGATAACCTCATAATTAGTTATCTCAGTTAAAGGAGAAGGTACTACACACTTAAATATAAAAATCGATAAACACCAAACTGTATAGAAATACTTCAAATAGCAAAATATTGTTGTTAAATCTGTAGAATTAGTTATCTCAGTTCTGCATTCGAAGAGTACTAGGATAAGGTGTCCCATTTATAATCAAAATTCAATATTCTTTATGATAAAGTCAATCTGAATTTATTATTCCCAAGCTACCAGGTCCAAAATAATACATCAGACATTCATTCCCATTGTTTGTGCCATGATGTTTTTTGCAGTGTATTATTAAGCATGGTGCACTCCCGTGCCTGTTGAGTTTGTTGGCCAATAACCACAAAAAAGCATCAAATAAGAAGCCTGATGGACAATCTCAAACATCACGGTTGGAAAGAAATAACAAATCTAGGTAAGAATACAAATTTGCATCTTTATCTTTTCATACTTTTTTACCATTATATAAACAGTATGGTAATTTTTAAATATTTTGTTTTTCATATCAGTCTGTAATCGAAGCTGGGTTAATCACTCCCCTGGTCCATCTCCTTGAGACTGCTGAATTTGATATAAAGAAAGAAGCTGAATGGGCGCTTGCAAATGCCACTTCTGCTTGCACTAATGAAAAAATGAAGTTACTTTTTACATTCTTTATAAACTCAAGATCCTAAATGTGAGTAACAGGTGAAAATGTGTTCATATTGATGTTGGCTTGATCCTCTTTAACGATTTTTATCTGTTTTTTTTTTCTTACTTTTTGTAATGTTTTACGGTTTGTATGGATTGTGACAGTGAGTTTAGCAAAGATTGAGAACTTATAGTCTCAGGAAAATAATGAAATTTATGAAAATGCCGTGAAAATTCTCGAGACTCACTGGTTGGAAGAAGAGGAGCCCATGCTTGATGGTTCACAGCTTGGTTTCGACTTTGGCGGTCCAACTGCCCAAGTTCTACCTGGTCCAAGGTATGCCCGGTTGAATCAAAGTTCAAATCTGGTCAGGTCAGGTCAGGTTTAGTCGGGTCAAGGTCTGTTTGGGTCAAAGTCAAGTATAGTCGGGTCATGGGCATATAAATGGCAGTCCAGGTACAATAAAGGAAGTAAGGAACGGGTTCAGAGTTAGGGGTGGCCAGTTGTTCTTTTTTACCTTGAGTTGTTGAAAGTTTTGGAACAAAGTTCGAGGCGGATATGAATGAATGTTCGCTCACATTAAATCTAAAGCTTAAAATATGTTGGGGTTCACATGTAAACAGTAATGGAGTTGTTTGGGTTAACCCGAATCATTAATTATTTAATTGATTACCGAACCATTTAAAAAACTTCGTGTACAGGTAGTTTTATTCAGTTCGGATACGGCCAGGTTTGCTCTTATCGGGTTCGGGTTACTTCCAGTCATGTCGGGTTCCGGAATTTGATTAAAAATGACACTCCTAAATTGGCTTTGGCTCATTAGCATGTTTATGATCTATATTCTGGAGAAGATATTAGTAAACTATTGGCATGTTAGGTGTGCCATTTAGCATTTTTTTAATATTTTAAAAGTGTTTCTAAGTTTAACTTAGTAACCCACGATTGAAGACCCCAATGTTGATTATATCTTTTAATCTTTATGAAAATGAAACGTGATATTCCAAAACTTCATATTACTGTCACAGGACCGAGTATGGAAATGCCCAGCTAGAATGCAGTGCAGCTGACGAACATGCCAAGTTGCTAGCTTCTGAGGTTATTGGATTAAAGGAGAAGGTACTACACACTCATGGTAGCTAATATATTCAATTTAATATATCTATATATATTCAAAAATTTAGTTACATGTTCCTATGTGGCGCGAAGTCGGACTGATACGTACATTAGGTCATCGCTTCGAACGGCTTTTGCTCAGGTACGTTTTTTTTTGTTATTATATTTTTAAGGGTAAAATGCCATTTTAGTCCCTGAGTTATATTAAAACAAAAATGAGATATTTGTTTTGGCAACCATTACTTATTTCTTTCTACCTTCATATCAACAGACCTCATAACAAATTTAATTATAATTGACTACTGAAACTTGAGATGTTATGTTAGTTACAACCCTTCCCACTGTCGTTTCAGAAAAAACCAATAACTATTATGGATGTCGTGCATCGCACGGGTATTCCCCCTAGTTTTTATGAACAAAGCAGTAAAACACCTGAGAAACCACAGAGGCCTAAGTTTACCCATTATGTCATATTTCGAGGCACAAAAATTGGTATTTTTAATAAATGGGAAACTGTGGCTAAACATATCCAATGCCCCAATCCAATTTACAAAGGCTTTACAGATTTCCAAAAAGCTATAGAAACAGCAAGAGAACATTTTGGGGTAAGTGGCTTTTACATAGAACCTGAAGAGGTTCAAACATTTGCAGACATGGCTAAAATTAAGCCAGAACAAATAATTAAAAATCAAGAAGAGCTGATCACTGAGTTACAAGATCAGCTTGTACAACAAGGAAAAAATACACACTCTATACAAGAAAAAATTGAAAATAGTCTGTTAAAACAAAAAATAAGTTTATTAGAAGCAAAAAATACACAGTTATTACAAAAGCTTGAGAAAAAAGATAAAGACAAAACAGATTTACACAGGACGTTTGAGTGTTTCA
This sequence comes from Helianthus annuus, assembly GCF_002127325.2. Lineage (NCBI taxonomy): Eukaryota > Viridiplantae > Streptophyta > Magnoliopsida > Asterales > Asteraceae > Helianthus > Helianthus annuus. The sequence continues at coordinate 31,897,987 of NC_035435.2, forward strand.
GGACCAGGATTCTTGATACACCTTGGCAGCAAAGCCTAAAACCAATTATAGAAAGATTCCCAGAATTTGAGAATCTTGTTTCACAGAAAGTTTGTGCAGAATTTCCTTTAATTTTGTACAATTTGCAACAACAACTGATAGACATGGCATTCAAATTTGATAGCGAACAGCAAGGGTTCAAAGTGGTAGAAAGAACAGATGATAAAGGAGATGGAACTGGTCTTCTATTACTTCAAATATATCATCCTACAAAATTGACAAATGAGCAGATAATTCAATTTTATCATCATGGTATGATCGACTATTTGGAAATAAAGTTAGACAGAAAAACAGAAGATCTTCTCAACCAGCTTGGAGAAAAGTTCATTCTAATTGCAGGAAATATGACAATTAGATCAACGACTTCGATCATTGGTTGCAAAATAATTTCCTCATTCCCTTATACAGATGCATACACATATAGGCCAGCAAGAAAAAGGATTTTCATTGAACATAAAAGTAGAATCGGCCTTCAAAATCATCTACAGACATCAATGACAACAACTAATATAGAGTTTTCAACTCTACCTTGGTTAAGTCATTCAGATGAAAAAAGTCCAAATAATTTTACACAATTTATCAAAAAATATCAGGAAACCCCAGAACTTCCTGATTATTATCCATGGAGAAATTATCACTTGGTAGGTGAAGGACATTATATACAAATCTATACAAAGCCAGTCTGGAGAATGCTTCTACCCTTTGCAGGGGAAGGAGACACCCTGCAATTACAACACATTATCAATTTAGAAGACGAAGAGGGCAATGACTTGGAAGACTGTTCTAGTCCACAATCCATAGACTCAACACACAGAGATTTCTAAAAAGACATGATGAAAACATTGACCTAAAGAGACAGCATTTCTAGACAGATTGTTGCCCAGCACATGCATCTGAAAAAGAATCCATTATTGTAGATAGTGCTTATTGTCTTTTTCTTTCTTTTATTTGTATCCGTTTATTTTTCTGACACTAGAGCAATATGTACAGTATTTTGTTTGTAGGATAGCTTTTCTTTTTGCCTATATAAGGCATAGAATGCAGTTGTAAAAATCATCTCAGAATTCAATAGAAATTTCTTGCATTCTCATTCATCCTTATGGCACACTAAAATCCTCTCCGTCACTCCTTAGCCTAACCTCCTAGCCCCTTAGTTTCGTTCATTGTTCTTCATATTATATTCCAAAAAAAAAAAAGAGTCTTTTTTACCTTTTGTTACCCCTTGTTCACTCCGCTGTGCATAAATCTCAAGTTTTACTCAAGCTTCTGCCTTCACATTCAGGAGCCATTTTCTTATTACCCACTGTAAGAAATTTTTTATTACCCCCCTTATTTACTTTTTACTGTTATATTTTTACTTTTTACTGTTCTTTCTTTTAAAATATTTCTTATATATTTCTGTTATTTTTGTTTATATTTCTTTTTACATATCCATGTTTGTATTTATGTTTATATTTCTGAGTATAATAATAAAAAATTTAAAATATATATATATATATGTTAGCTTTATTAGAGTTTTAGATTCACAACAGGCATTTTGTAACAGCTTACTAAAGTTTTCTATTTCTACTTTTACATGATTTTGTTCCCATCGACTTTGTTATCATTTACTATCTAATGTTTTACGTTTTGGGTCTGAATTTAGTGAGTTAAAATATCACAAAGTGAGTGTTGTTCAAATTTTTTATGTCTATTTTTGGTCGATTTAATGGTACTGACGGGTACTAAATACTTGTTAATTAAGTTAGCGTTGAGAAACTGAGATTTAAAACTCTCAAGGGCCTTCCCCTAAAATGATTCATATTGTTGATGATTTCTAAGTACCTGCTTTCTAACTTGTCAACCAAAGCCTTGGCAAAAGCCCCTTTTTACTTTCTTAGTCCATGATTTTGACTTCATCTTAGTGGAAGTAGTTGTTCATTATCTTGGGGGTTGGGGGGGGGGGTGTTTCTTGGTTGTGCGGTGTCTAGGGTACGGTTTTGTCACTCGACACATCAGTTGTTTCTCTTTGGGGTTTTATGTTAGGCATTATGATACAACGGAGACAAGTTAGGTTGATTGGGAGGATGAGGGAAGTTGCTGTACATATATTATTATATGTCGGAAATTTGCAATATTGATAAAACTGGAGTTGATTTTGTAAACAGTGATGGAATTAATTGTAGGTTGGGTTTGGTTGATTTTGCAGGTTTTGGGGTTGATTTCTGGAAGTGTTTGGGAAGTTTTTACTTGAACCGTTTTTTTAGTATTGCGAGTAGTGTTGTAGCTTGAATATATTGAGGATTTTAGAGATAATTCTATAATCTTGAATGAGAGAAATGTTGGTTTTAATGTGCGAAGGCTTTGGCCTTTGGGTTCAAAATGTATGGTTAAGGGGCAATATGTTCTCGTTATTAAATACGATCCCATTATTGTGTTTGTTGTTGACTAATTAAGTTATAAAATCTAATATTCATATGGTCTTAAATTCAACTCCTACTAGTATCACTTTGATGGACATTAGTGGTGACAATAAAGTTTAGAACTAAGCCTCTCTGGAGCTCGTCAATTCAAAACCGAGCCGAACTGGATTTTACCGTAGTGGGCCTTCGAGCGGGCGTGTTTTCCCCGGAACTGGTGGCTTGGTAGCTCGAGTATGCATCCAACTCTAACCGTTATAGAGGAAGGGAGGCATTTGCACGATTGAGGGAATCTCAGAATACTTATCCGATGATTTACTTGGTCATTCAAAAAAACTTATATTATCTTAAATAACTGTGACAAAGTTTTATTCTTTGATCACTTAATAAAAGTTAAACCTAGTTGCAACTTGTGAATGCATGTCTCCTCGAAACACGTAAATTCTCGTCTACTATATATTTCCTATTGTTGTGCGTATTCATTTGTTTCCATATAACCACTTTGTTCCTAACAAGAAATAAGATTGTGAAAAAAATAAAGAATTGAGTTGGTTTATAGAGGCAGGCGTCTCAGGATTGTGTTATAAAAATGTGTTTTTCATTCAGGCTCTAATTTTTTAGCGTCACATGACCGTTCGCCAATGGAAGTGTCGGAGAGAAAGGCCCGCTCAGGTGCAATCTTACTCAGGACTGGTGTTCCTCTCGGGAATACACGTCCACACAAATTGTTTTGCACATGCATACGGTATGGAGTTATAAGTTATAACTAAACTTTTCGCTTCAATTTTTTATTCAAAATTCTGCCTTGGCACATAAATCATCTATTGTACCAAAATAAATTATTTTTTGAATGGCTTAACGAATACTATACAAGCCTTGTTACCTGGGTAAGCCCATTGGCAAAACGTCACACATATTCTGCAAACACAGACAACGTTGGTGACTAGGCTCGCCCACCATTCTAGGGGAAACCAACATCCTGAAGGCCACTATGATAACCCCCTGGCCTACCGGGAAAATATGATAAAAGTGAGACTTCAACCCATAACCTCCACATTGAAAAGCCATTGTACTTTCTCAGAGCAAAGTTTGTTTCATGGGTACCAAAATAATTAATGGACTTTTGTATTACTTTCTTGGAGCAAAGTTTATTTCGTGTATACAAGTTCTACCTCGTTGATAAACCATGGAGTCTTCTAGTGATCATGAAATACTGTGTCATTAAATTTATAACCCTAGTTTGCCTGTAAATCGTGTTACTAAATACATAAACTCTACCTTGCCAGTTGGTATATATGGACCAGTTCTTCGATCAAAAAGTCATCGGCGTGCACTGCGTCAAAGTCAAATAGCCTTTGGAAGTAGTTATGGACTAATTCAGAAGGAAACTTGCATTTGGAAGTTGTTATGGACTAATTCATAAGTAAATCTTGCAAATACTATATACAAATCAACTGTATTTGTTAATAATCATCACATCATAGTGTCTGGATTTTCAATGAAAATGAGCAAACTTTCTAATGAACTTCTGAAAGCACCACTAAAAATCCTATCCTTAGCGAGTAGCAACTTCCAATTGGTTTCCTAGTACTACGTCAAAGTCAAATAGTCTTTGGCAGTTGTTATGGACTAAATCATAAACAAAAAACCTTGCAAATTCTATAAATAAATCAAATGTGGTTACCACTTCATAGACTCTGATCTTCCTTAACTTGCTACCATACCAAATATTAGAATTTTCAATGAATATGAGCAAACTTTCTGGTTTTCTGGAACTCCTGAAAGCACCACTGAAAATCCTATCTCAAAATGGTAAGCTTATGGCCATCACGGCGACTGTCTACCTTATACTTTACTCGATATCTTTCATCTTATACATGTTATCAGCCAATCCTTTTATCCTTGATTTGACGCACAAGCTTATAGCCTTAGCCTCTGCGCGTCCCGGTACACCTGACTTCTCTAAACTCCTTGTTGCCATTCGTGAAGATACGGGCATTTTCTTAGGAATCGAAGTTGCATACTTCGTTCTCTTCTTCTTCGTTGCGCTTTTTGCCCAGACAGCAGTTGTTATTACTGCATCATGCTACTATAGTGGTCATGACTTGTCTCTTAAGGAACTTTTCTTGAAGGTATCAAAAACATGGACTAGACCATTTGTTACTTCGTTGTGGATACAACTTCTTTCACTTGGTTACACTAGTTTCTTCCTTTTGCCTTTCTTGGTTCCATCACTTGTTCTTTTCGACCATCGTACAATCTTGATCACAGTCTTGATCTTTCTGGCTATTTTTTTCATCCTCATCTATATTTATTTATCTGTTGTTTGGAGTTTAGCATTTGTTGTTTCTGTGGTTGAGGATAGTTACGGGTATTCTGCACTGGGGAAAGCTAAAGTGCTTGTGAATGGCAAGAGGGTACATGGGTTTCTTCTGAACTTTTTCTTGAATCTTGTGACGCTGGTTATTATTGTTACTGGATCCAAACTGATGAAACTATCACCAGCAATGCCAATTGTTGTTGGGGTTATTCAAGTTCTTTTGATTGGGATTATTAGCATGTTTAAGTCCATTGCATATTGTGAATTCTATGTTCAGTGTAAGAATAACATGACGAAATTAGGGGGTTTGGATTATAGCAGGATTCCGACTACACCGGTTGTTGATGAATATTTACCATAGAACGTGTATATTAAACTACTTGTCTTACTTTCTTCTTTGTATCTCATCTCCCAATATACAGTGACGTGTTCATGTATTTATTTTTGTCATACGAATGTTACTTAATAGATGAAAGTTGAGTTCTATAATTTTGAATGCTCTTTTATGTCCCTTTTAATAATTTTATGAGGTACAGAAAGCGCACCATTAATATATTATACATATATACATATATAGTGTGAGTTTAATTAAAGAACACTAAAAAAGTGATGAACCGGGGAACACTCGTAAAAATTTAACTTAACATGTTAAAAATCAATTTTTTTTTATTTTTTTCGACGCTTTTCCTTATATATATTTGTAGAACCAATTTTATAAAAAAATCAAAAACTAAAAAAAAAAAAAACAGTTAAAGAAAGGCTTAATTTTTTTTTTACAAAAATGGTTTTTTATTGTAATTGTTTCTACCCATTTTTATAAGTAAACGCGCCGAAAAAAATTTTTAAAAAATTGATTTTTAACATGTTAAGTTAATTTTATAAGATGAATATTTTTTAACTGTTTTTTAAACATTTTTTATAGTTTTTTATATTTTTTATTAAAAATGTTTCTACATGTATTTATAAGGAAAAGTACCGAAAAAAATTTAGAAAAACTTGATTTTTAACATGTAAAGTTGAATTTTTAAGAGCGTTCCTCGGTTCCCAACTTTTTTAGTGTTTCCCAGTGAACCCCCGTCTATATATATATATATATATATATATATATAGGGGATGGTTCAAATAAAAAAACTTTTAACGCGAAAACTCAAAAATTAACTAAAAAAGCCTAAAAAAACACCAATTTTTTTTTTGCAATTTTTTATTAAAAACCGCTAGGTTTTTGTATATAAAAAACTTTTTTTTAAAAAAATTGTAGTGCACATGTGTAGTACACTTATACATGTGTACTATTACACATGTGCACTACTACACATGTGCACTACAAATTTTCTTTTTTTTTTTTTTTGAAAAAACGTGTTTTTGTATACCTAAAATAGCGAAAATTGGTATTAAAACAAAAAAAAAATTAGTATGTTTTTTAGGCTTTTTTAGTTAGTTTTCGAGTTTTCGCGTTAACTAATGATTTATATTTGAACGTTCCCCTATATATATATATATCGGGGTTGGTTAACGTAGAATTTGTGTTAAAGTAGGCAGCATACGAGATTAAGTTACCACATGCGCATTTCATTTTCAACGTGCGATTTTTTTAATAACATGCTATTTTCTCATTTTTACAGCATGCTATTTTTTCATCTTACCACATGCCATTTTTTCAACTTTTCAACATTCGACTTTTTCATCTTTCAACATGCGACTTTTTATATTTTACAGCATGCGAGTTTTTTGTTATGAGTTTTTTATATATTGTATTTGTTAAAATTTTTGTATGTTTTTTTTGGCTTTTTTTAATTATTTTTCGAGTTTTTACAATAAAAAGTGGTTTTCATTTGAACATTCCCCTATATATATATATATATATGTTAAAGTCTAACATGCAAGGATACTTGTTTCAACGTCTATATATATATATATACATATATATATATATATATTAAAGTCTTACATGGCTACTCCTCGATACGTCGTTGGGTTTTGTGTCTTTGCGCCTACGAGGACAACTTAGGTCTTGTATATATGTTACCTTCTTGTGGTGCAATCCCATTATTTCTCCAGGAGACAATGATGGGTCGGATGAAGGTGGGCAGGGTTCCAACTCTAATGATATTAACACTGATGTAGAGGTGTTAGCTAGAGGAGCAGAGGACAGTATTGGGAACATGGTAGAAGAAACAATCCGATTTGACGTCTTGGTGTGGTTAGACCTGGACGGTTTTGATAACCATTTGAAGAAAATGGTTAAAGGGGGAAGGGCGTCAACCGTTTCCTCATAAATTTTATGTAAGATAATCTGCAAGGGCAGGCGAGATTGACAAACCGCAGTGGGTTCAAAGGTTAATGAAGAAGTATAGGGTGTCTTTTCTAGCGTTGCAAGAAACCCAGATGGCTGGACTCTCGATTCAGTTCATTGTGAAGTTCAGGGGTAATAATCTGATGGTCGCAGACTCGGTGGATTCTATATGCGGATCCGGGGTGTTTGATATCGGTCTGGGATCTATGCGTTTTCACCGCTGAGGAAGTCGTAAAAGGTCAGTATTTTATTTTGATATGGAGCATTTGCCTTATTCAGGGGTCTGGTTAAACATACTAAACGTCTACACACCAAACGATTTTAAATTAAAGAAGGGGTCTGTGGGGAGCGTGTTCCAAGCTGGTACGAAACCGGCTAGGTGCATGGATGGCTATTGGGGATTTCAATAAAGTCAGGTCGCAAGAGGAAAGACTAAACTCCCAAATCGACCATAGACGTGCTTTGCTATATAATACGTTTATCAGTGAAGCTGGTTGGCTAGAGTACAGAATGAAAGACAGGAAATTCACTTATATGTCAGATCCTGGGTTAAAGCTTAGCAAACTGGACCGAGATTTTGTAAACTTGGACTTTATGTCTTCATGGTCGTCAGCTTCTCTCGCAGCCCTCCCTAGAGGGTTATCGGACCATTGCCCGTTATTTCTTCGCTGTGTTGGTAGTGGGGTGAGTGGTTTTGCAGCCTTGCTTAAAGGTTTGAAAAGGGGATTAAGGAATGGAGGTCTTTGGCCAAACTAAAAGAAGAAGCTGAGTTAATGTCACACCCCAACCGATGGCGGAATCATCGGGGCGTGGCACTGAGCGAAACAGATTGTTCAAGAGAATCCACAAGAGCTATAATATTACCAAATCCTTAACGTTAATATCCCATACTACTAACAGATAATGTAAAAATAGTTATTACAGATAATTGTCTCAAAAACAACATAAATTGTTCCGACAACTCAAATTTTATTCATGGGTTTCTAGACCACCTAATCTTGATTCATCACAGCAAGCATAGAATAGCATCCTAAACAATTGTCACATACGTTAAAATAAAGTCAATACACATAGTGTAAAGGTGAGCATACAAGTTTAATAGCATATATTAGCGAAAAGCGATTTACGCATAACCAGCATGAAACACATAGAAGTGTGAAGCAAGTAAGCTATCGACAATGACATATGCACAGACATGACTGCGAGTTATAGAATGCGCAACACATATCACCACTGTGACACGTGAAGTAAAACCCTTAACAACCCTATCCACGATAGGTCCTGAGTCCAAACTAAACTACTATCGTTGCTAAGGTGTTAGGCAACAATCACTGTGTAAACATAACATACAAGCATTCATCGAAATAACACGTATAACATGCAATAGCAGTTAGCGTTTAAAAGTAGTTGTGTTGTGTGTCGATGTGATTTGATATAAGTAACGTATGTAACACCCAAAAGTGCGTTAAGCAAAAAGGGATCGAGTATACTCACAGAGCGTTGATAGTGCTAAACACGATATGTATTGGATTGAAGGGAGCGCTTAAAGTTAGCCTGATAAGAGAACTTGATAGTGCTAAACATGATATGTATTGGATTGAAGGGAGCGCTTAAAGTTAGCCTGATCAGAGAACGATAGTGTAAGCGTTGAACATTGCGTAAAACAGTGTGTCGAGGGAGACAAGTGATCGGATGGTGGTTCGATCGGATGACCGTCCAAACGGATGATCATTCGGTCGGTTGATCATTCGACTAAAGAAGTGTGTTTGTGAAATGTTTGAACTTTTGAAGTTTTCGTTGTAGTATAAATAAAGTCATTCGATCGGATGGTCATCTGGACGGATGGCCGTTCGATTGGATGGCTATTCGATTGAAAGTGATATTCTTTGGAACTTTGCAAAATAGTCTAAGTAATCTCAACACTTTGAAGTTCAACACCTGGTCGAATAGTCGTTCGATCGGATGGTCGTCCGATCGGACGACTATTCGAGAGAGCAACCTTCTTTTTGAAAACTTGTAAAATCAGTTAAGTCGAAAAGTTTGCGGTTTAACGGAGATGGCATGACGGCGTGTTAAACAACGGAAATGACATCAAGTCCAATTCGTCCGATCGGATGGGAATCATGCCGTTCGATCAGATTCAACTGTTCTTGACGGAGTTTCATGATCAACCCGTGAATCGGTCGTCTCTCCGGTAGAATTTTATTCTCAGACCGGTTCTCCACTAGAGAATGAGTAGAGAGCCCGAACGATTCCAGATTCTAACGGTTTTGAGTAAAAACTGAAGAATGTTGATGAAAAGTTTGAAATAGTTCAAAAAATGTTTAGATTCATGTCGAAATCAGTGTAAAACGTGTAGAAATCCATTAGATCCGAACTGTTCTTGATGAGATAAGGTCACACTTCAATGTTCATAAGAACTCCATGATGACGTCACCTTAGAACAGCCCAAACCAGATGATTTCATAGCGGAAATGTAAGATTTGTTGGAGAAGATGATGAGAAAGTGTGTAATGAAGATGAAAGTAAAAGATTTAAGAAGAAAACTTACAAGAATCGCGAGGAATCAAGAGAAAAGAGGCTGAGAGTGCACGGGTCGGACGGAGCTGTCGCACAATGAATAGTTGATGTGACAGTGGGGTATTTATAGTGTGAGAGGTGAAAGGTGGTGTAGTGTTGTGTTGGTCGGACGGTCGTTCGATCGGATGGCCATCCAAGCGGATGATCATCCGATCGGATGTCCATTCGATCGAATGGTCGTTCGATCGGTTAGCTGTCGCTAGTTAGTTTTCTGACTTTCGTTTCGTGCGTTGAGCGTTGCGTTACGTTTAATCGAGTTGCGAGTAAGCGATGCGATAGTATTAAACAAACACAAATAACATAACTAACACATAACAAAAAGTATAACTTAATTTCGAGTCCGCGATGAGATTGCGATGCGATAGAGTTGCGATTACGTTGGCGAATACATCCCAAAACATAACATCGGCACACACAAGTAAAGCACATAATAACATACACGTAGAACAAAATCCATAATTGCGATTCGAGTTGCGATGCGATAGCGATGAGATAGCGTTAAGTAAAATAGCGTTAAGTAGATTAGCGTGAAATTGCCTTTATCGCATTGTTACTTCACATATTAACTAATCGTAAACAAAAATAGCGTTAACCAAAACATATCGATTACCGCGTTGGAGAGTACAAGCAATATTTAAGTAAGAAATGACAGATCTGAATGCTGACATGTCTTGACATTGACTTGTACTTTGACCTTAAAAATAGGGTTATTACAATTAAGGGGGTGGATTGAGCAGATAGACGTGATTGAGTTGGCTGTCGAGCAAAGAAGCCTTTTGGTCGACAAGATGGAGAAACGATCAAATATGAGGTTACAACTTAAAAAATTTCATGTTAGTTTTGCAAAGGACATTCAACAGAAATCGCGAGCAAATTGGATTCGGGATGGCGATGAAAACACTTCGTATTTCCATGCTATATGCAGGATGAATAAAAGTAGAAGTCAGATAACTGGGCTTTATATAAGTGGGGTCTCGGTGGAAAACCCGGATGAGTTAAAGGCGCCAGGCCCAGACGGGTTAATAGTAAAATGGGGTGTAATCCCCCATTTATCACTTTGTTGGCTAAGGTGGAAGATCCTATGGTTTTAAGGGACTTTAGACCTATTTCGCTAATTGGTCTATTGTATAAGATTATCGCTAAAGTCTTGGCGAATCGCCTCCTAAAACCGTTGCTCAGGTCCCTTATATCCACATTGCAATCGGCATTCGTTGGGAGTCGAAATATTCTTGATGGACCGCTTGTGGTGAGCGAAGTAATATCATGGGCGAAAAAATCAAAAAGGAAGATTTTTATTTTCAAAGTCGATTTATGAAAGCCTATATCACTCTCAATTGGAAATTCCTGTTTTGTGTTTTGTAATGAATGAGATTTCCAAAAAGATGGGTGCAATGGATATCGGCATGTCTAAAGTCGGGATAGGGTTCGGTTATTCTAAATGGTTCACCGTCCGGAGAGTTCGTATATAAGAGGGGACTTCGTCAAGGTGACCCGCTTTCACCCTCACTTCTCTATTCTGGCATTGGAGGTTTTGGATATGATGGTTAATCGAGCGCAATAACAACGCCTTTATGCGGGTATAAAGCTTCCCAACTATGGTCCTATAATAACACACCTTAGTTATGCTAATGATGTTATGTTTTTATGTGATGGTCGGAATAAAATGCCATGAACCTCAATTGACTTCTCCGATGCTTTAGCTGATTGAGTGGTTTAAATGTGAGTTTGAATAAAAGCAAAGTCTCCAGGGTGGAAGTTTGCGATACTGAGATTGAAGAGGTAGCGGGTATCGTAAATTACAACGTCGGTAAGTTTCCCTTATTATATTTGGGGCTCCCTATCGGTGCAAATATGAAGCAGGTTAAATATTGGGAGTTGGTCATAAAGAGATTTTGTAGTAAGCTAAATGGATGCAAAGCGAACGCGCTTTCATTCGCGGGTCAAGTGACGCTTGCGAAATCTGTGTTAGGTAGCCTATCTTCCTATTTCCTTGGTAATTTTAAGTTTGAAAAGCAGTTCTAAGAACTCTCGAATTAATCAAGAGATCATTCGTGTGGGGGCATGTTCGGAATAAAAATAAATTATGTTGGATAAGGTAGGGAAAATGGTTAGGCCGAAGGATCTCGGGGGCGTTGGTATAGGTGCATTGGAGAGTTTCAATCTAGCAATGATGGCCAAATGGTGGTGGAGAATGCGCGAAAACCCTTCTCAGATTTGGTCTCGCGTCATTTCGGCTATCCATGGTCCGGATAAAGGTGCGAAACTTATTTCGATTAATAAAAAAGGTTTTGGGATGGTGGAAGGATATAGTCGGCATAGTTGGAAATCTGGGCAAAGCGGGTGTGTATATAAAAGATGTGTTGAATGTTGAAGTGGGAGATGGTAGAAAGACAAGATTCTGGCATGACGTATGGGTCGGATCTGACACACTAAATACGAAATTTCATAAAAATTTTAGGTTAGATGCTGATAACTCAGATTCGGTCCATTCATGTTTCCGGTGGCTGTGTAACAAATGGGGATGGGGTCAGACAAAAATATCTGAGTTCGGTTGCTGAATGGGGGGAAATTGGTGAGCTAATGAGGATGCTTCAAGGAGTGGATCTTTCTGATAAAGAACATAGGTGGGTGTGGGTCAATGACAAAGGTGAGTCGTTTTCTACCAAAAGCATCAGAAGGGAAATTGAAGCCAAAGCTGATGTATTAAGCGATGGGGGCTTGTTAAAATGGAATAATTGGGCACCACCGAAGGCAAACTATTTTGGTTGGCAGGTTGAGTTAGGGAGGGTTGCGGATAAGGTGTCGTTGAGTAAAAAAGGTATCACTAACCCGGATTTTTTTGTGTAGTAGATGTGGGCCGGAAGAAGTGTCGGGTAATCATATTTTTGTCGTGTTCATTTGTTCAAGGAGCATATGGTGGAACGTGTGTAGATGGTTAAAAATACCAGTGTTGTGTGACGTCAAAGAAGTCTTCCAGATTTTCAATCATGCGCTTGTTCAAGTGGGGGATCGAAAAGGTGGAAAAACCTGGTACATATGGTCGTTTTGGGTTGTTTGTGGAGGCTTTGGCAAGCTAGAAATGACAAACAATTTAATGGGAAGATGATCCTAGTTTATAGGATTGTGGAGTCCATTAAAGAGGACACCTTCCTTTGGATGAGGAATAGGGCGAAGGCATCTTCCATTGATTGGAAAGCTTGGATTGATTTTGATGTTTCTTTGATTGTGCAAGTTTTGTTTTCTTTGTTCTTGTAGCAGCAACATCTTGCTGTTTTGATATATATATATATATATATATATATATATATATATATATATATATATATATATATATATATATATATATATATATATATATATATATATATATATATATATATATATATATATATATATATATATATATATATATATATATATAGGGGATGGTTTAAATGAAAACCACTTTTATCGCGAAAACTCGAAAACTAACTAAAAAAGCCTAAAAAACACACAATTTTTTTTTCAATTTTTTATTAAAAATCGCTAGTTTTTTATATAAAAAAACTTTTTTTTCAAAAACAAAAAAAAAATGTAGTGCACATGCGTTATAATTCACATGTGTAGTACACATACACATGTGTACTATTACACATGTACACTACAAAAAAAAAAAAAAAAAAATTTGAGTTGTTTTTATATACATAAAATAGCGAAAATTTGTATGCAAAAAAAAAAAAATTGGTAGGCTTTTACGTTTTTTTAGTTAGTTTTCGAGTTTTCACAATAACTAGTGTTTTTTATTTGAACCTTCCCCGTATATATACATATACATATATATATATATATATATATATATATATATATATATATATATATATATATATCTATATATATATATATATATATATATATATATATAGGGGATGGTTCAAATGAAAACCACTTTTATTGTAAAAACTCGAAAACTAACTAAAAAAAGCCTAAAAAACACACAAAAATTTTTTTTTTTTTCAATTTTTTTATAAAAATCGCTAGTTTTTATATATAAAAAAAACTTTTTCAAAAAAAAAAATTTTGTGTAGCGCACATGTGTAATACTACACATGTGTAGTACACATACATATGTGCAGTATTACACATGTGCACTACACAAAAAATTTTTTTATATATTAAAAAACCTGCGAAATTTTGATTGCAAAAAAAAAAAATTAAAAAAATTATTTTTTTTATGTTTTTTTGGCTTTTTTTAATTAGTTTTCGAGTTTTCACAATAACTAGTGGTTTTCATTTGAACCTTCCCCTATATATATATATATATAGTTTTCGAGTTTTCACAATAACTAGTGGTTTTCATTTGAACCTTCCCCTATATATATATATATATATATATATATATATATATATATATATATATATATATATAGGGGAAGGTTCAAATGAAAACCACTAGTTATTGTGAAAACTCGAAAACTAATTAAAAAAAGCCAAAAAAACATACAAAATTTTTTTTTTTTGCAATCAAAATTTCGCAGGTTTTTTAATATAAAAAAAAATTTCAAAAAAAAAAAAAAATTTTGTGTAGTGCACATGTGTAATACTGCACATATGTATGTGTAATACACATGTGTATTATTACACATGTGCACTACACAAATTTTTTTTTTTTTTTTGAAAAAAAGTTTTTTTTATATATAAAAACTAGCGATTTTTATAAAAAAAAATTGAAAAAAAAAATTTTTGTGTGTTTTTTAGGCTTTTTTTAGTTAGTTTTCGAGTTTTCACAATAAAAGTGGTTTTCATTTGAACCATCCCTATATATATATATATAGGGTAAGGTTCATGCGAGAACCACCTTTATTGCAAGAACCGCGAGAACCAATGTGAAAGGGGGCAATTTTGTAAATAACAAACAACTTTTAAAAAAACTCGCTTACCTGATTCCTTTTACCATCGGACTTCAATCAGTAATTAAACTACATTTAATAAAAACTTTCATGGCCACTCTCTCCAACATCTGATTAGATCCAGCTCTCTCAACATTTCTAAACATTTAACCTGAATCTCTCAACAATACTGAACAGTTCGTCCCTGAATCTCTCAACAATACTCAACAGTTCGTCAATTACATCATCGTCTCGAATACATCATCACTTCACCATCATCAGTTCACCATATCGAAGCATCTGGATTGAGATTTTATATCAGATTTGAGATTTTACCTGCAGATAGTCATATAATCGAGGTTAGTTCCCAAATTTCGTCCAAAGTCAGTCGTATAATATATATTAGGAACATAATCATCGATCGTACATTCTTCATCCATTCGTAATTAGGGCAACGTGATTATAAGCATTGTGGATTTTTAATCCGTTCGTAATTAGGGCAACGTGATTATTAAATAGATGATTCAATGAGTGTGTCATAGTGAATTTGAGCAAATAAAGTTAATAATATCATTCCCATGCATATTGAATTTGAGCAAATAACGTGATTATAATGCTAGGTATGATGGGCAACACGAAATTTGATTTGGTAAGTGTTAGGGTTTTTTTTACTGAATTATAACTGTTGATAAGTTATGTCATGTTAATGCACATGTGCATAGCTATAGTTATGCACGTGTGCATAATTTAACAGAATATGCTTACACGGAACAGGATAATAAGGTAATGTTGTGATCTATATAGATATGCACATGTGCATATTTTTCTAACAGAACAGGCTTACACAGAACATGTTGATTAGGTATAATTGTGTGATATATAGTTATGCACATTTGCATAGCTTGACAGAATATGATTACACATAACATGATAATAAACTAAATTTGTGATCAATATAGTTATGCACATGTGCATAAATTGTTATAATAGGTTAATATGCACGTGTGCATAGTTTGCAATAATAGTTTAACAAGGTAGATAATGTTGATGCATATGACTTTGAATAGGAGTCTCACCTATGCATCAATGATCTGTAATCGGTATTTAGTTTTATCTAGGTGTTTTTTTGGTGTGATATACGGTTATGCGAATATGTATTTCATCTTGGAATATGTTAATAAGGTATAATTGTGTGGTATATAGTTATGCACATGTGCATAGATTGACAGAATGTGTTAATATGCACCTGTGCATAGTTTGTCAACATAGGTTATTAAGGTATTTAATGTTTATGCACATGTATATAATAATGCACGTGTGCATATCTTATATATTGATCATAAATTAATGTTGATACACATGCTCATTGTAGACCATCGATGGAAAAAAAATACATGGATTAACAGATGAAAGAGTTAAGAAAAGATGAAAGAGTTAAGTAGATGTTAGGCGAAGAGGCGTTGAAGCAATAGGAATGCTGGGGTGTGCTCAACAACTGGAAAAAGGAACAGACGATATGATGTTATGGATGTTATATGTGGGTGACTCAAGGACATGAAACACATAGTGTTTGTTTGTTTTTTTTTTTTTTTTTGTGTTTTTTTTTGGGCAGTAGTAAGTGGCTAACTAATGTGGTGTGTGTATATTTGGTTGACAGTAGTTGTATAGGATAAATTATGTATGGATGCATATGTGCATTATTCAAAATTAGTAATCATATGTCGATGTATTATGTATATCTAAGGATGTATTATGTATATTAAAGCGATGTATATACGTATCAAAGCGTGCTGGTATGTTGTTAAAAAATATGTATGCGTAAGAGCATTAATAAAACACGTATATTGCGCGTGTCCATCTTTTTTTCCGTATCAAATAACCATGTTAAGTTAAACAGAAAAACATGTATGCACATGTGCATCTTTCTGTCAATACAATAAGTTTGGTAATGCACATGAAAACAACTAAAAAACATAATCAAAATGTAACTTTGATAATCCACATCATGACAACTAAAAAAACCGAATCAAAGTGAATACTGATTGGAATTTGTTTATCGCATAAATAGTTAATTCAAGAATCATAAATTTGGGTTGGTCAATTTACGACGTCTGGTTGAACATCTAAGAACGATTGTAGCTCGTTATCAACTATAACGTAATCAAAATAAAAGTCTTTGAGGTTGGCAAATTGGGGTTTCATTGTGTGTAGTATAATGTATGAATCACGTTCACCGATAAATAGACGTACGTCTCTCGTATGTACGTACGTCCCGCGTATGTATCTGGAACAGTTTTTGAAATCTTCTATCGTCTGCATCACCCTTATCATCCTATATTTTTCCAAATGTATACATAATGTAATTGTCAATATAATGCACGTGTGCATAATGTAATTGTCAACATAATGCACACGAGCATTATCAATTTATATACAACGACATTTTTTTGAACATAACAAGATGTCATATATTCAAACCATAACTTTAGACATGAACTAGAGAAGTACACTTACAGTAAACATATAAACTCCTATTTTTCTATTACATTCACACCACTGGTGTACCACTCTTCAATCACTAAATTCTCCATTTTGGCTATGACTTTCATCCACAACAGAGTACACTAATTGACTTATTCCAGTCTTCTAGTATTTGAACACTGCACAACTTTGAAAACCTTCTCATTTCTGCTCGACAATATGATCCATAATGTAACCATCAATATGCAGTTGACTGCCTTTTTCTTCTTCTTAGAAATATCCAGCTTCCAGGAAAAAAGAGAGAATATTTGCCACTGTTGAGTAAGAATGTAAATCTTTTACTCCCAGCCATGCTCTGACCATCCACCATAGCGGTTTCGACATCAAACATGGAATGAGGATGTGTTCAACAATTTCTTGCTCGTATCCGCAACCTGGGCACAATGAGTCACTGATATGAATTCCCCTTTTTTACAGCTTTGTCTATGTCAGTAACCTGCCTTCGACGCCTTTCCATGCTAACATATTGGCTTTAGGTGTAGCCGAACCGTTCCAGGTCATTATAAAGCCACTCGACGGGTCCCCGCTTGTGACACACAAATCCTATCTAACGGGTTTAACATTGAAAGTCGACTTATTTTTCCGAGTGCCAACCCAAACCATATTGACCCGTCTTCATTCGGGTGTCTTTCAGTAGCGCCAAAAGCTGCATATACTCCACCGATGCCTCCCTGGTTGTTGGCTTGTTCTTCCATTGCCAATCTCACACAGTGACCTCCCCTATTTTTTGTAGTTGTCCGCCACCCAAGACTCTTTGTTTGCTGTCATTTTGTACATAATTGGATAGTTATCCATAAGGCACTTGTTCAGAATACATACATTAACGATATAGTATAATTTTCAATATAATGCACATGTGCATATAATTTACAGTAAACATAATGCACATGTTCATATAATTTAATACAACATCATTTACGGTAAATATAACGATTTACAAAGTATATACATCATTTACAGTCAACATAATACCTTTAGTCACAAATCGAATGATTTTCAACTCTTGATGTTCTGTATTTGTAGGTATCTTGTGACTATCAACTCTATTATCAGCGGATGGACCAACAATGTCAACATCACATGTATGAGGAGGATTATCAAAGAATGTATGAAGAGGAACTTCAGATGTGTGAGGAGCGACACGTGATGAATCAGATGATGCCATGTAGAGGGTGTAAATGGTGGGTTGTTCGTTGTGGATGCCGCCAGAAACACCGTGCTCGGATGTCGCCGCCGTGAACTCCGGTGAGTTACGTGAACGCCGTCAGCCGTTGTCGTCAATATATACAACAATCTGATCTGATGAATGAAACCCTAATATTAAAAGCTGAAGCTGATGAATGAAACCCTAATATTAAAAGCTGTAGATCGTGAACATAGTGGTGAGAAGAGGGGCGCGTGTTTTTTAATAAATACCACATAATTACAATTTTGCCATGTGTTCACACTGGTTCTCGCGGTTCTCGCAATAAAGGGTGGTAACGGATCCTTATCATATATATATATATATATATATATATATATATATATATATATATATATATATATATATATATATATATATATATATATATATATATATATATATATATATATATATATATATATATATATATATATATATATATATATATATATATATATATATATATATATATATATATATATATATATATATATAGACTAGGAGTTGGCCAGAAAGTCCAAATTTCCTAAAAAGTGTAAAAAGTCATAAAACACCATAATGTCAACCATAAAACACACCAAAAACCCACAAATAATACGATGAAGATTACTAAAACATCATGTATGTGGGTTTTGTGTTGTGTTTTAGATGTTAAGGCTCTAATTATGGAATGACAAATATTAATGTGTTTTATGTTGTTTAGCATTGTGTGTTTTACATTTATAGTTATACGATGGTGCGTTTGAAGTTTTTATGGACTATTAGAGTTTGAATATGGTGTTTTAGTAATATTCATTCTATTATTTGTGAGTTTTAGGTGTGTTTTATGCCTGAAATTATTGTGTTTTATGACTTTTTACACTTTTTAGGAAACTTGGACTTTCTAGCCGAACCTCACCATATATATATATATATATATATATATATATATATATATATATATATATATATATATATATATGTATATATATGTATATGTATATATATGTATATATATGTATATATATATATATGTATATATATGTATATATATACATATATATATATATATATATATAGGGTAAGGTTCATGCGAGAACCACCTTTATTGCGAAAACCGCGAGAACCAATGTGAACACAACCTAAAATAGCTAAAAAAACCTAACCCCCACCCCCCCCCCAAAAAAAAAAAAAAACCTAACCCCCCCCCCCCCAAGCTAAATACTAAAAACTAAAACCCCCAAAAAACCTAAAAAAAACCTAACCCACCCCCCACTCCACCCCCACCCCCCAAAACCTAAACCCCCATCCCCCACCCCCCAAAAACCTAAACCCCCCACCCCCAAGCTAGAATGCTAAAAACTAAACCACCAAAAAACCTAAAAAATCAGAAAAAAAATATCTAATTTTCTTTTAAATATTTTTTATGTTAAAATCGCTACTTTTAGTAGCCAAAAAATATAAAAAAAAAATTAGTGTTTTTTAGCTATTTTTAGGCATTTTTGGTTGTGTTCACATTGGTTCTCGCGGTTCTCGCAATAAAGGGTGGTTCCTAACGGATCTTTGTCCTATATATATATATATATATATATATATATATATATATATATATATATATATATATATATATATATATATATATATATATATATATATATATATATATATATATATATATATACAGGGTAAGGATCATTTTAGAATCATAAATATTTACAGAACTCGCAGAACTACTAATAAACAATCTTTTTATCTATATATTTTTTATGTTTAGGATAATTTTATCATTTATTATGTGTATTTTTATGATTACATACAGGTTAAAAGTAATTTTATCAATTTTTATATATAATTTTATAATTAGACATATGTAAACTAGTTTTTTTACATATATGTAATTAGTTATTACACATATATATAATTTGGCTATTAAACATATGTAAACTACTTTTAACATGTATGTAATCATAAAAATACATATAATAGAAGATAAAAAGATCCTAAATACAAAAAATATATATATATATAAAATGATTGTTTATTATGAGTTCTGAAATGAATCCGACCATATATATATATATATATATATATATATATATATATATAGGGTAAGGATAGTGTAAAAAGGGCCTAAAGTGTGAGAAGTGTATTATAACACTATATATAATACTATATAACACCATATAAACACCGTATAACAATATGTAACACCATATAATACCATATAACACTATGTAACACTATATAACATTATATAACAAATATAACACTATATATCTATCATAGACATGCTATCAGACAAGCTATAGTGTGATATTTGTTATATAATGATATATAGTGTTATATGGTATTATATGGTGTTACATATTGTTATATGGTGTTTATATGGTGTTATATAGTATTATATATAGTGTTATAATACACTTCTCACACTTTGAGCACTTTTTACAGGATCCTCTACCTATATATATATGTGTACTACTTTAATAAGCATATAGGAAGGGCAAGAATGGTCATTTGCCATTGTACAACCATTTGAAGCCCATTGTACAAGCATTTAAGCACAAAGTGTTGAAAACTTCTTTTCAACACATGTTGTATAGCCGGATGGATCTTACCTGGATAAACTTGTCTCGTTTTACTTTGATGGATCCAATATAAACTTTCTATCACTCTATCTAAACCACAAAATTCGTTTCATCCATCCAGACGCTCCACCTTTCTCTACAAACCCTAACCCTATCCTTCATTTCATCCATCGATCCTCCACCGCTCCTCCACCGTGTCACACCCTGATATTTCCACGTGTCATCGGTGGGCCCGGTGGGGAGTATCGTGACGTAGTTGATATCATCATAGTCAAACAACATAACTTAAATGCAGAGCGGAAGCAAAAGATGAATATATTACAAACCGATATAAAGTAATATCAAAGTATTACAAACGGAAAGTAAAGGATCCACATGAGGATCAAAGATAAATGAAATATTGTTCAACAGACTTTAGGCATCTTAAGCTTGCGAGACTCTTTATTGATGCTAGGAGTAGCCAGCCTATTCCTATTAGTACATGCACTTAGCCTTTTTGGAAATACGCCAGTTTTCACTGGTAAATACAATTTAACTAACTCATTTTGAAAATGTTTAAGAAAATTGATTTGAGTGCAAACGGCACAAAAGATTTTATAACTTGTGATAATTATTTGAATATAATACTAGTAAAGAATTACATGTTTGTTATGCGTTCAGTTGCCCGGTTCCTGCCGGGTTAAAGACTAATAGACACACCACAGGTATAATGTCCACAAGGTTATTCCTTTAAGTGGGATACCAGTTTTTACATATGCAGCTGTCAAGTGTACGCCTACACCCCGTGCTTAGGTCGTGGCCATTTCATGAGTGATGCCAAGGATATCCGGAACATGGTCATTAAACTCCCAAAGGCGTAAAACAAACAAAACAAATTTTTAAACGGGTCATCTTGATAATACTTAACCACCAATCGATTAAGGTCAAATGCCCGACCAAGCGGTATTTTATATACCGTACCCCAAGCCTATATAGGGAAAATAAGTTAAAAATATTTACCTGAGCAAATTTATACAATTTATCCCAACCGTATACCACCAAGCAAGTACAGATAGCTTTTACTGGGCTCCTAAATCTGGAACGAAGGTTTTTAATAACCTATTAGATTCCTAACGGGTCTTTAATTAAGCCTAAGCTTAGACCGGTTAATTTTTAAAGGAGAATACGGTTCAATACGCATAATTATGCGAAGACCGGATTAGAATGTGGTTTAGACCCGACAAGCTTAATTTAATAAGTTATGCAAACTAGTTACATAAGCCGATCCGAACGCAAAAATTGCATAACGGGTAACCAAAAGAGTCATGAACAGGTTTCCTAAGTCAATATGCCTTAAATATGTTGTGATATCAATAGGAAACCTTCCATTATGCCCAAAACGAGTTTAAGACTTTTTTATGCCCCGTAGGGGTATTTTGGTCATTTTAAGGGTTATGAGAGAGATTAAATATTTTTCTAAGTTCCAGGTTTGATATAATCAGTAAAAACACTTAATTTAATAAGTTATAACAGTAGGGTATCATATATATGTGAAATTTTTTAATTATAACCATACTATGCACCGTAGGGGCATTTCGGTAACTTCACATAGGCTTAAAAGGTCAAAACTGAAAACCTGAGTTTAAAACTTTTCCTTACTGTTAGAATATAAAATTTTACTAAAAATATCAGTAGGTATCAAGTCTCATATTTATAAAATAGTTTTTATACATACTATGCGTTAAAAACGCTTAAAAAGGTGATTTGGAGCCATTTCCGTGTTTTCAAACGAAAGCTGATGTTTCTATTATTCCAAAAGGCTAAAAATATTTTATTTATCATATTAGATCAGTAGAAAGAGGTTTGGTATCAAAAGGATTTGTAAAACTCATTTTATAGCCCAAAAGGGCAAAACCGGTAATTACCGAATTATAGCTAGAATCCTATGTTATGCTCAGCCTAAAAATAAATAAAAATCTTCAAAAATCCCAAAATATTATTTTATATCAGTAGGTAAAAAGTTTGGTATCAAGAATTGGGTTTAGATAGGCTATATGCTAATTATGTCGTTTAATTAATAAAAAGGCTTTTCATTTACGCTAATGAGCATAACTCCTAACCTAGACCTCCAACTGATGTCAAATTTTAGGGACAAATTTATAAATCAGTAATAAAGATTATTGTCCTCTCACATTTTCAAAATTCTCATTTTAGGGTCAAAAGGCCATAACGGTCAACAATTAGGGATTTAACGGACACATGCATGAAGTAGGATTTCTATGGAACCAAGTTGTATAACCTCGGAGGGTTATACTAACCTATAACATGGTCCTAATGGAATCCTAAGGCATATCTAAACTAAGCTAAATCGGGTCAGAACTGAAAGTCAAAGCAAAAGTCAACTTTTGCGACTTTCGGTTCCGAACCGAGCCTATATACTTAGAATTGTCAGGTTGAATCATGCTTAGGCATGTTCAACTAATATGTACCAAGTTATTAAAGTGAGAAAACTGATTTTATGACTTTTATATTAATAATTATGTATTTTATTTAAAACTAACGCGTTTGACTTTTATTTGACCCGACAATTAAACTAAGTAAACGTGGTAATTAGGAGGTGCCCTTTGGAGGGTTTAACACCTACCTAATTACGGTCACGTAGCCATGTTCGTTGCGAACAATGGCTTAACCGTTTTAAAAGTCAAAGCGTTTATCGAAAACGCTTAACTTTCGGTTATAATTGCTAAAAATTAAACTAAGCACGAAAGGACACTTACAAAGGGTCCAAGCAAGGAGGTATGATTTATAAATTCTCAGGTATGAAGCTTTGAGCTTCAACATAGAGAATATTCAGATGATGTGTGAGTTGCAATTGAAAAATCATGGGGTTTATATAGTTTTCAGGTCACCGTTAGGATCGTTCATCGAAAAACGAGCTTCGATCTGAGCCTTACATGTGTGCCCATGGTTTTAGAATACCATGGGTGCCCCAAAATAGCCCATAGATTTGTTAAAAATCATTTGCAAACCTAAAAACCCAGCTGCTGGTTTGAAATCAGTTACTTTGCAGGTCTGATGGGCTCTCACACCGGTGTAAGAAATGGGCCAAGTCTTACGCCCCACTCCTAAGCCAAGTTTGACAGAAATGTCAATTTTGGTCCCTACAGTTGCAAATCTTGGTTTTTGATGCATTTTCGACACATTTAAGTCCCGTTAACCTCATTTCAAGGCTCTAAAATGAAGTTAAAGTATAGGGAACATGAAACATGCTCAAAAATATCTCGGATGTTGGTTTGTTTGGTCGTACGGTTGCGTTGTTCGGCTAATTACGACGAAACACGAACGGACGCGAAAAACGATCCAAATTACGCGACGAATGGAATTTTATCAATCCAAACACTAAAATTAAATATTTTAGTGCTCACATAAATTTTTGGGTGTCCGGGGATATTCAGAATGCGAGATATGCGCGAAAGCGCAAACTTGTGCACTTTTTGACACTTTTAGTCCCTGCATGACATAAAAGTTTATTTTTGCGCACCAAACACCTCTAAGCCTATATCTAAGCTATATAAAGGATAATTAGGGTATGATTAACTCATAGTCATATTCTAGAAGGTCCGATACCTTACGAATTGACATACTTTTGCAGTTTGACGCAATTAGTCCTTTAATTGCGCAAAGTAGCGTGGAATGTCGTTTAATGACATCCAAGCCTTCCATGGCCCATAATAGGCATTCCCATGCATATGTTTAAATATTACTATGCTCCCATTCACTTAAATGGTCACCGAAAGGCGTAGATTCAAAAGTTGACGCTTTAGGCCCCTCTATTGCGCAAACTTGCGCATCTCACCATTTAATAGCATTGAAGCCTTATCTAATCCATATTAGGCATTCTTGGAAGTATTATTAAACATCACGATGCTTCGGGTTCGCTAAAAGGTCATTCAGAGGTATAATTAAACATATTGACACTTTTAGTCCCTCTAACTTGCAAAGTTACGCGTATCTTTACTTATAGGCATAAAAACCTTAGACGGCCATTATTTGGCATTCCCGAGAGTATAATCAAATATTATGAAGATCCCGGTTTGTTAATAGGTCACTCAGAGGTAAGAATTAACATGTTGACACTTTTAACCCTTCATTGCGCAACTTTCAATTAATTCCACAAACGGCTACACTCAATCGACAAGCGGCTCATTTGTGAACATAAATGTCGTGAGAGGTTATTTAGAAACTTATTTTAGGTATGTTAACACTTCCAGTCCTTTCATAATCAAAGTTTTTGATTTTTCGCAAAATTAGTCCCTAAATTTCAATATTGGACTTTATTAGGGTTTATTACGCGTGTCAATACATCATTGGACGTGATTTTACGAGGTTTTACATCTTCACCCCCCTAAAAGAAATCTCGACCTCGAGATTTGCTAAAATGCTGGAATTACTTTCTGTTGTATCATGGACTTAACTTCCACAGTATATTTGGGGCTTCTTCAAGCACCCAAGTTGATCTCTATAATAGGTATATG
This sequence comes from Helianthus annuus, assembly GCF_002127325.2. Classification (NCBI taxonomy): domain Eukaryota; kingdom Viridiplantae; phylum Streptophyta; class Magnoliopsida; order Asterales; family Asteraceae; genus Helianthus; species Helianthus annuus. The sequence continues at coordinate 31,923,291 of NC_035435.2, forward strand.
TATCCTTTTGGGGCTTCTTAACTTTGCCGATCTTTAATTGATACGGGTTTCTCATCAAACCAAAAATCTTCATTAATCCGCATATCATTAGGCGATAATGCTTCTTGATTAATTGGGGAAACATATCCTATAACCATTAGCGTGTAATATTTTGCGAGCTCCCCCAAGCTCCTCAAATAGGTTGTAGCTTATAAGCTATTTGATCTTGATATATTTGATTCATTCGAATGATTCTATATATATTCAGAGCTTAACTAGCCTGATAATTAACAAATTGACACACCCTTCCAGGGTGATATCTTTTGTTGGACCTTATTCCTTAACAAGAATCTTAAGACGGTTGCTACATTCATTAATCCTTGATTTTCTGCCAAGTAATGGCAACTTACAGATGATTATGGATTTATCTGATCTTATTCGTTGTTTCCAAGGCAACTTTCAGCTCCTGATAATTGGACTTTCCAAGTCCTCGTCCATCAACCGGACGTTTTGGCATTTCATCTGTACAAGGTCTCCAAAGGAGCAACCGTGATACTTATATAACAACTATTATAGAAAAGCTTATCTTAAGGTGAAATGGTTATTCCATCCACTGCTTAAACTAATTCTAAGGAATAGCTAATCCTTGTCGCTAGTCGAACAAATCGACGATCCTGGCAGCTGATGGAAATTCTTAATTGTTGCCTAATTAGGGTTGCAGTAATCAATGCATAAGCAAAATGAACCGTCTTTCTTAATTAACTATACCGAATTCTCAGAATATTGAGTTAGGCTATATGAATCCTCTATCTTAAAACTTACTTATTTAGGGTTTCGATTCTTCCAATGAGGGTACTAGCGGTCTTGGAGATTTCATATTAATACAGCCCTAAATGGGATATAAATCTTAACTCTACTTGCCTCTCAAGAGGTAACAGGGTAATCTTAGGAGAAGATAATCAAGATACAAGGAGGTTATAGAGATTTTCCATATCTCAGGCTCCAGTTCATTCATCATTGCTTGTGTCAAATGAGTGACACATTTATGCTACAAGTCCACGAATTCCTTATTCGGGAACATTTACTTGGACAATTCCATTATGGATATCTTCTTTGAATACCATTAGTTGACTTTAGTACCATATGACCATCGGGATATCTTTGTGGTCCCATGCATTAAACCTCCATACTGATCAGGCATGGAAGCAATCTATGGGACATTTTAAGATACACAAATCCTCATATGGCGCTTTTATCATACTGTCTGGTATTCGCAATCGATGGAGATTGAAGAGATATCAACTATGTGTTGTCGCACATCCTCTAGAAAGAGGATACTTTTAAAATTCTATGACTGAAGGTTTCTGACAGGAACAGGAGAAATGGTTCTTACGATTTGACCTGTAAGTTTTTACCTTACACTTAATATCTGAGGTTTTTACTGGAGAGTTTCTAAAAGTTTGCTAAACTTATGGTCTTATGAGAGACTTAGTAGCACCTGAAACCAAACGTAACTCCTAGTCATAAAATCACCATAAGGGATTTATCTGGTGTCATTATTAATGTGAACTACCTCTAATCATTCATCAGGAGGATTAAACGCCTCCATTCTTAATCCTTTTAAATTTAGCTATAAAATCCTTGACAAACTTTAGGGCAGTCTCAGCTTTGACTGGTTATTTCTTAATCTATATAACGTGAGGAGCTGAGGTAGATCCATAATGGATTTATAATGAGCAGGCTTTGAAACCTTAATGTGCCCTCTCATTGCCGCTACTAACCGACAATATTTATTGCATTAAGCTTAGGCTTTGGGTAATTGGAATAGGGTATTATCCCAGCCAATGAATTAAAATTTGCGACATACTGTCGACAGTTTAGAACTTTTATGGTGAGAGTCAGAAAATTCTTATTCCATCTTTTTCCATTTCGATGCGAATAATAGGTCTTTCTAATAAGGTCCTTAACACTTGGTCCATCCCATAATGTATAAGAGGATCTTTCTTGTGGACTTCATTAATGTCCTCACTAATTAAGGGTGTTGCCATCGAATGGCTGTGATGCATATCTCACCGCGTTCTTTTCAGCGTAACCGCTGACACACCTAATGGTTTCTACTTCATCCAACAATTACCTGCAATCGATTGTCCCTTTTTACTATTGAAGTCTCTTGACTTCCAAGAGACGAAGCACTTTTAAGTACACCCAAAAATAATGGTCTCCTTGCCATATATGCTTTTGCTGGGTTTATTCTTCGCATTTGAAGTATGAATGAAGCTCTTCTCATGAGCAGCGACATGTGTTTTAGAGCAAACAACATTCAGCTCCTTGATCCTTTTCATGGCTCTTCTCCCAGCCTTTCTAATGGCTGTGTTAATTATAGATTTGGAGGTTAATTCCATTAACATTTAGATTCACATTTGATGCACCATTAACATTTGTCGCCTTTCTAGCATCGTGACTGTTGTTTCTCTTTTCAGAGATTTCCATACTCAAAGCTTTGGTACTAAATACCAAATTCAGCAGGTACATAGGCAATCCATACCATGTGTCTCCTTGAATTGTCAATGGCTCACCTTAAGGAGTCTTGTTAACTACTTGCTTCTTATTACCCACAATATGGGCTTAGCTATAAGATGACCAATCCATTCCAATCACTCAATCGAGTCCTTCTATTTCAACGGAATCAAGGAGAGTGGAAAAGAATTGTTCCTAATGGATATAAAACATCCATCTAATATTGCTGAAGCAGTCTCTGAGGTAACATTGGCCAATCCTACTTTATACTTAACGCTTAGAGTTTTAACAGGCAGATTTAATAATTTACAAAATCCATTGTCTACGAAGACTTATCTGAACCTGAATTAAATAATACTCTAGCATGAGCGTTATTTGATAAAGAATGTACCTGTTGTGACATTGTCCTCCTGAATAGCCTCTTGAGCATCCATTTGAGAGCTTCCAGCTTTGGTCTTCTTAGCCTCTCCAGGCTTCTTGGTTTTATTTGGGCAATTTGTTTTGATGTGCCCTTTTTCATTGCAACCGTTGTGTCTCCCAACTTCTTGCAATCCAAGGTCTTATGCTCCTTAGACTTGCAGATTCCATAGGGTAGAGGTTGAGATTCAAATCTGCATTTCCCGAGGTGGTATTTCCTACAGGTTTTGCATCTGGTCTTTTCACCTGACTGCTGGTTGTCCTTCAAGTCCTTGCAGTCATGGGTCTTGTGATCCATCTCTTTACAGATGACACATCCCCTGGTCTGATCATAGAAACATTTTCCGAAGTGCTTCTTCCCGTAGGTTTTACATTCGGGTTTTGCCTCCTTTGGCTTGGACTGGTTATAGTTTGAATCGGTCTTACCCTTTTTAAAACCCTTATTTGGGGTATCATCGCACCTTCGCTTATGATCCTTCAACGCACGGTCCACAGCGTTGTTTACGGCTATATCTATCATAGCCTGTAACTCGGTGCCTGTTAAATTCAGTCTTGCATCACCATTCTGATCAACTAGATGATTGCGAGCTTCAGAGGGGTCAGCCATGATGAAGCTTTGAAGGCTACAAACCAAGTAGTAATAATTTGATCATATAATGAATTGTCGAACTTGATAATTAAATAATCATGGTGCGAATAAACCATATAGGCCAATAGATAGTATTTAGTTTATTTGATTATGTTTTGCCTAAGTTTTTTAAATAAACCATCTTTGGCGTTTTAAACGGAATATAATCCTTCATATTTATTAGACAGGGGACATAAATCACAACTGTCAATGTCGTACCAACATTTTATAGCACAAGGGCTTGTTCCAAAGGACTTTTGATGGCACAGAGGCCTTGTCACTAGGGAAATTTTAAAACATAATCAATGATTCCTTTGGATCAGAAAATTTCATAGTTCATTGTCTTGACAAGAAGTTATGAAATAAAACTATCTTTTTCATGTATACATCTTTGCCCGTAGGTATACATTCCAGATGGATGTTTAGATGTGTACATCATGTTCGACTTTTATTAGCCATGATTCCTATTGATCATTTAGGCTAAATGAAGGGTTGGAAGATTTCTAATATATGGATGACAAGTGTGATTTCATCGCATCACACCCATTGTCAGGAGTGTTAACATGTTTTCAGGTGTTTAACAAGGATCTGAATCTCTTTAAACAGGTCTTACCATCATAGCTAGGTCTTTAATGATACTCAAGCTAGGTTATACCCTTTGAGACTCTTTGTAATATAAATACTGGCAGGAAAGGAATGATATTTATTTTATTCAGGATTTTTATTATAATTATCCTGGATTTAATTAAAATATAACTATGGCACAAAAGGCCAAGTCACAAGGGCAATTATAAACCATGATTTTATAGAATCAAGGTATTTAGGCTTGAACGTTGTTCAGTGCCTTTTCTTGACAGGGAGTTGTAGGCTACGACTGTCTTTTGTCTTATATGACAATGAATATGGCTCGTAAGCATTTTATCCCTAATGGATGCTTAAATCATAAACTAAGAAAGGATTTCGGGACAATCTAGTACAAGGATGATTTATGCGATTTTATCGAACCACGTCTGCCAGGAATGTTAACATATTACAGATGTTAACAAGGATTTGAATCTTTTGAATAGGTTCTACCATCTTGGCCATGTCTGAAATGACATCTAGGCTAGGTTTTACCTTTAAGATTCTTTTTAATATCTAAACGCAGAATAATCCTAAATTGAGATGTTAACAAGGATCTAAATCTAATTGAGGAACTACCATCTTGGCCCTCTCTTAAAATGACACCTGAGCTAGGTCTCGTCCTTTTTAGATTTTTGCCATTTTATTATAATGGTAGATCTTATAAAAGGAATGTTATTTTAAGTTATTTCATATATTATATTCATATATTTTGAATAAATGAAATTTTAATAAAGCATTCCAATGATTTTAAAAAGAGGTACAGAATTACCCTAAGCGGGACTTGAAAGGAATAATGTTGTCCTTGAAGGGACAGAAAGATAAAAATGCCCTTATAAGGACTTACTGAGGAAACGGATTTCAGCAAAAGGATTTTCTTCTTCATTTTATTTCTGAATGCTTTCTCCTTGGTTGCACGTTCATCCTGGTCGCAGTACGAAGCTTGGCCTTTCCTAGGCTTCGAATGGGGAGAATTGCCATTACGGCTTCTTTGCTTGGCGACATGTTAAAAATATACAGAATTGAAGGCAAAATTCTCCGAATAGAGATGAGAGTATTCCTATGTTAAGTCTAGACTCAGAATATCAAGGAATGTGCTACTGTGTCATTGAGATTAAACACAAAAAGGCTAGTGTTTAATTCACTCAATGTTGGCTCTGATACCAACCTGTCACACCCCGATATTTCCACGTGTCACCGGTGGGCCCGGTGGGGAGTATCGTGATGTAGTTGATATCATCATAGTCAAACAACACAATTTAAATGCACAGCGGAAGCAAAAGATGAATATATTACAAACCGATATAAAGTAATATCAAAGTATTACAAACGGAAAGTAAAGGATCCACAGGCGGATCAAAGATAAATGAAACATTGTTCAACAGACCCTAGGCATCTTAAGCTTGCGAGACTCTTTATTGATGCTAGGAGTAGCCAGCCTATTCCGATTAGTACCTACACTTAGCCTTTTTGGAAAATACGTCAGTTTTCACTGGTAAATACAATTTAACTGACTCATTTTGAAAAAGTTTAAGAAAATTGATTTGAGTGCAAACGGCACAAAATATTTTATAACTTGGGATAATTATTTGAATATAATACTTGTAAAGAATTACATGTTTGTTATGCATTCAGTTGCCTGGTTCGTGCCGGGTTAAAGACTAATAGACACACCACAGGTATAATGCCCACAAGGTTATTCCTTTAACTGGGATACCAGTTTTTACATATGCAGCTGTCAGGTGTACGCCTACACCCCGTGCTTAGGTCGTGGCCCTTTCATGAATGATGCCAAGGATATCCGGGGCATGGTCATTAAACTCCCAAAGGCGTAAAACAAACAAAACAAATTTTTAAACGGGTCATCTTGATAATACTTAACCACCAATCGATTAAGGTCAAATGTCCGACCAAGCGGTATTTTATATACCGTACCCCAAGCCCGTATAGGGAAAATTAGTTAAAAGTATTTACCTGAGCAAATTTATACAATTTATCCCAGCCGTATACCACCAAGCAAGTACAGATAGCTTTTACTGGGCTCCTAAATCTGGAACGAAGGTTTTTAATAACCTATTAGATTCCTAACGGGTCTTTAATTAAGCCTAAGCTTAGACCGGTTAGTTTTTAAAGGAGGATACGGTTCAATACGTATAATTATGCGAAGACCGGATTAGAATGTGGTTTTGACCTGACAAGCTTGTATACTTGTGTAATAAGGGTAAACTAAACACATTCTGGATTTTGAGATAAAAGTGATAAAGTTTAACCCGTTTCGGCTAATTTATGCAAACTAGTTACATAAGCCGATCCGAACGCGAAAAGTGCGTAACGGGTAACCAAAAGAGTCATGAACAGGTTTCCTAAGTCAATATGCCTTAAATATGTTGTGATATCAGTAGGATACCTTCCATTATGCCCAAAACGAGTTTAAGACTTTTTTATGCCCCGTAGGGGTATTTTGGTCATTTTAAGGGTTATGAGAGAGATTAAATATTTTTCTGAGTTCCAGGTCTGATATAATCAGTAAAAATACTTAATTTAATAAGTTATAAAAGTAGGGTATCATATATATATGAAATTTATTAATTATAACCATACTATGCACCGTAGGGGCATTTTGGTAACTTCACATAGGCTTAAAAGGTCAAAACTAAAAACCTGAGTTTAAAACTTTTCCTTACTGTTAGAATATAAAAATTTACTAAAAACATCAGTAGGTGTCAAGTCTCATATTTATAAAATAGTTTTTATACATACTATGCGTTAAGAACGCTTAAAAAGGTGATTTGGAGCCATTTCCGGGTTTTCAAACGAAAGCTGATGTTTCTATTATTCCAGAAGGCTAAAAATATTTTATTTATCATATTAGATCAGTAGAAAAATGTTTGGCATCAAAAGAATTTGTAAAACTCATTTTATAGCCCAAAAGGGCAAAACCGGTAATTACCGAATTATAGCTAGAACCCTATGTTATGCTCAGTCTAAAAATAAATAAAAATCTTCAAAAATCCCAAAATATTATTTTATATCAGTAGGTAAAAAGTTTGGTATCAAAAATTGGGATTAGATAGGCTATATGCTACTTATGTCATTTAATTAATAAAAAGGCTTTTCATTTACGCTAATGAGCATAACTCCTAACCTAAACCTCCAACTGATGTCAAATTTTAGGGACAACTTTATAAATCAGTAATAAAGATTATTGTCCTCTCACATTTTCAAAATTCTCATTTTAGGGTCAAAAGGGCATAACGGTCAACATTTAGGCATTTAACGGAAACATGCATGAACTAGGATTTCTATGGAACCAAGTTGTATAACCTCAGAGGGTTATACTAACCTATAACATGGTTCTAATGGAATCCTAAGGCATATCTAAACTAAGCTAAATCAGGTCAGAACTGAAAGTCAAAGCAAAAGTCAACTTTTGCGACTTTCGGTTCCGAACCGAGCCTATACTTAGAATTGTCGGGTTGAATCATGCTTAGGCATGTTCAGCTAATATTTACCAAGTTATTAAAGTGAGAAAACTGATTTTATGACTTTTATATTAATAATTATGTATTTTATTTAAAACTAACCCGTTTGACTTTTATTTGACCCGACAATTAAACTAAGTAAACGTGGTAATTAGGAGGTGCCCTTTAGAGGGTTTAACACCTACCTAATTACGGTCACGTAGCCATGTTCGTTGCGAACAATGGCTTAACCGTTTTAAAAGTCAAAGCGTTTATCGAAAACGCTTGACTTTCGGTTATAATTGCTAAAAATTAAACTAAGCACGAAAGGACACTTACAAAGGGTCCAAGCAAGGAAGTATGATTTATAAATTCTCGGCTATGAAGCTTTGAGCTTCAACTTAGAGAATATTCAGATCATGTGTGAGTTGCAATTGAAAAATCATAGGGTTTATGTAGTTTTCGGGTCACCGTTAGGATCGTTCATCGAAAAACGAGCTTCGATCTGAGCCTTACATGTGTGCCCATGGTTTTAGAATACCATGGGTGACCCAAAATAGCCCACAGACTTGTTAAAAACCATTTGCAAACCCAAAAACCCAGCTGCTGGTTTGAAATCAGCTGTTTTGCAGGTCTGATGGGCTCTCGCGCCCGGTGTAAGAAATGGGCCAAGTCTTACGCCCCACTCCTAAACCAATTTTGACCGAAATGTCAGTTTTGGTCCCTGCAGTTGCAAATCTTGGTTTTTGATGCATTTTCGACACATTTAAGTCCCGTTAACCTCATTTCAAGGCTCTAAAATGAAGTTAAAGTATAGGGAACATGAAACATGCTCAAAAATATCTCGGATGTTGGTTCGTTTGGTCGTACAGTTGCGTTGTTCGGCTAATTACGACGAAACACGAACGGACGCGAAAAACGATCCAAATTACGCGACGAATGGAATTTTATCAATCCAAACACTAAAATAAAATATTTTAGTGATCACATAAATTTTTGGGTGTCCGGGCATATTCAGAATGCGAGATATGCGCGAAAGTGCAAACTTGTGCACTTTTTGACACTTTTAGTCCCTGCATGACATAAAAGTTTATTTTTGCGCACCAAACACCTCTAAGCCTATATCTAAGCTATATAAAGGATAATTAGGGTATGATTAACTCATGGTCATATTCCGGAAGGTCCGATACCTTACGGATTGACATACTTTTGCAGTTTGATGCAATTAGTCCTTAAATTGCGCAAAGTAGCGTGGAATGTCGTTTAATGACATCCAAGTCTTCCATGGCCCATAATAGGCATTCCCATGCATATGTTTAAATATTACTACGCTCCCATTCACTTAAATGGTCACCGAAAGGCGTAGATTCAAAAGTTGACGCTTTAGGCCCCTCTATTGCGCAAACTTGCGCATCTCACCATTTAATAGCATTGAAGCCTTATCTAATCCATATTAGGCATTCTTGGAAGTATTATTAAACATCACGATGCTTCAGGCTCGCTAAAAGGTCATTCAGAGGTATAATTAAACATATTGACACTTTTAGTCTCTCTAACTTGCAAAGTTACGCGTATCTTTACTTATAGGCATAAAAACCTTAGACGGCCATTATTTGGCATTCCCGAGAGTATAATAAAATATTATGAAGTTCCGGTTTGTTAATAGGTCACTCAGAGGTAAGAATTAACATGTTGACACTTTTAACCCTTCATTGCGCAACTTTCAATTAATTCCACAAACGGCTACACTCGATCGACAAGCGGCTCATTTGTGAACATAAAGGTCGTGAGAGGTTATTTAGAAACTTATTTTAGGTATGTTAACACTTCCAATCCTTTCATAATCAAAGTTTTTGATTTTTCGCAACATTAGTCCCTAAATTTCAATATTGGACTTTATTAGGGTTTATTACACGTGTCAATACATCACTGGACGTGATTTTACGAGGTGTTACACACCGCTCCTCCATCGAACCGGTCGTCGCCATCACCATCTTCTCCCCTTCTCCACTCCATCAGTCGCTTCATGGCTTCTTTCCCGGTGGCTTCAAGATCCGACAGTATCTCAGCAGATGCGACACCAGATCCGGAACCAGATCGATTTCTATGGCTTCTTTCCCGGTGGCTTCAAGATCCGACACTATCTCAGTAGATCCGACACCAGATCTACTGGTTTGACTGTAGGGTACCTTTCTTTTTACCATATCTTTTTTTTTGTTATTTGAATCTAATCTGGGTAATGTTTCAGATCTTCCGTTTGGTTGTGGGTTCGTCAAAGATGGTGCTTGTGGGTGGAAGATCTGGCCAGATCTATGGTTTATTTGTAGTAGATTTCTCTCTAGAATAGCACAACAAGCACTTTGTTCTTTGTAAGTAGATTTCTATGGTTTATTTACAAGTCTAGGGTTTATTTACAAGATTTCTTGATTTTTGTTTAAATTTATAGGCTTTTTTATGTCTTTTGTGTTTTTTTAGGGAGATTTCGTTTGGTTTTCGGTTTCTTTGACTGTGGTTTTTTTGCTAGGGTTTCGAACAGTGCGAGGTTATGGCGTCTGCAGATGCTGAGCTGGAGCGACTGCTTAAGGAGACAGGGAAACAGTTATCGCTTCCTCATGATTATGTACAGTTTACTTCTTTTGTTGAATCAATACTTTTCACTGTTAATGAAATATTATGGTTACACTTGAAGATTTGTGGAATTGTATGAGTTTGGAAGGACATTTATTGCTGTTTGATTGATTATTTTCTTGATGTTGCGAGAACGGAAGTGGTACATCATACATGGGTTCGACTGGTCGAGCAACTATTTCTATCGGCATTTCAACAGGTAAGATTTGTATCTCTAATGAAACAAATTGTCTTAATTGATGTCTTTGTAGCATTATTTGGTACAGCCTTTTGATGTTGTGTATTTATGCATACAATTATCATCTTGCATGTGTATATAAAGCTTATGATTTAAGAGACGAGGGTTCAGACTACTTAGGAAAAGTTGTCTCTAAGGTGAGAACTAATAGTCTGGGTTAGTGAGGCTAACTTCCTTTGCAGGCCAGATCAGTCCCTTTCGTTTTCTATATCACTTTTGCGATTTTCTTACATGATTTTGTTTTTGTGCTGACCGGTTAACCAATTTTAAAAATCTGCTTGTAGTGATGAATAGATAAAACTCAGATATATGTTGTTGTATTAAAATTTAATTTAAAGTAAAATTTGTTATACCTTTGTCTTTTTTTTGACTTGCAACATTAACAAACTATGAGGCTCTTAATAAACATTTTATGGATCTGCATTCTTCACACGCTAAGATGCAATTGGTATGTACTAATATTGTTAAAATTTGATAATATTAGACCCTAGGATGTAACAGGTGTTTGTGAAAGAAATGTTGGAAGTCAAACTAATTCATTTTTTTTTCTTTTTATGAAAATACAGCCAACAACTGGAAAAGCAATACACATGGATACTGTTTTTTGGTGAGGGACTTTCATCTATCGATACACGCCTACCACGAATCCGTGATTCTCGTAGTTTTATTGGGAGGTGGGTGGACAATACTACCCAACCGTCGCTTTTAGGTTAGTTGGTGTTGGTGAAGCTTCTTTCATAAGTCTTGCTGCTCCATTTATCGATGACAATGCTCCAGTTGCTCAGGTTCACTTCCTCATTGACTAATTTCCATACAAGCGTGTCTTGAAACAAAAATTACCGTGTTTGTTTGTACTGAGATATACTTATATCTATTTCATATGCAAAAATGGAAAGAAAACATAACATTTATGATAGAAAACGAAACTGAAAGCAAATAATCGGTGAATTAAATAATTACTGAAATTAGCCTGATTGGTAATATTCTACATGTGCATACGGATCGGAATTGCTGTTGTTTATGTTTATGGTGGAGTGGTATGAACCTGATTGAAAACCCCATTAATTCCTCCAATATTTGGTAATGTCGAGAGACGAGACTTAGTAGGAAAGTGACGTGAATAGGTCAAACCACATTGAAAACCCCATTAATTCCTCCATTGATCCAACTGATACATTCGGATCAACCCGTTTGAGCCTTCGTCCCCCGTATCAATTTATTTGAGTGTAGTAGATAAACTTATATTGAATTTGTTTGTACAGAGAACAGCATGGCTGGGAATATTCTACATGTGCATACCAACTAGAATTTCTGTTGGTTATGTTTATGGTGGAGTGGTACGCAACTGATCTTTGTTTCTTTTTTGTGCACGACAGCGACCCAAACAATCGAATTTGACCGCAAAAAGTCAAACTAATAGATGTTGTTCTTTGTATGTAGGTCGGTGGTTGGCGCTATGCGTTTCTTGGTGAGGCAATTCTCATGCTACCATTTGCTATGTTGGGCTTCGCAATGAAGCCGTTACAAATGAAAGGTATTTCTTTTGTATTTATGTTGTTTTATATACAACATTGTTTAATGAGTTTTATGTGTATTATATATAGGTATGTCGCATGATAAAAAAGTTTACGGCTCTGTTGGGTTAATCGGGTTTGGTTCATGGGTCACGGTTCGTAAAACGGGTCACGGTCGCGGGTCGGTAGAATAGCGGGTCATATATTTGGATCAATACGTTACTTTCTACACAAGTTGCATAATATGGAAGTGGTCAGATTTGACCGAGTCTTTAGCACACGTGATCGAAAATAGGGGTGCAGTTTGTTGTAGATTTCATCGTGGAGCTTCGTTTTAATTATTTCTGCACATGCATTTTATTTGGTTTCTTATTATAAATAGGATAGGATATTATTATTTTTTTGTACCCTTTTGTTTATCAAATACACAGTGCAAGCTTTCAATTCCTTTGTGCAAAGTTACTTTCACGAGAGTTGTGTCTTGAGTGAGTTTAGTGTGTGTAATTAAAGGGACCTGAACCAACATTTGGTATCAAAGCCTAGGGCTCGAGAAGATCGCAGGAAGCATCTGCCACCGGCAGGTGTGTCGGTCGGTGGAGGGCAGGCGTGAAAGAAGGTAAAGAAGGGCTGTTCGGGACTGTTACACAGCAGAAGACGGTGACCGGGAGGTGGTTCGTGTCAGTCGTTGTCATGCGGAGAGTACCGGTTAGGATGACGGGGGTGACGGGTGAACACCGGTGTGTCTCATAGCTGTTAGTCATGATTAAAGGCGTTGAAAGGGCTGTTCGCTTGTTAGTTGCGGGTTTGCGCAATTGGTATTCAACCGGTGATAACAGTAGACTGTGAGAACGGTTGCCTTGATCGGCTTGGTTCGTGATAAGAGGAGACCGGCGTAGTGCGTGAAAAGCGGGCAGAAAGAATCCGTCAAAGTAGGTGGCTTTGGATTCGTCTCGTTTAGCAAGGTGAGAAAACGGAAGAAGCGGGTGGCTTGTTTTCTTTGTCGGTGGAGAGCCTCTTGAACAAAGATGATCGGAAAAAGGTAAAGAATGGAAAAAACACGGTGTAACATTATGGTGTTGGAGTTCAAATCGGGTGACTCCGATGTGACCAGGTGGGTCGTTGATCCGTGATGAGTCAAGATGTGAATGAACGGTTCCAGCGTTATGCCATGTTACATGTTACGGGCGTGGTGTTTTTTTATTCGGGTTGAACCGAGACATTGGACGTGATCGAGGTGAAGATCGGGTGTCCCTTAGATGTCATAGTGGTTCGAAACTGAGGTGATTTGGTGCTGCGGTAAAGGCGTAAACAAACACCGATTAAGGGGGTGATTGTTGGGTTAATCGGGTTTGGTTCAGGGGTCACGGTTTGTAAAACGGGTCACGGTCGCTGGTCGGTAGAATAGCGGGTCATGTATTTGGATCAATACGTTGCTTTCTACACAAGTTGCATAATATGGAAGTGGTCAGATTTGACCGAGTCTTTAGCACACGTGATCGAAAATAGGGGTGCAGTTTGTTGTAGATTTCATCGTGGAGCTTCGTTTTAATTATTTCTGCACATGCATTTTATTTGATTTCTTATTATAAATAGGATAGGATATTATTATTTTTTGTACCCTTTTGTTTATCAAATACACAGTGCAAGCTTTCAATTCCTTTGTGCAAAGTTACTTTCACGAGAGTTGTGTCTTGAGTGAGTTTAGTGTGTGTAATTAAAGGGACCTGAACCAACAGGCTCCTTAGATGAAGAGGTCATTGAGCATAGTTCTAAAGAACATTCCAGGTGTTTCTCAAATGAATATTACATATAATTAGCGATATCTGGACTTGAGGAATAGACCACTTAATAAAATAGTTTACCTGCATGTATTTTGTTGCAGCTATGGTTCATTTGCCTCCAATCAGTTATCTAGATTTTGGCAAGATAAAAGGCTCTTTTGCTTGAGAAGATATATGTCATAAATGTTCTAGGTACGTGTTAATTTTCTTAATCTTGTAAACTATACCAAGTGCTAATTGTCTAATTTTTCATGGTTTTTGCTAGGTTATATTGCCTATAATTTTGTCACTGGTGCATATTCGTACCGGGGACCAAATGCTGGTTATAGCATATATCAAATGGTAAGCATGTTTGACGTTTGTGTTGACTGTTATTTATTTATTTTTTTTTGTTACAAACAATGCACTTTATCTTGAAACCGAAAAATAAAAATAAGAAAGCTTGATCGATCTGAAATTATTCATTTTTAGTTTTTTACAGAACAATGCTGATATATTATTTGGAGGGATCACCATTGTTGGTGGAATTGTGGGAACACTGGAAGGAAGTATTATTCTGGATCGCATGAACTCAACAATCCCCAATGCTTTTAAGGTAGATATTTCTTGTAAAATCTATGTCTTTAACTGCTCGTGAAATCGAGGTCCGCAAAATAAGCAGGGTTAAACAGTTGGGATTTACCCACTAACATGTTTTTATCCAATTGCTCTTAATTTAAAAAAAATTAATGTAAATAGGATTAGGAAAATTATACTATTTAAATAATAGTCTACTTATTTGTTAGTGAAACAATACACTTTGAATATGTGCCAAGCTTGAGCTCTAAAAACAATGTTCGAATCGAGTCGAGCTCGAGCCTTCATACGTTAAACAGCTCGAGGCTCATCGAGCTCAAGCTCGGCTCGGTTCGTTTGCAACCCTATTGTTTGTGACTATGACTGGCAATTTTAAGAAGAAATAAGATGAAACATCATATGTTATGTGTTTGTTATTTGTGTGTTCGGATTTTTATTTTTAAATTAGTATGTTTAGAACTTATATTTTCTTATTCGCACTTGCTGTTGCTGGTTGATACGAAGATCCTAATGACATAAAGCCACAAACTTGTATTTTTAAGGTGAACAATATCACTCTTGCTCTATAGGAGATCCTTAGTTTTATATGGTTCCAAAATCTGTATACTATGACTTTTGCAAGATAATTATCATATCGCGTGACATCAGTTTTTTTTCTTTTTGTAAGAGTTACATTTACGTGGCATCAAAAAATAAGGACCCTTTATAAAATTTAGCAATGAGGTTGGAAAAGTGTTGGTTTTGTTCCTCCACTACTACACATGGGATTCAGTTTGTAAGAAATGATGCAAAGGTAGAATTGTTTAATATTATGTGAAATATTTGTTTTAATTAGGCTTGATTGTAGCTTTGAAAATTTAAAAATGATAGATATATTTAGATTTTTTTCGATAAAAAATGTCGTAGGAGTTTGAGAATAAAGAGGAATAACGTAAAATGATAGATGATGGATCAATAGTTACTGAATTTAACTATTTGGATGAATAGATGTCACACTCCAACCAATGGTGGAAACATCGGGATAAGACGAAGTGTGAAGATTGCTCGAGACATCATAACGCTAATAATTGTGACAAGTATTTAAATAATCCGATTTCATTTCATAAGATAAATTGTCAACATTACAAGAAATTCAAATACAACAAGTTTAACAAAAATGACATGACAACTTAACAAAGTTGATACAACATATTAAACCCTAACGTCTATATGTGTATCTAGGCATCAACGCTACTCCTTTTCTTAGCATCATCCTCATCAACCTGTAACATGTTTAAAATAATTCAATGCAAAAGCAAAGGCTAGTATACAAGTTTGATACATACATAGCAAAAGATAAGTTTTAAACAATTCCTCATAGCAAGCATGTGATTCAAGATTAACATTTAAATATGGTATGTGTCCAACATATCAAACCAAGGAAACGCAATATGCTCATGACATTACCGAAGATAAAGAGGCGGGTCGTTAATCCTATAGCGCTACATATGTCACGGTTTAGCTCGTACGAGGTTAATGATAAATTCAACACATAAGATTAATCCAAGTTTAAAGCATCAAGCCATCACGTATACAAGCATTTTATAGGAATGTACATGTGTTTAAGCAAAATGTTCATGTGTAAGTTTGTTGATAGATAAACATGTTACACCCCAAAAGTGGTAAAAGTAAAAGGGGAAAATACGAGTATACTCACATTGGTTGCGTATGAGAATTCCTTGAATTATCGCACGAGTAAAGATTGAGAATATCCAAGAGAACGAGTAAAGCGAATTATCCTAGATATCAAAATATATAACGAACTCGTTATTAATATTCCTAATATTGATTCCACACTTTAGTTATCTAGATTATATAATTTATTATAACTTATGATAAAAGAATTAAAATAACTATTACTTGATCTATAATATAATCCATAGGTTTAATAATTAATCCTAATATTTAAAGTTTACAAATTAATTAAGTATTTTACCTAAATATAATCCGTTGATGTATATAACAAAAAGATTTTAATGAAATTGGTTAATGTATAAGTGTAGTTCAAAAGGAATAACTTAATAAACATAACATGTTTCATTTTGTATTTACTGATTAAAAATAGAAAAGAAATAAATAAAATATATATATATATATATATATATATATATGTATATATATATATATCATTTTAGATACCCCGAATGATAAGATAGTTTACTTTAAGATGAAACAACATAGACTACCAATCCAACCTTTATCACTTTTTCGTTTTTTTTTATAAGTAATACATTATATTTTAAAAGAATAATAACACACTTTTGTATTTCTCCACTATATAATAGGATCTAGGTTGGTAGTTATCATCTTCTTCAATACTTAAAAACAACTGTGTATGTGACTACTTTAGCAAGCACAGTTTATTTTTCCTTCTTATCAAAATCATGTGCTTGTTACACATGAATAATGAAAATATGAACTAAAATTTGTTAGAAAGTAATAATGATTTTAAATTATGATCATGGAATGTGTATGGCAAATAACAAACATGAAGAAAAGGTTTAGGGATATATGCCAAGTGATAGTAGACAGTGTTGACATTTAAAGGGTGAAAGATTCTTTTCAAACAAAACAATACGTAAACACTGTTCTTAAAATTGTTTCATATGTATTAGTTGATTTTGGAAGTTGTATATCTTATCAACAGTGGATCGAAACAAGGAAAACAAGGATTTAGAGAGAGGAATACCAAGATGTTAAGGGAGTGGCGAGAACCCAGATTCATGTGTGCGGCTGCTCGAACTCGAAATCGAAAGCTGAACCAAACGTGGACCTGTCCCGGAACAAACCAAGCCACTGCCGCTGAAGAAATGTGTCCCGAACAGGAACAGACCTGAACTCGATCCGCAACAGAAACAACCTTGCCTGCGTTGCCGGAAAAAGGTCGGTCTAGAGCCGCCGCAAACCACTGTTGCCGCCTTACTTCTCTCTCCCGTCGCTATGTTTGCGATTTCTCATCGGAAAGCAGTCCAGTCGGCAACCACCTCCGCCTTAGGCGGCGCTGCTACCCGCGTCACCCGATGGAGAGACAGATGGGAGACCGAGGGGGGGGGGGTTTGTGTGGTGTGTGTGTTCGTTCCCATCGTCAGAGTGCCCCGGAGAGCCGACTCCGGTCACCGGAAATTCACGAGAGAGAGAATGAGGGTGTTGGTTGCTATGTGTAGAAGATAGATGCAGAGACAAGGGAGGTGTCGGCTGGTGTTTTTGAAAGAGAGGTGAGGGTTTAGAAAGATAACTTAGTTTAAATAGTTAGGTTAATAATTGGGCTTGGGCCCCGGGCCCACAAGCCTGTTACTAGCGTTTTTAAGCGACCCAATCACGTTTTCAAGATCCGTTTTCGAACCCGAGCATTGTAATAGGTCGTAAACTGTTTATTTAGCATTGAAAAAAATACGCTAAGGATGTCGGAAATAAATGCGTGACGCGTTTGTTGTCGGTTGCGTTAAAAGCGCGTAAAATGCGTTGTTTTCGGTTCTTAAACCGTTTTTTTTTCTTTTTTTTCTGGTTCCAACTGGGATTATAAAAATAGAGAAACAAACGCGTATTTTCTACGAACATGGAAGTACGGAAAATACAAGCATTGTTTTCTAAATATGGAAAGTATGAAAACGCAGGGCGTTACAGTCTCCCCTCCTTTAGGAAATTTCGTCCCGAAATTTATTCAAGAGATAGACTTGAAGGGTTTTGGTAAAAATCTTGAGTCTTGGAAATTTTGAAACGTTTTGAAAAGTATGAAATCTTGGGGGTATAGTCATAATAGGTTTGTAAAATGATTTGTTTAGCTAAAATGGTTTAGAGGCATAAGCATGAGTGAAACGTGCGTGGGTAAAACGATTTTGAATAGCTAAATTTGGAGTTGCTTTACAAATGTATTTTATTTTACGAAGGAGGCCTTTATATAATGGTTTGAAGTCAATAAAAGTGAGGTAGGTTGCATAGGAAGTTTTAAAGGTAGTATAAGACTACATATTTATAAAAATTGCTTCTCGAGTGGAACGAGAAAGTTTGGTAAAATAAAGTATTAATGACCTACTAAATACGTTTACACAAGAATAAGGAATAGAAAGACGGTTCTAAAGGTAATAAGATAAGTTAGGATTCGAATGTTTAAACAAGCTTGATTGTGAACGAGGTTTGTATGAAAGAGGGATAAAGGAGAATAATACGAGTATAGAAATGAACGAATGACTCTCAAAGAGTGCAAGTATAAGAATAGCATAAGTGTTGGATAGATGAACGTAGTGTGTTAAGAATGAAGTCTCGTCGTGGATAATCGGATATAATGCGTTTGTGAGTTGTCTAAAGTTGTATTAGGTCTAAATAGGTCTGTAAAACACTGAATTTCTCATGACACGTTTTACGAAAGTTTGGTAACGTGGCGAAAACACTTATATATAGGAAGTACCAGCGCGTATCCACCATGTTTTTACCACATTACGTCTGTTCCGTATTCGGTGCCATGTTACGTTTCGTGTCTTACCATACACAGTAGTACACTCTAGGGTTCTCATACGCCTATCACTATAATCTCGTGTGCACCCGCGATTATTTTGATCGTCGCATGATCCGCATAGCTTGTACTAGTTATGTATGACTCAGGGTATACATAAATTTAAAAAAAAATAAATAAAAAAATAAGAATGTGTACGTATAAGAATGTAGTATATAAGCAAGTCCATGCTTAAGTATGTATAGACCCACGTAAGCCAATCCCTCGGATTCCGCTCGCGTGCAGGTACGCATGTATGAATCATGAGTATGAATGTAAGCATGCGCATAAGTTTAAGCATGAATATGCATGTATGTATGAGTGTAAGCATAAAACGTATAAGTAGTATGTGCATAAGCATAAGCATAAAACGTATGAATGTAAGTGTGGGTACGAATAATAAAAATTATGTATACAGAGTATGTTGAGACATCACGGATTTAAGCGTATAGAAGCGTTCATAAGGTTGAGTAAGTAATTACGAATGATATGAATGAGATTATCGTCTAAAACGTGTACAATGATATGTATGCATAGTTGTTTAAGCGAAACGTTGAGTTTATTGGATCAATCATTAGATTGAGCTTGATTTGAAAGGTAGAATATATTTTGCATAAATAAGAGGATATAAAGTATTTATTGTTTAAGCATAGTGTATTTTGTAATGAATGAATTTGCTACCTTTGTTTTAAAAGAGTTTAAGTAATCCGAAGATGGTCGGTCCTCATAAAGTCTTCTTGCCCATGTGTGTAGAAATTTGAATGACGTATTGAGTGGTGCATAAAAGTTCGTTGTAAATAATAAATTCGTAGGATTAAAATATGAAATTTGAAGGTTCTTGTGAAAACGTTGATTCTTAAAAGAAGTTTAGAAATGAACTTAGTGTTCGTTGAAAGAGTTTTTTTTAACAGAATGATTTGTTGGTTTTGAAAAGAGTTTGTGGTAAAACGATCTTATAATATCTATAAGATCTTATCAACATATGAGAAAGTTGGCTTGATTCATGACTGAGAATGAAAGTCTTTAGTATAATAATATAATGTGAGCGCGTTTTAGTGATTAGATTAAATATGAAGTTTGTGGGCAAGAGATCCATTGGGCCGATTAAGTTGATAAGTAGCATTTCGCAAGATTTTGAAATTCGGGTGATAAAACGTTTTAAAGCACGATTAAGAATTTTCGTGCAAATGATTTATGTGAAATAGAATATGAGATAAAGAATACGTTTGATAAACTAATAAATTTTGAACTTCGCATAAGTAAGGACTTTGACGAATGATAAACGATTTAGGTGTAAAATAGGACTGTGTTGTATGATGAAGTCTCTTTTCGAAAGAAAATTTTGGTAACGATCACCTAGGTAAGGGAATCACCCCTAACTCGTCGGTGAGGTCGTTTTAAGCAAAGAGGAGTGGAGTTAATCGTCAAGGTAAGGAATTCACTCCTATCTCGATGATATGTCTCCACTTGTCGTTACAAAGATTATGAATTTAAATTATATGAAATCATGCATATGTATAAATGTATGGAAAAGATTCAATATGTTGTGTGTATGAAAAGAGAAATCGAAAGTAAACTCGAGTCTGAAAGATTGCATCGTATAAATAAATAATAGAAACACATGCTTGATCAAAATTTGGATGGTTCCAAAACGGAACTTTGACTAACCAAAGTGGTCGAAAAGTCTTTTGAATTTGAGGAGCATGCTTTGGCCTAATAGGTAAAATACTCTCGCCGATAAGTCGGTTAACGGTATTTACCCTTCCGGTTACTACATGTCCCAGATCAATCGAAATTTCGAGACTTGGCGGGATTAAACAAAATATCAAGGAGTGGAACTAGTCGCCAAGGTGCGGGTTTCACCCCTAACTTGATGATTTCGTATCCTAAGTGTGGTTGGTACTCGTCGGGTCAAAATTTAGTTTCGACATGTTGACAAGGGTCCACTAGAATTTGAAATTTGAGATTTACCATTAAGATGTGGATTTCACTCCTAGCTTAATGGCGATATCTCGTGTAAAAAGAAGAATAGATAGATTGAGAGTCGTTCACCAAATTGTGGGTTTCACGCCTATTTTGGTGAATTCGTCTCATTTATATAATGCGAGTGTTTACGGATTTAGAATAGTCGAGTAAAATGCATGAGGGAAAGAGTATGTTAAAGGAATAAACAAACAAATTTAAACGCATAGTGAAGCATATTAAGAATAGCACATAATGAATGAGACAATAAAACATGTATTAGCAGATAATAAAGCAAGCATAACATGTCAAGTGTTAACACATAAGCGGCATATATGCTTAAAAGATCAAAAGAGGATAAATAAGAGCAAATAGGGTAGCATGCAAGTAGTTTCAAGTAAAACGTAAGAATAAAACTCTAAAACTATAGACTAGGTTAAAGCATTCCTACTTTTCCTAATTCCCTATAGTTATGGCTCTGATACCAATCTGTCACACCCCAACCAATGGCGGAAACATCGGGATGAGACGAAGTGTGAAGATTGCTCGAGACATCATAACGCTAATAATTGTGACAAGTATTTAAATAATCCGATTTCATTTCATAAGATAAATTGTCAACATTACAAGAAATTCAAATACAACAAGTTTAACAAAAATGACATGACAACTTAACAAAGTTGATACAACATATTAAACCCTAACGTCTATATGTGTATCTAGGCATCAACGCTACTCCTTTTCTTAGCATCATCCTCATCAACCTGTAACATGTTTAAAATAATTCAATGCAAAAGCAAAGGCGAGTATACAAGTTTGATACATACATAGCAAAAGATAAGTTTTAAACAATTTCTCATAGCAAGCATGTGATTCAAGATGAACATTTAAATATGGTATGTGTCCAACATATCAAACCAAGGAAACGCAATATGCTCATGACATTACCGAAGATAAAGAGGCGGGTCGTTAATCCTATAGCGCTACATATGTCACGGTTTGGCTTGTACGAAGTTAATGATAAACTAGTATTAAACCCCTGCGTTGCAGCGATTGTCATAAAACTGTGTTAAGTAGTAACAATATTATAACATTGTCAGCGACCACCAACACCGGAAAAACTTGTAAAAATAAAATAAATAAAAATGGGAAATAAATAACGCCGAGTGAAAGACAGACGTAAAATCTTTGAATCACGCACACTAGCTACTGAGAAATTAAACCGAAACATAAAACACAGAAAAAAATAACTAAGTCCATCCAGGACCTGCGTGTTGAGCGAACTTGTCTAACGCAGGAAAATAAATGTGACGCTACAGGCAATCAAACAGGAAAAAATATACAAAAAAATGTTGAACCCCACACGCACGTTGAGGTGCTTTAACTCACAAAATTTAGAACGAAACAAAAAACTTGGAAAAGTTTAAAAGTATGGTGGACCAAAATTAAAAATAAAAAAGAGTTAGGATTAAATTGCAAAAGATGAAAAACTTTGGGTTAAAAGTACAAAAAACAAAGGGTCTAAATTGTAAAATTGAAGTTATTTATTAATTTTAGATAAAGATAAGGATAAAAATAAGTGATATCTATATATTGATTATTAATTAATATTAATATTAAAAGAAATTTATTAAAAAATATAAATAAAATTTATGAGGTTGAAGGAGAGAATGCCATGTGGCATTATTTGGAGTCTTTTATTATAAGTTAGATTCAACACATAAGATTAATCCAAGCTTAAAGCATCAAGCCATCACGTATACAAGCATGTTATAGGAATGTTCATGTGTTTAAGCAAAATGTTCATGTGTAAGTTTGTTGATAGATAAACATGTTACACCCCAAAAGTGGTAAAAGTAAAAGGGGAAAATACGAGTATACTCACATTGGTTGCGTATGAGAATTCCTTGAATTATCGCACGAGTAAAGATTGAGAATATCCAAGAGAACGAGTAAAGCGAATTATCCTAGATATCAAAATATATAACGAACTCGTTATTAATATTCCTAATATTGATTCCACACTTTAGTTATCTAGATTATATAATTTATTATAACTTATGATAAAAGAATTAAAATAACTATTACTTGATCTATAATATAATCCATAGGTTTAATAATTAATCCTAATATTTAAAGTTTACAAATTAATTAAGTATTTTACCTAAATATAATCCGTTGATGTATATAACAAAAAGATTTTAATGAAATTGGTTAATGTATAAGTGTAGTTCAAAAGGAATAACTTAATAAACATAACATGTTTCATTTTGTATTTACTGATTAAAAATAGAAAAGAAATAAATAAAAAAAAATATATATATATATATATCATTTTAGATACCCCGAATGATAAGATAGTTTACTTTAAGATGAAACAACATAGACTACAAATCCAACCTTTATCACTTTTTCGTTTTTTTTTATAAGTAATACATTATATTTTAAAAGAATAATAACACACTTTTGTATTTCTCCACTATATAATAGGATCTAGGTTGGTAGTTATCATCTTCTTCAATACTTAAAAACAACTGTGTATGTGACTACTTTAGCAAGCACAGTTTATTTTTCCTTCTTATCGAAATCATGTGCTTGTTACACATGAATAATGAAAATATGAACTAAAATTTGTTAGAAATTAATAATGATTTTAAATTATGATCATGGAATGTGTATGGAAAATAACAAACATGAAGAAAAGGTTTAGGGATATATGCCAAGTGATAGTAGACAGTGTTGACATTTAAAGGGTGAAAGATTATTTTCAAACAAAACAATACGTAAACACTGTTCTTAAAATTGTTTCATATGTATTAGTTGATTTTGGAAGTTGTATATCTTATCAACAGTGGATCGAAACAAGGAAAACAAGGATTTAGAGAGAGGTATACCAAGATGTTAAGGGAGTGGCGAGAACCCAGATTCATGTGTGCGGCTGCTCGAACCCGAAATCGAAAGCTGAACCAAACGTGGACCTGTCCCCGAAACAAACCAAGCCACTACCGCTGAAGAAATGTGTCCCGAACAGGAACAGACCTGAACTCGAGCCGCAACAGAAACAACCTTGCCTGCGTTGCCGGAAAACGGTCGGTCTAGAGCCGCCGCAAACCACTGTTGCCGCCTTACTTCTCTCTCCCGTCGCTGTGTTTGCGATTTCTCATCGGAAAGCAGTCCAGTCGGCAACCACCTCCGCCTTAGGCGGCGCTGCTACCCGCGTCACCCGACGGAGAGACAGATGGGAGACAGAGGGGGGGTTTGTGTGGTGTGTGTGTTCGTTCCCATCGTCAGAGTGCCCCGGAGAGCCGACTCCGGTCACCGGAAATTCACGAGAGAGAGAATGAGGGTGTTGGTTGCTATGTGTAGAAGATAGATGCAGAGACAAGGGAGGTGTTGGCT